>NW_008795909.1:7213541-7222278 GCF_000699145.1 Aptenodytes forsteri
ATTATTATTAAAATAATTTAAAAT
The DNA here is from genome assembly GCF_000699145.1 of Aptenodytes forsteri. NCBI lineage: Eukaryota > Metazoa > Chordata > Aves > Sphenisciformes > Spheniscidae > Aptenodytes > Aptenodytes forsteri. The sequence continues at coordinate 7,213,566 of NW_008795909.1, forward strand.
ATTAACACATAGCGAATGGAATTATTTAGAATGAGTGGCTGAATCCTTGCCAGTTAAATGGGTGTCAGAATAGATAATGGTTAACATGATTGGAAAAGAGGTAATTTCTTCAAAATACAGCAGCTCATCTAAAACAATTACATATCCAAAAAAGTCAGTAACAATTTTAGAAAACTATCTCCTGTTATGCTGCATTTAATTGAACAGGTTTAATGTTTGTCGTTATTTAAGGATACAGAAAGTTCAAAAATTGTAGAGCTTGGTGATTTAGTGTGATGTTGATATTCTGCAGTGAAGACGTGAGATTCATTTTAATGGGACCTTTAACCCTTTTTGCATATTTTAAAAGAACACAAAATTCGTTAAAAAGAAAAAGATTGTACGCTGCAGTTGCTGCACAGGCAATAGAAAAGTGCAAAGTAAGGCACAAATTTTCTCTTAAACCCATTTTTTCCAATCTTTCAGGGTTTGAATGAGGCGAGTTCTAAATTTAGTTGCTTGAATAATGTTTCTTTGGGTATTGAAGATTTCTGGGTACTTTTAATTTTGTTTCTGTGCTAAAAGAAGTTCATTCAATTTCTTGTTTACTTGGTGTGTGAAGTGACATGTATGTGTTTAGTCATGAATGTTAAACTGTTTTTTCTAAAGAAACCAGGTAGGCAGAAAGGATGAATCTTTTGTGCTTAGCATTTTTAACTGTCTTGCTCTCTTTCAAAGTCTTACAACCAGGTTGTTGAATTAATTCACTGTTTTGAATGATCTTTCTCATCTTTGGGCCTCAACATTAACCCTGCCTGCTGTACCAGAAACAGAAAATAAAGGGCATTTTATTAGTTATTGCAGCATTGCCATTTTGCTTGTATCAAAACTCTTGCTTATTCTCCATGCTTGCAGCTGCTGGCTGGGCACTGCAGACAGCATTATTAAATTACAATTATTGCTCTGTATCCTGGCATGATGAGATGCTGTGTCAGAGGCGTTGATCACTGAGAACATTTTCTTTTCAGATATTGGCACCAATGCAACTCTGTTGAGATAATTGGCAAAGTAGTGGAGTTTATTGTTGTATTGCTACTAATCCCTGCTTGCTTAAAGAATGACTTCTGAAGTAAAGAAGTTCAAAACTGTGCTGAAGATCTGTGTCTCCTTTGATACAAATAATATGAAATTTTAGTTGAACAATTTCTGAGTTTACAAAGTGATTATTGCAATTTTAAAAGTTGCTATGATCTTTTCTACATTGTTTATTAACTAATGAAATAGCAAATTAATAGTTAAATATTATATTTACTGTTTTTATATTAGTATACTTTATGATAAAGAGGCTTTAGGGCATTGGAAGATCTTTTCTTTCGAAGCTCTGACACTGAGGAGCTGTGTAACTTCAAGCAGAAGGTTCACACTCTGTATGCTAAATCTTGTTTCTCACATCAAACTTGGGCATTGTAGACCTTGTGTAGCTAACAGGTATTGAATTGGCATATCTGTAAGCATAGCTAGGGACAAACCAGGTTCAGTGCCGTATTGAAGATTATAAATAATGAGCTTCATGTTATACTTGGATCTTAGTCCAACTCCTGCTCAAGGTAGAGCTGACTTTGACTTTAAATCAGATCCCTTAGAGCCTTGTCCATTGGGTGTTAAAAATCTCCGGGACTGGGAGATTCCATAGCCTGGCTGGGCAGCCTGTTGCTTGGAAGGGACTTCTATATGTCATCTGGTCCAAACATCTGCTTAACGCATGATTACTGCCAACAATAGATCAAGTCAACCATGGGTTTGTTTAGTTAAATTTCTAAGGATGTTGATCTACTGCCATGCTTAATGCCCAGCTGAATCTCCCAAGATAGAATTTGTGGCCATTGCCTCTATTACTGAACTTTTTTCTCAAAAACCTCCAGTGATGAAATTCCCAAGCTGCTTGGGTAGTCCTTAACCTCTAAAAAAATATGTTCTAGTTCGCGAATATCCTAATTGTTAGAAAAGACTTTTTAGCTTCAGGAGAGGACAAGCTGGTGCAGAAGCTCAGAATATTGTACATTGCCTCACCAGCTGGGGAAAGTTCTTCTCTCAGTGCTTCATTTGCATAAGTGTTTTGCACGTTTTAGGAGACTTAAGTGGAGATTTATGCTCTATTGGGTGTATATGAGGCTAATTCTACTGTAGTTTGTGTTTAATACTTTGTGGCATACCGTTTGTGCCTGAGGTCAGTTTGTATAATTCAAAGGCTTAAATACCTGGTTTGATGCTCATTAGTGTTGCTTCATATTCAGTTCTTCTGTCAGCTAATAGAGACGTTCTTCCATTTATCTTAGTCTGCCTTTATTCTAAATATTACTCTTTACGAGCAGTAAACTGGCTTTATTTCTGAATGTAAAATTTTTCTACCATAGGAAAGTATTTTATGGAATGATTTTTTTTTTTAAAAGTACCTTGTAAGTGCCAGTGCCCAGAGGAGAGGGCTATATGCTTGCACAGTGCTTACATGCATCTATTCTTTGAAACTTGCATTGGTTTCTTGTTTTTGTTTTGTTTTGGTTTTTTAGTGTTTCCCCCCCCTTCGCCCCATGCATTCCTACCTACTCTTGAAGAAATAATGGAATTTCTCCAGTGATGACTCAGGTATACTTTGAATTTTGTTGGTGTTTCCTGTATTTCATGCTTAATCTTTTCAAATGCTATTATTCATGTGATGTATTATAAGCTTCCAGGGAGAACAGAACATTATAGTTTCTACATGAATAACTTGTAAGAAAATGACTAAGTGGGCTTGTTTATAGACCTAAAGCATTGGGTTTCAACTCCAAAAAGAATATAAGAACAATGCACCCTGGTTAACGTTCTGTGGAAGTCGGCAACTTTGATATATGTATTTGCAGATGTCTGCGGAACGCAGATGATCAGTATTTGGAAGAGGTGTGTAAATTAACGATCTACTTGACCAGTCATAATTACAGCATTGTAAGGACAGAGTGGCACTGCAGAAGTAATAAAATGGCCTTTAATCTCTTGCACTGTCAATTATAATCTGCTTGTGGTTAAGAGAAAATATTTTGGTGGCTTTAGTATACCATTCATGTGACTGCTAGGTGGGGTTTTGTTAACTTACAGACTTTATTCTGAGATAATAAGCATGTATTGCTTAAGAATTTCTTCAAAGAGGAAAAGCAGCTAAAAGCGTTCCTTATTTCTTGGTTAAAAGTTCGTCTGTCACTGGGGTTTGGCTGCTACTCTGACTTCCTTTCTTTGGTACTGGAAGACAGTGGGGTTTTGCGCTTTTTATTTTATGACGTTTTAGCTGCCTGCGTTTTATTGAGATACTACAATGTCTAATTTAGCATTTTAAAAATGAACATGTCTTTCTTTCGGTTTAGAGAAAGTATCTCCATTTGGTTGTTGTGCCAGTTTTACCCAATTATCATTCTTCAGGGTTTATAGGAGCAGTAACTACTGCATTTTGTAACACTGCTTTTTTAAATTTTATTTTAAATTTTTATATGCCCCCCCTGTCTGAATTTTGATTACTTACACTGGATGGAAATACTAGTGTTTCTAGTGCTCAAGCTCTTTATTATATCAACAGAAAGCATAAAATGTCAGAATAAATCTTCAGAAATAAGAAAAACATACTGAAATGTTCTAGAAGGGAAAAGAATGACCTTACAGAATTGGATAAAATCACGTACTACACCATGAGACCTACGGGTAAACTTTTAAGTTGTTTCACCTTCTGTTATAGAATGAAAGTGTTGGTGTTCAGAAACAGTGTAAATTTCTCAGCCATTTACAAGGGAATACCAAAAGGTAACATTAAGCAACAACTTGTAAATTTTTCTCTGTATAAGAAAAGCAAGTCCAGGATACCTTCAGGTATAACAAAACAGGTACTCAATGTGTTGTATGAACTATGTAGTGCAATCAGAGATTATTTTCTTACACCAGAGGATCAAGTTTACATGTTACTGCTAAATAGTGCTTCTCTGTGCTTTTTGTTTCCTAAGGAAAAGCAAAATTTATAAGTTGCTGCTTAATACCACCTAAAGTGCCAGTTTCTTCATAGTGAATTGTGACATTTGCAAGTGGCTGTTTAACGATGGCCATTGCGCTGTTCTTTCCTTAAGGGGTAGTAAAGCGTGTACAGTTAGGAAAAGGCTTTTATTGCAAATACAGTCCAACATTGCTGACTGTGATGTAGAGAATGTATTACGAACGTACCCTGTGGGAAAAGTCACGGTAGAAGCTGTGGAAATGGGTGGCCTTGCTGGGGTTTATTCACAGGGGTAGGGATTCTGGCTGTTGATGCGTGTACAGAAATGTTACGCTGAGGAGGCTGTATGTGCCACTTCTTTTACCCGTTGTTTCTCATGCTTTGAGCTGAGTTCTAGACTTGTGAGACTGTTCTCAGGCCCTCTGGACTATGTCCATAATTCAGTAGTGGGAGCGATAATTGCCACTACAGTGAGTACAAGTAAAGCTACGTGGAAAAGAAGCACGTTCTGTCCAGAATGCTGCAAGAGTTAATTGCACACCACTGTTATTAACACAATTCAGTATTTTTAGTCTGCTGGGTATTCTATTTACTATTACTGTTTTCTCTTTGATTATGAGAATAAACAATTCTTATGTTGAGTGTTCTGTAAACACTTTAACAATAATTTCATCTTGAATGATATTTTCGGCAGCTGTCTGCTTTATAACAATTGTGGTAATGTACATTGCACCATAACGTACTAAAGGAACTTCCGTATTTATGAAGAAGATAAAGTGCTTGAGGTCTTAATAGCTGCAGTTTAATTGCGTTGATAGTAAATGGGGAATATTCTGAAAAGAATTTTGAATTAGAAACTTGGCAAGACTGGGAATCGCTGGTGGGTTTTTCCTTCTCTCACATGAAGAATGACTTTACTTTTCCATTTAGTTTGCTTTGTTTCTACATAGGCCAAATACACTGAAAATTGGGATATGGTGGGTAGAGTCTTGTTTTTAGGTTTGCAATTCAGCCCATCAATTAAATATAAGCAGTCTTTAAAACCTCATTTAGTTTTAGTAGCTTTCACAGTAATGTTAACAGAACTATTGTCAGCATCTTTGCTGTGTTATTTAAAGTGCTGACACAAAGGAAGCCTGAGCTAGATCAAATACGGATTATTTTTTTCTTTTCAAAACTGCCGTTCTCTTGTTTCTATCATACTTTGATCATTATGCTTGTAACTGTTTAACTATATTCTTTTAATTGACTGACTTATTTTTCTTTCAGATAGCACTGGTGCATCTGAACTAACTCTATTCAGGAAAAGATGGACTGATAGTAACTCTTCTGTGTCTCTCTTGTGACCATGCCAAAGCACCTAAGACCTTCCTAATCTTGCACTGTGTTGATGAAAGCTTTAACCTCGTTTGCTGTTGCAGTGATGCCAGTGCAGCTACCTCACCCACTGTTTTCATTATGTCATTACTCTTTGTTCCTTTGCTGATTTTCCTTTTCTCCTTGTGTCAAACTCAAACTTTTCAATTCTTTATATTAATTACCAGTTTGCTGTTGTCCTGGTTTCAGCTGGGATAGAGTTAATTTCCTTCCTAGTATCTGGTACATTGCTGTGTTTTTGATTTAGGGTGAGAACAATGTTGATAACACACCGATGTTTTAGTTGTTGCTGTGCAGTGCTTACACTAGCCAAGGACTTTTCTGCTTCCAGTGCTCTACCGACTGAGAAGGCTGGAGGTGCACAAGAAGCTGGGAGGGGGCACAGCCAGGACAGCTGACCCCAAGTGGCCAAAGGGACATTCCATCCCATGGGATGTCATGCTCAGTACATAAACTGGGGAAAGCTGGCCGGGGGGGCCGCTGCTCGGGGACTGGCTCTGTTCTTATCTCAACCCACGAGTTTTTCTCACTTTTACTCTTCCAATTCTCTCCCCCATCCCACTGTGAGTGAGTGTCTGTGGGGTGCTCAGTTGCTGACTGAGGTTAAACCACGACAGCTGTATTTACAGCTTTCTGAGTTCTTGCTCTTCTGTATCCTATGCATTTTGGGCTTTCTGCTGTTGCTCAAGTTCTCTCCTTGCATTTTTGAATGGTTGTCTCTCTAGATAGTCCTTTCTGACTAGATCTTTTATGTTACTACTTTACTTTTGTCACAGTTTTTTTCACTCTCCAGATTTCTTTGTCTGTTGAACTCTTACTACAGCAACCATTTTGGTCTAATTATGACTGCCATAGTTATGATAAAGTGGCTTTCCAGAGTCTGTGGTTGTCAAGCAGAGCCCGATGTTATTTCGTGGAATCATAGGATAGTGGAAGTCTCTAGACCAACTGCCTGCTAAAACTAAAGCAAGTTGCTCAGGACCTTTTCCAGTTTAACTCTGAAAATCTTTAAGTTTGAATCTTTAATCTGAAATTCTACAGCCCCTCTGGGCTACCTGTTGCAGTACTTAATTGTTCTCTTTATGAAGAATTTTTCCTTACATGATTGGAATTTTTCATGCTACAGCTTGTGCCTATTGCCTTTTGTCCTTGCTTCTTCAGATGGAATTTGGAGAGTTACTTATACACCATAACTACATAAAGGAACGTGTAACAAAGGATACCTGTTAATTTGCACAGATAAATCTGTTCCCATAGGTTTCAGTCTGAGCCAAATAGCAGCAAAGTGATTGAGTGCAACCTAGTTTGCTAATTGAATTATTAATTTTGCCTGCTTTCACTGAAATAAGAGTATTAGCAGATCTAATACTAATAGATTGCAGATACTAACAGGTTGCAGGGAGTTTTCTTATGGCATTTGCAGAGTTGGCTAACAACCAGAGAAACAAAAAAGATACTTGCAAAACCAGAAACCATTGCTATGAATGAATTCTCATTTCATTGGCTAACTTGAAAAATCTGCTAAAATTAATTTCCAATGATATCTAGCAGGAGAGGTAACACTGTTGCACAGCAGGTGCTTGCAAAGAATTGAAAACAAATACACATCTGGTTTCTTTTCTACGAAAGTAAACACGTACAGGCTATAAACAGCTCAGAGGTGCAGCACATACCTGCCCAATGTTGTGAGAAGAAACTTAACCTTTGTTTTTCCTAACTGAACTTCGTGGTCTGTTCTCCTAGCTGTATCCATTCAGTATCAAATACACTGTGATAAAGAACTTACCTTTTTGTGTGTGTTAAAAAAAGAAAAATCTACTTTGTTCCCTACAAGTAGCAGTATCATTAAATGTGCCAGCAATATGATATAATGAAAATTACTTCCAATTAACCCCCCCCTTGTAACTTTCTCTCCTTCAGCTTCTTACCTCAACTAGAAATTTCATCTCTCTATTACCTGTTGATCCAGCAACTAAAAAACTTGGCAGAGCTTTTTTTTCTTGAAAAAGATTGGAGAAAAAAAGACCATTCAGAAAAACCTGCCAAATGCTGTATGTCATCCTCAAATACAGAAAGTAAACTATCTCTGTGCTGTTCAGAAAGAATGTGGTAGGCTTCAGTGAATGGGAGGAAGGGAGACCTTCAAGTTGCTTAACTGGAAAGAGGATGTCTTATGTAGCTGCAGTGTTTTGCACTGAAATGTTATGGGAAAGTTTAGGTGATTTGGGGCTGTGAACTGGTGACCTTTTCTAGAGCTGTCTGTAGTGGTGGGAGAGGCTGCTTACCTCCCTTCTGCTGCTGGTGGTTACCGTGTTTTCAGACTTGCTGGTTAGGGTTGCTTTTCTGAGCACTTGGAATGAGCATTGTGGTCAACGTGCTGGTTGGGTAAGCTTTTTAACTTAACCTGGCTCAGGAAGAAGTACAAGGCATGCTCTTGTTCTCATTTCTTCTTAAACTTGTAGTTGTACCTGAAATGATACCATTTAACTTTTGAGCAATTTCTCAATATCTGGCATACCTATTCAGGCTAGATTTGTTGTTCCATTGATTTCAATGGGCTGTTACTCAAACCACTGTTGGTATGAACTTTTGCTATGGTTGTACCTGTTCCTGCATTCTTTGGTATATATCCTCACAAGTATATCTGTTGTTCATGCCGCAACTAAAAAACTTGGCAGAGCTTTTTTTCTCTTGAAAAATTGGAGAAAAAAAGACCATTCAGAAAAACCTGCCAAATGCTGTATGTCATCCTCAAATACAGAAAGTAAACTATCTCTGTGCTGTTCAGAAAGAATGTGGTAGGCTTCAGTGAATGGGAGGAAGGGAGACCTTCAAGTTGCTTAACTGGAAAGAGGATGTCTTATGTAGCTGCAGTGTTTTGCACTGAAATGTTATGGGAAAGTTTAGGTGATTTGGGGCTGTGAACTGGTGACCTTTTCTAGAGCTGTCTGTAGTGGTGGGAGAGGCTGCTTACCTCCCTTCTGCTGCTGGTGGTTACCGTGTTTTCAGACTTGCTGGTTAGGGTTGCTTTTCTGAGCACTTGGAATGAGCATTGTGGTCAACGTGCTGGTTGGGTAAGCTTTTTAACTTAACCTGGCTCAGGAAGAAGTACAAGGCATGCTCTTGTTCTCATTTCTTCTTAAACTTGTAGTTGTACCTGAAATGATACCATTTAACTTTTGAGCAATTTCTCAATATCTGGCATACCTATTCAGGCTAGATTTGTTGTTCCATTGATTTCAATGGGCTGTTACTCAAACCACTGTTGGTATGAACTTTTGCTATGGTTGTACCTGTTCCTGCATTCTTTGGTATATATCCTCACAAGTATATCTGTTGTTCATGCCG
>NW_008795909.1:7222291-7244597 GCF_000699145.1 Aptenodytes forsteri
CCACCCCACCCCCTCTTCCTGCTGTGATATGAAGTTCAGTTTGGAATATTTTGAGTGGCCTGTTGTCTAAAGTATAAGCAGTCTTGATTTACTCTGAGTGTGATTTCTGTGATTATTAGTATCTTTCTTGATCTGAAGTGAGCACCTGAAGAGTCTGGTAGTAGTTAAAATGGAATAGATGTTTTTAATTGGTGTTAAGGGTTTATTAGCCTCTAAGTAGAAGTTTACAATATGTGGAGAGGTAGGTTCTGCCAGTTAATTCTAACCAATGTACACGCTCCATCTGACAGCCTGGATACATTTTTTTGTTGTTGTTGTATGCTCGTTCTCCATGCATTGAAGCCTGTTGACACTCTGCCTTGCTGGAAGGTGTCACTGTAGCATGATGGAAAACAAAAAACAGCAAAGAAAATGCAGGTTTCCCTTAGGGCAATAACTTTTGCTTTTATGTAGCAGCCATTTTCTGACAGGACACAGAATACCTTACTATGCTTTCAAGTTCCTTGTATTTTTTCTTCATGTGACTTCCCATGTTCCACGCAAGGCATCCAGAGACGTTTATGCCTTTTTCTACTTCATGAAAGCACTTCCTTAGAGGAATAGTTCCTTTTCTCTTTATGACTCTTTCTACTTGGCTTGTTTTGTGTAGAATTACAAAGATGGGGGGGAGGGAGATTAATACTAATACTTTTTTCAACAGGAACAAAATACATGTTTTTTCAAGACTCCTGTGCTTAAGCAGGCTTGAAGGCAGGATCAGAGAATGTAAGTAGATACAGCTCTTACAGGCATCTGGTTTATAGACAGTAAGTATTTATCAAGCAAGACAAAAGCCTTGACAAACTTTAACATAAATACAAATAAGCTCCTGAAATATGATCACTCATAAATGTGTACTGATCTAAAACATTCTTCAAAACTGTAGAAACGACTTATTCTTGACTTTTGTAGTGCCCCCTTAGAACACCTTCATCAGAATCTCTCTGAAAGAGATTCTTTTCACTTTGACATAATATTAACATGTGAAACAGTAATGTCACTGGCAGGAGTGATAGACCTATGGTGTTTTGAAGATAAATAAGAAGGCAATGTTACTTAGACTAGTTTTATTTATATTATGTAAAGATTGACTTCCATATGTATTTGTTTTAAAAATAGGCTCCCCTCAAGAGGCCATTGGTAAGGATTTCATTAATTTTATCATTTTGGTGGTTGGGGGTGGTGGTGTTTGAAAAAAGAATGGCAAAGTGGTGCTTCAAAAGAACTAAAGACATTAAAAACATTAGTAATAAACTTTAGATTTTATACTAACAAGCTATTCTAGCATGGTTTTATTCAGGCGTTTGTGAGACAGGTAACTTTTGAATAGTGTTGAAAAATATGTTAGTCTATACAACACTTTAATGCTGTTTTGTCTTGTTCCACAATAGAATGAGCAGAAGCTATTAGAAGCTGGGGTTTTTTTTGGGTGGTTTTTTTAGATGGTCTCTTTGTCTTCCTAAAGGAACATGGAGAATGCTTTTTAGGCTGATGTTTCTGTGAAACCCTCATTTTTGGTGTTTCAAATGGTAAAGTTATCATTCCAGTGCATCCATCCAGAGATGGATCTAGGCCACTGCTGCTTTTCCTCGCAAAGCGAGATTATCCTAGACCGAAGAAGAAACATGAGGCACTGGTGTGATGGTTTCAGAACTGGTTTTCAGTTCTAAATTTGCAGCATCAGCTTGAACAAGGTATAGGGATTTGAACAAGGACCACAGGGATTTGAAAAGCAGACCAGTATTTAAAGAAATTAAAACTGTTTCTGCCATCTGAAACAATGTGAAATGTGTGCAGGAGAAAAGCTGTCCGAAGCTCAGAGATCAGCGGTATTCTAAAGGCCTAAGAGAGATGCACCTTTGAATTTTAATGCAGTGGTTTTATTTATCACATAAGATTGCTGGCTTGGAGGTTTGTGTTTTTATAATGGATGGAAATAACTTCTAGACTCTGCCTATGGCTGCAGATATGTTAAAATCCTATTTGGTAAGTCGATTTCAGTGCTTTGGGTGAAGGTGTGTAAGTGATTCCAGGTTAAGAGTTTTTGGCTGATTTCCATTGCCAGGCCCTGGGCTAAGAACTTTTATCATCCTTTAAAATAAAACAAACCAACCTATGAGTCCTTTTCCAAAGGACCTAAATAGTAAGTCCAATGTAGACGTAATTTGTTTTGCAAATAACTTATTTATCCTTGAATAAGAGAAACGTAATTGTTGGTGAAAAGGCTGCCTAGGCGAGGTGGCCACTTACGGGGTTCTTTTTTTTTGGTCAATTTAAATACATATCACTGTTAGAAAAATATAAAAAGTGGCAAGTATACCAGGGAAATAACAGAATGTAGACATAATGGCATGTGTAATGAAAATTTACTGAACAATAAAATAGATATTGACAACACAGATTTCTTTCAGAAAGACAAATGACACATGACATAATGGAAACATGAAGTGGTAGTGTTTTGTGTTACAAATAAACAACTCCCTTGAGAAACTGGAAGCATCTTGTTAAATGGGGGCATTACTTCCGCTGTATTGAAATGCACATTTTTACTACTTTTCTTCTGCTTTTCTTCTGACAGCATATTTATATTAGGAAAATGCTTTCTTTGATTCTTCTGAATGCAGCTACACCACTGAAAGTTCTCATGTTGGCATAATTATTCTTCCTTAGGAATTACTATCCTGTAATGCTGTTTTATATCAGTAAAAAGTATCTATCTATTCTACAGCTTTTATTGATAGGATCAAGTTAATACTACATCATTAGTTAACATATTTCAACTTAAGAAACTCTTAAATTGTTTACCATTCTATTGATGGGTCTGGATAAGGGGAAGTTTGCTGCAGTAACACCCTTAGGATAAATGCAACTAAGAACGGTACTGTTGCTGCTACAGTTTATTCTATCCATTACCGGTAGAGCGTGCTGCTTGTGAAAAGACAGTTTTCCTCATACAAATTGTCTCTGCGCTCAGAAGTCTGATCAGTGGTTGCAACTTATTTCTCATATGACTGATGTAGTTGGGCCAGTGCAGACCTTGTCTTATGTATATACAGATTATATGACTTGTCTGAACATTAACTTTCAGTTCTTGCCAAAACTGAGGTTTAAATCAATTATCTGTGTTCTTTCTTAAGCTAGACTTCTAAGCCTAGTAATGTTTGTATCACGGCTTTAATAACTGAAGAAAAACATTTAAGGTAAAAGAGGGTAGTTGAGAGAAAAGTCTTTGGCCATAAAGGTTAATAAATATTTAGAAATACTCAGCATCGGTCTAATTTGATTAATTTTGAGAGGATATCTAAAACCTTTCTCCTTCCATATACAGTGGTTTCTGAAAAGGTAGAAAAAGATTTTTGGAAAGATTTTTGAAATAATTCTAGCTTGTGTGAAATACCTGCTATTTCATTCTTACTCAGCTTGGCTCTGTCAAGCGTGTATGTCTTATTCCTATAGTAATACATTTATGCCTAATGTAGATTGTGGATTATGGGAAAAGTTATTGGAATTTATGGGAAGTTATGAAAATATCTTAGGATAATTTTGCATTTGCTCCAAGGTTCTGGAGGTCAAAATCCTGTCTTTGACAGGATCTTCAAGAGCTGGAGGGGTACTAAGACCTTCTGCTGTTGTGTTCCAAGAAAAAGGAACAGTAACTGCGTAATCTCCAAGGACACTTCAACTATGACTATCAGGCTGGCTTAAGCATACCAACCATAGACCTGTAAAATTATTTGTGCCAATTCTATTTATATAGGTGCTTAAATATCCGCTTGAAAACCATGATGTAATAATTATCTTTGAAACATTTGGACTGAGAGAGATGCTAATAAAAGCAAGGAAACAGAAAACGAAGGCTGCAGTGTTGGCCTTACATTACCCGGCCATACTGCAGAACAAGATGTTATGTGCTGTTCAGATAAGCTTTCAGTACAGTAGCGGAACTGCCAGAAGAGGTAATGAGGTTTGCTGAAGATCTTGACAGCAGACTACAGTAAATGGCATAGATGGCGTAACATTTCACTGAACATCTGTCAGTGTTTTAAGGGAGTGGATACTTCCATGCCAAATGGGTAAAACCTTTTTGTCTCATCTTAATTAATAATAGCATGTTTCCTTCTTACCAACTTGAATGAGAAATTTTGAAAGGTGGCTTTCCTTTATTGAAGGTTTTGTGCTTGTTTTAGGGATGCATGGCAAATGGGTTAGCTTTAAAGAATCATCAGGCCTATACTTTTTTCAAATGATTTGAGCACACTTCTCTTTAGAGTGTAGAAATCCAAATATATGGCTTAGACATTTGTGTATTTAATGATGTTGTATACCTTATAATGTTCTAGGTGTCATAGTGATCTAGGGGAACTGGCACATACAGGCTTCCAAAGTTCTTGCTATGAATTAATGTATGAAATGTTCTAAGATTCATGTCACCTAAAGATGTCATGTATTGTTTCTTTTCAGTGTCTGATCCTTATTTTTGCAGATCTTGGTGCAAAATGCTAATTACTTAGACGTCAACAAAATACCTAAGACAAAATCAATATTCTTCTTTCCAACCACACCACTGTAAGTCTTGCACAGGTTCACAGATTATTTTTCCTTCTCAGAAAAGCTAATTAGACATTGGTTTAAGTTTGCATGGCATGAAAACACTTCAAAGATGTGATTATCAGATTTCTGTGAAATCTCAGTTTGTTTACAGTTGCTGATGCATAGGATGTAGGTGACGATTAATGGAGAACCAGACTGGCAAGAAGTGTCTAGCATTATGTTACAAGCACTTCTACCTGCTGAGTTATTCCCACAGAAGATACAGTAGGCATGTTGAACAAGCAGAACAGTTGAAAAATACATAAACATGTAAAAAAATTAAATTACTGTGTGATTTTTACAGAGTGCAAAATCATGAGGTTCCGGTTCTAGACTTTCTACTTCTGCACTTGTGTCTGAAGAGCTTCAGCTGTTCTGAGAGTGGTTTTGATTTCCTTCAGTTGCGGGATTGATTGGAGCTCCTCCCTAAGGAAGGCCTGTCAGACCTCCTTTCAGGGGAGATTCTGAGTTGATTTCCTGACCTCCTGTTGGCTTCAGAGAGCCAGTTCAGGTAGAAGACTTAATAGCTACCACTTCTTACCTACCTGTTCTCCTGGTTCATTTGTTTACTTACGTGAACTGTAGGATCTACATTTCCCCTGGGTTCAATGTTAGTGCAAAGTATCTTTAGCCTAAGGGTAAGGTGGTGCTTTAGCAGTGTTGCTGTTATTTATGATAACAGTAAAACTTCTATATTAAAAAAAGAAAAAAAAATCAGGAAATTTGAACTGTTTGCAGTATCTTGTGTAGAATCCAGTTACTAAAGGACAGCTGTTACTTTAACCTGCAGCACTTCGTTAGCAATTTTTTTTTGGGGGGGGGGAAGTGAACTAGTTTAATCCAGTTCCCCTTGCCTTCTCTCCCTCTCGCCCAGGATGGGCATCTTCTCCCATCTCACCTTTGCTTATCATATGATCTCTCCTTTTACTTATCCTTGGGATGACAGATGTGATGGATGTTCAAGGAGTTCAGTTATTGCCAGGCTTTAAGCTTTTTTTGGCTAAATATCATGCTTTTAAACACTTCTTTCTTTCTAAATTATTTTTCAAACTACAAATAACAGCAATAAAAACGTTCATTAAATAGTTTGAAAATGCGTAATACCGTATCATGCTGACTTGCTACCCACAGGATGTCATTTTCATCTAAAACTAGCTAGGAGTCTTGAGTAAATTACAAATTTTTCTTCTGTATTTTAATTAATATGAGCCATGTTTAATATGTCTCACCATGGCTTTGCCAGCAATCCAATTTCTTTTTGTTTTTAAATGAGCCCTTTTATACATTGTGCTATTAGTGAAGGAGCTCAGTCCTTTACAGGATGTCTGCCTTAGGAACAAGCTTTCAGTGTTCTCGTTTTCATTCTCTTGCTCACAGGCAACATGGACTTCTGAAATATTTTGGTAGTTTGTCATGTGCTGATCTTTGGTTTGTAATGTAGGAAACTTCTTGTTTCTCAGCTGGGGAGATAGGCCACACCACAAAGGAACAAGTGTGTTATAAGTGAGACCCAGAGTAAGGACCTAATGAATAAGCGTGGCCAGTTCTCGGCTGCCTGTGTGCAGAGCTAGTGAGATGTATCCACTCCCTGCTACTTGGAGCGGGATTGCTGGGGGATATGTGGTGTGGAAATAACCAGATGAAGGTAGTGTGGAGGGTAACTGCCAGTGCTGCAGCCTGTTTTGAGGAACAGCGATGGCTTTAGCTGATGTGGAGGGGAAGGGTGTGAGCCATTGCAACCCCTTCCATGCATTAAGAAACAAGCCAGAAACCTCTGCTCTATGCAGAGGATGGATGTGGTAACCGGTGGGAAACTATGGTACTTCTGGATTTAGGAGGGAAAATATATTTGTGAAGGATCCTGAAAGCTAAATCCTGTTTTCAGTGGCTGTCCGTGTACATCATTTATATCTATAAAGACTGTCAAGATCAGACCCGTTGCCTTGACCCTTAAGATAGATTCGGAAAATCTCTTTTTTTAGTGGTTTTTTTTTTAGTTTTGGTGTGGCAAATTTGTCTCTGTGCGAGATATTTATTAGAAGAAAAATTTGTTCTCAAGCTTATGTTGTACGGCAAGGTAAATGGACTTGCTCTTCTCTTTGACTACGTGTTTTCATACGGCAAAAGTACAACTAGGTATTAACTTCTGCTCCAGATGCTCAAAGTGCCAATTCAATGGTATCTGACCACTGGACATTTCTGAATCTGTTTCCAAAATAAGTGACACAAATAGGTGGTGCTACTGTAGTTCAAGTAGCTGAGTAGAATGCCTTTTCTGTGTGCAAATATTGTCTTGCTCAGTAGGTGATAATACTGCTTTTTGCTCACTGGTTCTTTTTGCTGCACGTAAACTCCAACTATTGTTGCTATAATGATTTAAAAAAAATAAAAGTGGCCTTCACGTAAGTCCTTAACACCTTGTACTTGCAACGAGTACTCTTTTTTAAAAAATGCATGTTATAATGTCCATAATATGAGATTATTTTTCAGTGTTGTTACCTGTTCATTTAATGTACTTTTACAAATACAAGAAGCTTACAGTTTATACGACATTGATTCTCAGCAATGACCAGCTTAAACATGCATGCAGAAGTTGGATTCAGTTTAAATTTGTTCTTATGTTTTGTCCATGACCTATACGACAGACACCAGCAAATCTTTTTTGGATGATTATGCAACTAAGGGATTACTTTCTTTTTCTTCTATACAAACTTATTTTAGATTATTGTAGTGAAATATTAAAATTCAGCTTTTGATGCATTGGAATAAAACCATTGCCACTTCAGTAATTGAAAGGTTATTTGAATGTTTGTATGTGTTTTTGCTTGTCTTTGATATTACAAATAGTAATACAGATACATATTTCTTAGGTTGTTTATTTTTACATTGGTATTTGTGGAGGGAGCGGGTTATTTTAGGCTTTTTGATGTCCAAAGCCCTGTAAGTTCTCAAGTGTGCATTCAAGCCTTATTTTTAAAAACCTCTAGGGTTGCAGGCATCAATATAAATTTGTTTTTTATATGTTATAGTGTTCTGAAAAATAGCAATTGCTTATTTGGACTGCAATAATATTCTGAGTTTGCAAGCTGCTGGAATGTCCCCAGGTAGTAGAGAACTGGGGACATCCCTGGGTTTACCTTTTTTCCTTCTTTCCTACTCTTGACATCTTGACATCAATGAACCGGCCCTCATTAGAGCCACAGAAAGATCAAGTGATATGTAAAAACTAGTCTTGAAGTCTGTGACAGAGCAAAGTACTGAACTCAGGTAACACGAATCTCAATCTAGTGACTCGATGATAAAATCATGCTTGCTGAATAAGGTCTGGAAAGGAATTTTATGTTAAGTGTAAACTAAACAAAATAAAGTTTCTATTTTTTTAAACAATTCATTTATTTCTAAGCAATTTCAAACCTCAGGGTTGTCTGTAGTATAATTAGAACTTTCTTCTGTGAAAGGGGCAGTTCAGGAAGCAAACCTCTCCAGGGATGCTCTTAAAGAAAAGGATGAAGTTTTTAGTGTTCCTCCCCCCCCCTGTTTTTGGAAAAACTATATCTTTATTTTTTGGCACTAAATAAAGGAATTAAAAGGGGAGAAAAAAAGAAAAAAGCACGCCTTGGAGCAGTCACTGGGGAGACTATCATTTATACGCAAGATAATTGTGGAAGATGGTAGAAGAGAGTTTTTAAAGATTTGATGCTACTGCCTGTTTTCTCAGACTTCCTGCTGACTGCTGATGACAGCTGCTTCGTTGAGATTATTGGTTGTAGCTTTTATTGTAAGAGTTTTTAAAGCTATTTATAAATATAATGTATGTAAAGAAAATGGTAGCATATCCGTATTTGTGCTTTGTTAACAAAACAGGCTTACAGGAATATACCAACTTTCTAAACTTACAAGACTTAAAGCCAATCCTTAATGAAAATCTGTGCAACAAATTTCTTTCATACTTTTGTCTCCAAATTACACCTCTGTACTCCTATGGATGAGTTTTCAATGGGAAGCTTTACATGAAAACGATGGGAAATAGATGATGTGGCAAAAATCTCCAAATTCCTTGGGTCATTTTTTAAAAATAAGTTTCTTTGTCAAGTGAATTTCATTCTACTGCAACTTGTACTTGAACTGGAAATTCCTGTACTTTTTGGTTAGATGGTGGAGACAAGAACAACACGTGGCCTTAAGAGAACCATGGTGCTACTTGGCTCTGGCGGCAATGCTGTCTTTGTATGTGGACTATGAAGTTAGGTTTTTGTTTGGCTTCACATATTTCTTTCCTTCCTTTGTTTATGTTTGTATCTTTGTGGTCTCACTTATCTGTGTAATTCTATATCTTCAGTTCATGCCTGTTCTTTGTGGTTTAGTTTTTGTACTGCCAGCTGACTGGTATAAGACTTAGATCTTTTCTACACTTGAGCGAACTATTTTAAATCCTTTTTTGCAGATGTAAATTCCTGGGTATAATAATGTTGTTTGCTTCAGTTACAAATCCATTGGATTCATAAAACGTGAACTCTTCATCAGCAATTAACCATGTTGGCTCACTGTGTTGTGCCTTCCTGTTAGTAGGCTGGGAAGAGTCTATTAGGATTAGATGTAGGTCTGTTTTCTAAATGGTAAGTAACTCTTCGCAGCTTATTTATATCTTTAATTCCATGTCTGTTACGTGCGTTAGCTGTGGTTTTGTTATTTTTTGGTATTGTTGCATTCTGAAAGGCATATAACTCCCCTTTCTCCTTTCCAGCCCTGTCCCCCTAGCCCCCTCAAAAAACATAAAACCAACCCAAACAATCTCTAAACTCCCAAGAAGATAAAAGGACTTTAGACTTGAGACGAATCTTAGAAAAACTTATTCTCAGTATCTTCTTTACCGAAGATATGTGCAATCACCTGTACTGTATCATCTCCTATTTGCCTACTGCTGCACAGTTTCACTGATGTGGAAATGTCTGAT
Organism: Aptenodytes forsteri; assembly: GCF_000699145.1. Lineage (NCBI taxonomy): Eukaryota > Metazoa > Chordata > Aves > Sphenisciformes > Spheniscidae > Aptenodytes > Aptenodytes forsteri. The sequence continues at coordinate 7,231,875 of NW_008795909.1, forward strand.
GGAAAAGAAATTCAAGATCGTTGTCTTTTTACTGCATTGAAAAATACCTAGACTTTTTACAAAGCTTTCAGAAAATTATTTGCAGTCCATTTAGGGAAGCTGGCTGAGCTATCAATAGATAAGTCAGGTCTCTGCTTGTCTGAGGTATCCTTGAAAGTAAAGAATGTGAAAGGCTGAATTTTCTACTTGAATTCAACAGCTGCAGTTGTTCCAGAGTGAGCACTGAAAAAATTCCTACATATTTTTCTCCAGAGCTTCTTTGCTGAAATGATAGAGGGCTGCTGAGGGCATTTATTTTTGATAATATAAAATCATAATTTTACTTTTAAGGTAACGCACTGTTTTAGGGACCACTTTCTGATCTGAGCTTTCCTAAGTTACTCTGCCACAAAAATAACAATATATTCAGCTTTTGAGACTTAAGGATAGATTAGATCTTGCCTTTCTACTTTTATGATTAGTAATCAGGTCCTATATTCCCTGTGGCTCTGGAGGGAAGGGAGCATCTTAAACTCTGGGCCTACAAGTTGTGCGGATCCAGTGGTTAACCCCACAGTGGGGAAGGAAATGTGTGTATAAGTATGTGTTTATGCAGGCCTATATCTTATATATTGTGCTTCCTTCCCACTAGAAGGTCCATTATCCAAACTTGAGAACCTTGTGTTGTGAGAAAGGGAAGCTTGCTGGTTTTGTGCTGCATTTATCAGTTGTATACATTATTTCTCATTTCTAAGTATGAAAGGCATAAATGAACAGCTGAGTGCCAGGTGAAGCTTTCAAATTAATTCAGACTTATCCCAGATAGATTGCATGTCCATCTTTTAAGCTGTATGGATTAAGCCTTGCGCTCTGTTGGGAAACCATAGAAGATTAAAGCTTTGGCCCAGACTTCAGTTTTAGCAGGGCATGATGAAGGCTGTTTCATTTGGGTGCTGTTTTCTTATTTCAGGCAGTTCTCCAGATACTTTTCTGGGTAAAAGATGAGTGTGATTTGTGTAGAGGTTGTGGTGTGGAAATTATTTGTTTTTTGAATTTCTGGGTTTATCTGAAAAAAAATTCTGTTTGAGTTTAGCTTGAAATAATGACCTCTCCAAAAGGAGGGCCAAGCATGGAGTGTATGGTATGAATTATGTATTTCCATAAAGTTTTTGTCTTAGGTTAGACAAGGGCTAAATATGCTTCAAGTTGCTCAAAGAGTTCTTGCCTTTGGACCACTGGATTATCTTAACTGGGAAAGTTACAACTCTGTGGTGACAGGTCTGAGATTTGCAAAACTCTGTAGAAGATCCTAGAATAGATATATAAGAACAAAGAATGGGAATGAAGTATATTGACCCCAAATTTTGCTGAGGAAGGTGTCTGTCTAGATATTGTCAATCAGTGTAGATTTAATTCCCATTAATCAAGGGACCAAACACTGCTTAGAGAAAATAAACCGGAAGTCTTTAATCTTCTGAAAAAGAGCTCTCCCTAAAATGGACAATTTAAAAAAACCTAACAAAATACTGTCTAGTGTTCAAATGGTCTACAGGCTTTATCTTCAATTTGGATAAAGTAGAAGTTTCAAGAGGGGTTGCAAACTTTCTGTTGTATCGTGCTATCCGCTACCATAAATTCTAGAATCTTATACAGAGGTGTAATGAAATCAACCCCGGTTGAAGTTCACTAAAATGCTTAGTAATTACTTTCATCTGTTCACTTCTTTCTCCAGTCTCTTCCCTAGCTTTATTTTTACTTTTAAACTTACGTGACTTACCTAAGTTCAGTAAGCTTTTTCCTCTTCTTCTAAATTCCAGTTTTAATTCTGGTATTCCTCTAATTTGCTTCATTAGCTTTTTGGATGCTAGTTTGCTTTTCCCTGGTCCTATGTTATTTCCCATTCCTTATCTTACATGATCTGAATTTTATTAGAACATTATTGTGCTCTCATTAGACCCTAGGTTCTTCTCATGAGTGACTTCTCATTGGCTCTTCTGGTGTTTACTGGCTGATGGCTTTTGAAAGGGTCTAGATTTCAGTAATGTCTAGAGACCTCTTTGAGGTAGAGGTGCTACAAACAAACTATTTTGCCTTTCCCTTCCTCTCACCCAAAACTAATAGTGAAGTGGGTGAAATGTGAAAGTGGGACTGTAAGCAACGAAAACCTCCCCAAGGATTTTGCGGAATTCCAGAAAAAAAAGTAGGGTCTTTGTAGTGGAAAACTCTTAAATATTTGGAGTATTCCCCTAATCTGGATCTCTTGGAGCGAATGGGATGGCTTGAAGGATGGAATGTAGCAGATGTAATATTTCACGCATCACCTGTTTCTCAAGTACAATCCTGACAAAGGTGTGCTTAACCTGCTTCGCAGTTTGTAACGTTAAATTAACCAACCAACAGTGACATTACAATTTGCGTACATGTTTCTTGTTGGTAGGAAAAGGAAGAACCAGGGATATAATAAAAGTTGACACTACTCTGCCTTTTTGCTCTAAGAGATGTCCTTCAACTGTAGGGTTACTTCCATTAACGTGGAGAAATCTGATCGTATCTTCTTGTGCTCTGCTGTTGGACCTTTTAGTCATGTTTATTCTCATATTTTTGCTGATTTTCATTCTTTGTTTTTGCGTCCTCCCCTGCTTTCCTTCCTGCTGTTTTTTTTTCCTAGCTGTAACATATTTAATGATTCTTAAAGTTCAGGGCAACTTTGATTGACATAGTTAATGCAGAGTGCTAACAAAGTTCAGAGGAGTTTGGGAATGGTAAAGAAAAGACTGTGTGGGTGAATTGTTTTCTCTTACAGCTGATGGCATTCACACTGAGAAAAGAATGTAAAAGTTATGCCATTAACTCTTTTTAGATATTAGAAGTAATCAGCTGTTTTGGAACATCCCTGGTGTTGGAAGTATGGGGGAGGAGGGGTGTTCTGCACCGGTTTCTTCTTCCCTTTGTCTGTGTAAAGATAATGTAATGACATCTCTCTTCTGGGTTTGTGGTCAGTGGGAGAAGATGGCAATGTGCCCTTCACCTAGAAGCCCTCAAAGTACAGTTATCATTCAGTGTTTTCGATGATTGTTTTAGTGTCTATTCCCTCGTGTTTGTGCTTTTTTAAGTATAAGTGAGAGTAACATGGACTTTGAGAAATAACACTGATTATTTAAAGAATCACTCATGATAAAATATCTCTTTCTGGGAATTTGTGTTCTAGTAGATTAGCATTATTGATCATTCTTTCCTCACGTACTCTACAGATGATTTTAGAAATCTGAAGCTATTATTCTTTTCTTGTCTGATGTAATTACCAGTACAAGAAATAATCTAATTAGAAGACAACAAGGATGCATTCTAATTGTTCTGATAAATTATGTTAATGCTTTATGCTTGCAGTCAGGTTTAGTAAAAACTCATTTGACAAAGTGACAGCTTGTCTTATAGGGCTAGTAAGTATAACTTCAGTTTTCTCTGACTGAAGCTCACTGGTAGTAGACTTGAAACCCTGTATTAGAGGGTTTGGGCTCTTCAGGTGCATTGGAGATTCTTAAAAATCTTTTCCCATCTAGTGTTGGTAGTGCCAGTAAACTGTTCTGTGTTTAGTTGTTGGGGAAATCGGGCAACTTGCTAACTTACCCTATGCAGTTCTTAAACAGTGCAGTAGGACAAGAAACAGTCATTCAAACATCAGACTACTTCTGAAAGATTTAGTACTAAAATATTTAATGCTAGCCTAGCCTATCCACTGAGTCTTTTCCAAGATATGTAACTGTACCTGGGACAAATTGCAGATGTTTAATCTCTGTTTAGCTGTTTCTCATCCTTTCAATGGATTAGAGCCATTCTAGTCTGCTCTGCAGGACTGTAGAGTTGAATCTCTGTAATAACTATGTGCATGCTTCTGATGCCTATGGAGAAATGTCAGTGGCCCCCCATCTGCCTAATGATTGGGATGGCATTACTGAACACATGAGTGTACATTACCATGCGAGGATCACAAAGTGCCTACAGACCTGCCAGGCTGTAGGTAATTAACCCAGGACTGAGTTCTTTGCTTAAAATTAATAAGATCATGTTTATGGCAACATGAGAATGACCCAAATACATTAAAACCACATGAAACGGAGCAATTGATAGCGGGAATGGGGTTGGGGAAAGAAGATGTCAAATGGATTTTAAGTATATTCTACTCAACTCCTCATATTAGAAATTTCTCTCCCCTGCATACCACCCTTTCATCTGTCTGACGATGTTTTCAATTTATTTCCTTTTGCTGACAAAATATTTCTGGCCACTTAAATCTAATAGGTGATTTCTCTTTCTCCAGAAAGAGATGGAGTACTCAGTTCTCACTAAACTGATCTCTGCATTCACTCTTAATTAGATGAAGTACTGAAGGTGACACTACTTTTTTGTAGTATTATTATGTCTCCAGGTCAGACATGAGTGCCTGCATGATCTATGATTAGTAGCATTAATGGGCTATTTTACTTATTGGCAACAAAGGGTAACAAGAACTCAGACTGTTAATAAGTGCTTTATGATATAATTTAGAAACCTTTTCCCTAGACTTTACTTCTGTTCTATTTTTTTTTTTTTAAATGGAACACAAGGTACAGGTAGAATTATTTCAGCCATGACTGAGCTGCTTATGCTTAGTAAATATGCACAAATAGTTTAGTTAGGTGCTGCCAACCTGAGAAGGTCTGGATTGCCTTTACTGAGTTTGTGCAAAATTGAGGGAGACAGAGAAGGGACTGTTAAGAGTGATCAGTAGACAGAATACAAGGAGACTTTAAGACTGCTTAAATTCTCTGTAAACAGTGTGTTCAAACTTTAGACTTTACAGTTGGAAGGCCTGCCCTGACAAATCAACAAAACAAATTTATTTAGACAGACTTTTAGAAGTTGTAATGATGGTAAGGTGGTGAAAATTTAAATGGCAGAGAGTCAAAGTAGAGATTGTAGTTATCCTACACGAGGTTAGCATTAGCTATGAGACAGTTACATAGAGGAGGGATGTAAAAGGGGTGCAATTTAAATATTTAAGTAAAAACAATATTGGTAAAAGATACATCCATCCTTCTGATGGCTAGATGAAATTGCACTGGGTTACTGTCTGTCTCTATAAGCTGTGCAGCATCCTGCTATTAAGTAGTCTTTCTAACTGTGTGTATAAAGAAATACCTTGCCCTTCATTTGCTTAATCTAAAATTTAAATGCTCATTGCAGTGTGCAACTGCATTAGAAGTACTTAGACAAATTAAATGGTTCAGGGTGGTAACTTTGAAGACTCCAATTTCCATGTGGGGAATCATTTTTATCATCTGGCAAAAAGACAAAATGTTAATTTTACATTGGCTGCTTTTTTGGTAACATTTATGTTGCATGGGGTTTGCTTTATTGTTAATCCAAACTCAAAGCATGGACATGTTATTTAGCTCATAAATGCTTAAATAATGTTACAGATTTTTTAGTGCACATACAGATATTAATCTGTCTACTCTGTTCTGAACTTCTCCTTTGTGTGCAGGTTACTGTGAGCTCTGCTGGAGCAATTCTTGTGTTGATGCAGTTTTGAACCATAATTTTATTTGTGACTTGTACCTAACTGCCTCTGTAGTGCCATTATGGTTTGTAACATAGTTATGCATGTATGGCATTTAAAAATATGTATGTGGTGGATATAGTACCTGGAAGATACCTGTGGTGTGTTCACTTTGTCAGTAACTTGTCGTCATCGTCTTCTGTTGCTGTAAATATTTATAAAAAAAGAATAATTTATCCCTTGAAAAGTTTTAGTCTATTTCCAGTAACGAAGCAGGCCTTTGATAACCTTTACTAATATTTGTTCTGAAATACTGAAAATTCACAAACTTAAGAAGAAAATGGTATCTAGGCTGCATATTCACCTGTCAATAACTGGTATTGACTAGTCGAGATGGGCGAAGTTGCTTCTGGGATTGAAGCAAATTCTGTGTATGGCTGCCAGCAGGTCACTGCCTCAGGCTCCTTGGGTGGATGAACATAGGTTGTAACAAAGGTTCTGAAGGAAAGCTGCAGAAAGCTGCTGGTACAAGAACTTTCCCCTTTGTTCATATTTTATACCAAACCTTGAGAACCTCAGATGTCATACTTCTGTGGCATTCCTTTCGGACAAATCTGGACTGCTTTGAAGTTAAACAGAAGCTTTGCTGCTGATTCTAGGAGATCTGCAATTCATTGCTAGGTATGGTTTAGTTCATGAATTTAGATTGCAGAACACTAGGTTTTCTGCTTTTATTTTTTTGTTGTTGTTGCTTGGGGTTTTTTTCCCAATTAAAAGGGGAATAAGGAAAAAATAGTTAAACTAACTCTGCATAAGGCAGCTATCAAGCTGAAGTTTTTTGCAGGCATGCAGGGAGGTGATCAGTGCTACCACACTCTGCCAACAACCTGTTGTAAATCCTTTATAGGCTCTTAGAAAGCTAGTGCATAATTAACCTTTGCTTGAAATTATTCTCTTAACCAGAGAAGAAACCTTCCCAGACATGCATGAAAAATATAATGGATGTTTCTAGATGCTTCTTTCCTGAACATTTTATGGCTTATTCCCAAGTGAAATTGAAAACTGTCAGGGCAGCAGCAGCCTGCTCTGGGAGGGAACTGGCTGACCAGTGTATTGGAGACCTTGGGGTTTCCGTACAGCCTTAGATTTTACATACAGGCCAAAAGTGTGTTTGCTACTTTATAGTGTGTAGCAAAATACAGTCTGAAATCCCTGGTGTAGCCAAGCCACGCTCTTAGCTAAAGAAAGGTTTAATCAGGAGAAAAAAAAAAAAGCATGATTTTTTAGCATTAGGTGATGATTTTGCTACCATTAGGTAGTTCCAGGAATGGGGTTAGAGTAGTGGATATGGGACCACATGCTGACATAAGCTATATGTCTGTGAGGTTATCAACTCAAGCTATTAACTGGACACTTCAGTTGTAGCCTTTGGGCAAATATTTGTTGAAACATAAAGATTTTGTTGGGCTTAGCCTGCTTCCTTTTAGCTGATTCTAATCTCAGTTTATCTTCGGGTGAATGCAAGCTATCAGCACTATCGGGTGTTTTTAATACGTGGCTCTGGACATACTGGAAACCATCCAAAGTACAGGAGAAAGTGACTCATTGAAGTTTTCACCTTATTTGGCCAGGATTCTGAGCGTTAGTCTTGTTTAAAATTCATATTTCTCTCTGCTAGCTGAGGTACAGCAGGTACTTATTTATATTACTGAGCTAGACCCAGCAGGACTCCTGGGAGCTATAGGTTCAAAGTTCAGCCTACAAAGTTATGGGTGGGAAGCTGTTTACTGCATTGACTGCCTATGCTCAGGGATGTATTGTGTGGTTTTTTTTGGTTGTTTTTTTTTGGTGGTGGTGTGTTTTGTCTTTTTCTAAAAAAGGTGTATAAAGATGGTGAGAAAATAGGTAAAGGAACTGTTTTGAGGAGGGTGAATGGAATTTCAGGCCTTTCACATGAGAAGCAAGGCACGACCCCAAAACTGGGGGAAGATTAGAAAATGGGGTGTGGATATGTCTCAAGGTGATGAATCTTTAATGGTTTTTATTTTTCTTTGGTTTGCTATGTTCCCTGGCTATTGGGCTTGCAGCAAATCTGGGGATACAAGTATGTATGTCTCATTTAGTTATCTGTCTACTTTTTGGAGAAAATGTTATTCCCCAAGTACAGTCTCCTTGTAAATGCTGCGATTTGATATCCTGCCTGTTAGGAAGATAATGGTCTGGGAAGTGCAAGCTAAGTCCTGCCTTACTATAAACAAGAGGAAAGCTGATTGTTTTCACAGGCCAAGTTTTACATTCTTGCAAATGAATACTATAAATTTAGTGGGCTTTTTTGTGGTGTTGGCTTTTCTTTACAGAAACTTCTGAAATGCAAGAATTTTAGATGAAAATGTAAAATAGCTGTGCCGTGATCAGGGCAAGGATCAGACTAGTTCACTGTCCTCCCAATTTGTGGTGACAGTTTTCGTAAATTTGCTGTGTTCTTGTTCAGTATTTATGCACTGTTCAGCACAAGCTGAGTACCTTAAACAATGCACTGTTGAATATTGCAACAACTCCCAAATTTGTCTTCAACAATTTTCAAGATATCTTTGTCTTCCTGGGAAAGAATTTTAAAAAATGCTGGGGGGAAAAAAGGTAATCCTGGAAAAACTGTTAAGGCAGAAAACACTTTTTTGCTTTTGTCCTGCAGACCTCTCTAAGTCTTAGGTGTAAAGGTTCTGGACACAGGCTGTCTTCCAAAACTTAAGTGTTTTGATATTCCCATCCTTTTGACATTTCCTAAACACTCTGTTCCAAAAGTTTTTGTATTATCTTCACGAGTCAGAATTTTAGGATGGTTTCATAGTGACCATATAGTCATTGTGTTATAAAAAGACCTATCTTGAAGCATGACAATAAACTATTATGAGGTTCTTCCAAATGGTTTTGAAATTTCTGTATCTCCCAGCTTTCCTAAATTTTACCCAGATGTCTGATAAACACATTTCAAGCAGTATACTAGACTTGGCAGACACTAAATTCAGCAGAATGTAAATTACATTCAATGTGTTTATATATCCTCTTGGCATTTTTCTCCTTCCGTAGACTCAGCACACTTTGTTACCCCAGTGAGTCCCATTTACTAGTAGGCTGGAATTCAACTGCATGAGATACTGTTTAAAAAATCTCAAGCAGCTCACTAGAAACTTTTGATATTATGAAAATTACTTGCTACTTTATTACACAATCTCACTTGATTGTGTATGATAGTTGTTTTTTTAATGTCACCAAACTGTGGCAGTAGCTGTTAAATAAAGTATCCATCCTAAAGCCTGCTCTAGCAGAAGCTGCTCTTAAATGACTTTTACTAGCAGCTGCCACTTTAAGGCTTGTGCATAAGGATTTAAAAAATTAAGAATTTCAGTTTTCAAACAACTATTCTGTGTTTTCAAATTGGTCTAAGCTCATCTCCCACACGATGGTAGAACTTTACAAATATTTGAATTTCTCAATGTATTTTCATTTTTCACGTTTAGATGTCATAGGTTTGACAAGCCACATTCTCATAAATTGAATTTACTGTAGCACTGAGTAAATAAGCTGCAAACCAGGACCCACTTTGAGAGCTGCCTTGCAGACCTACAGGGAAAAAGTCCTCTGATCCAGAGAGCTTAAGGCCTCTAAGTGGAAGACTGAAAACAATCAGTATGGACAAATAAGTGGGGGTACGGAAGCACAGAAATAAGGTGTTGGTCAGCATGCTGGGCAGTCTTCTTAAATGCCCAAACCCTTACTGCTGCTAAGCTTTTTGTAGGTATAACATCTGGGCAAAGTGAACTTAGAAGAAACTGAAGAGGATTTTTTTTTTAGAGCTATTAAGCAGCTCTCATCCCTGAATTGCACTGTATTGCTTGGATACTCTGCAGCTAATTCTCTCCTTTAATGACTTGTGGACATCACCTGAACAGAAATGAAGGTTAAATCCTGTCTGACTAGCTTAACTAATACAGACCCATTAGCTGTCACAGGTGCCTATGATTAGCCTTTGGTTTAGCAATTACAGAAAAATGTTAAATACTCCCATTTGACTTTACAGAGTAAAAGCAATTTCAAGTGTTGTCTGCTTGCTAGTGCTTCATTAGAAGAATCTACTTTTGCATATCTTCATAAAAGAGCAAACTCTGTGACTAACAGAATGAGTAAAGCATACAGTAAAACTGCCTCTGTAAGTAGTCTTTGGATTTCAATTTTCTGAGAGTAAGCTACAATCGTCAGCCTTTTCTCAGGAATGAAACACTGAAAGATCTCCGTGGCTAAATGTAAACCTTCTAGCTGACAGATTTGCTGTGCATATAGGTGATGGACTGAATAAATGTCCTAGATGGGTTTGATAAGTTATGTTTGCTCCCTCCTCACAGTTAGGAATGTCTGACTGGGGTGGGGAGAAGGTTATGTTGTAGGTACTGGCCGTATTGGGTTGAGATTTTTGATGCAAGATGTAGTATTAAAATAGTGACAAGTTCAAAAGACTGGAATTCATTATGAAATACTTCGTAAATCAGTAAAAAAAAAATTCATCTATGGTAGGTAGCATGACAGGGTTTCAGGATAGCTTTTAGCCTGTTAGGCTCCTGTCTCATACTTCTGTACATGTTTCTCAGTGTTGTGGAGCTGTATTCATTCTTGCTGGGACTTAATAAAATAGGATGCACCAATGTCAGTATTAATGAAAGTCCATCCACACTGAAATTCAGATATCCCAGGTATGGAATATATCTTACTATAAATCATTGACAAGAGTATAAATGTAAATGTTATGGATGTGTCCAAGAACAAAAATATAGATGTTGATTTTTAAAATCTACAATACTTGGAACAAACAAATCCTCCTTGTTTACTGCATTTTTTAAAATGATGGAATATTATTAGTCCCATTATGTGGACATGCTTATGTAACAGCTTACAAATATACATGAAACACTTCCTAGAGAAGATGTGGTCTTAGTAACTTGCTGAGATGACAAATTTAGGAAAAAAAACCCATACACCCTGATAAACGAATGTCTCCTCCTCTCTTCAGCATTTCAAATGCCAAATCCATCTAAAAACTTCCTGATAGATACATAAAACTTGTACTTTTTGGTTTGATTTTTCTGTACTTTTTCTTTGAGCCCTCTTCATCCTCAAAGAGACATGGTAATTAATGATAATTACTAATTTATTGCTTTAGATTGTAATGAAAACCCCACCAAAATAATAAAGTTTCTTGCTGCTCCTTGTTTTAAAAGGCTGTCCTGGGTTCTGCCATGTAAACCTGAACCTATGCCTTTGGGTTTTAAATCCTGTGTTCTTTATTCCAAAGAATGAAAATGGTGGGCCTTCAAGCCACACCACAGAATAAAAATTCATGAAACTGAGAACTGATGGCGTTTTAACATAATGAGTTGAAATCCTGCCTGTAACCTCTGACAGCTATTTTTAAGTATCTTTCGTGCATCTATCTGCTTTAGTCTTAAATAATGATTCTGAGACATACGCTGAGGAACGAATGTGTGTGATGTCAAGGAAGGTCAAATAACTGAAATATTAGTATACTTCTAAAACATACCTGAAATATGTTCAAGTATAAAGCTTCTTAATTAGCAGATGACTAGGCTTTTTGTTAATGTTTGCCTCTCTGTCTCTTCTAAGTGTTGGCTTGAAAACTAGTGTTTATACACACTATATGTATGTGTGTGTGTATATATTTCATTTCTAAGTTGGCCTCTAAATTTGCCTTTATGCTGTCAAATTGCTTAGCCGGAAAGATACGGGGATGCGTTTTTGCAGGATAAAGAATAGAAGGTTTTTAATGGGATTAATAAGGAAGACAAAATATTTTGCTGTTTCCTTTTATGTGATGAGGATGATTTTTTTTTTTTAATTAAGATTTCTTTTAACAACTTGGATTCTATAATTATAATGGCTTTTGAAAGAGCAGTGTTAAGTCAGCTAGCCATGAATGGAAAAGAAAAAAAAAAAAGGCAAACTATTCATTCCTGGAACACCAGTGAAAGCAGCCATGGATGTTTCATAACTCAAGTGGAGTTGGTCTGAATGCTGGTGGCAGTGCATTTTATCCTTCCATGTTCTATCAGCTGAAGGCTTTAAGTTTTGTAACAAAGGTAGGCTTTGCTATCACTTGAAACAGTAAAGAATGTGCACAGTAATCTCTCCAGAGACCTGGCACCCTGTAAAATGATCCCCTTCTGTTTGAATGGCTTTATTAGATGTCCCCTTCTAGTTGAGAAAAAGAGAATCAGCATTTGTCTTCCTTCCCTTGTTCTTGGCCATGGTGAATACTAAAAGCTACGTGTGACTCGGTGTTGGTCCCTAGTGTTGGGCCATGGAGACTCTTCACGGCAGGGCATATGGACTATTGTGTTCATAGAAAATTTAGGATGGGAGGATCCATTCTTGCTTGATCCTTAGCCACTAATACAGTAAACTGCTTAAATTACCAAAAAGTAAAAGTAGGAGTGAAAACTAAGCAAACAATTGTTCTAACGGTTAATGGTAATATGTTAAAGATGTGTTCCTGAAGAAAACTCTCAGTTTCAAGGAGTGTATCCTAGTGTTTTGACCTTCCTTTGAGGATTGCTACTGGAATGATTGGTTATTGCTGCTTCTCTCCAGTCTTGGTTTCTGAGAATTGTTAGTTATTAAAATTCAATTATCCATGAATTAGTTTATTCTTATTTTTCCTTGGAGGTACTTTTATTACTTTCTCAATCTCAGGAAGATTTTTTTTTTTTAGTGCAGATCCTGGTTTAGACATGGTGCTCAGAAACTGCTGGAACTTGTCAGCTGAGTATGTTGCTCTGGCAGCATTCCCAGTTGCTGAAATTAGGGCAGTCCTAAGTGCTTTTTTCAGGGCATTTCAGTTAGGTCTCCAAACCCAAACACTGGGTGTCAACTCTGCCATCTGCTAGTTCTAATCCAGGTACTAGTACTAAAGTGAACATCTGTCGTGGTTTAACCTCAGCCGGCAACTAAGCCTCACATGGCTGCTCGCTCACTCCCCCTCAGTGGGATGGGGGAGAGAATCGGAAGGGTAAAAGTGAGAAAACTCGTGGGTTGAGATAAAGACAGTTTAAGAGGTAAAGCAAAAGCCACGCACGCAAGCAAAGCAAAACAAGGAATTCATTCACTACTTCCCATGGGCAGGCAGGTGTTCAGCCATC
>NW_008795909.1:7244679-7258214 GCF_000699145.1 Aptenodytes forsteri
CCCAGCTTCTTGTGCACCTCCAGCCTTCTCAGTCGGTAGAGCATGGAAAACTGAAAAGTCCTTGGCTAGTGTAAGCATTACCTAGCAACAACTAAAACATCGGTGTGTTATCAACTTTGTTCTTATCCTAAATCCAAAACACAGCCCTGTACCAGCTACTAGGAAGGAAATTAACTCTATCCCTGCCGAAACCAGGACAACATCCTAGGGTGGTCATTAGCAGTCAAGTGTACTTTTAAGGAGTCCTCATGTTTTAAAATACTGTGTCCCTACCAACCAGAATTTGTACTTTCTTTAAACCTTTCTTTCCCATATTGTTAACCTTTCATAATACCTAATGGTGTGCACATTGTTGTTAACTTTTTGTTTACATTTGAGAAAAGTCTTTTGGAAGAATACAAAACAAAGTATGAATTTCTCCATTCTTCTGATTCAACAACAGTCAAACACTGGAATTACATTTCTGGAACAAGATATTTCCTCTTTATAGATGCTTATATTACTTCTATGAAACCAAAAGGGTTTTATTGGATGACAGTAAATCATATTGATGGCAACAAAACAATAGACAAGTTACTGATAAGGAAATGTCTGTCCCACAGAATGTGCACCTGGATAGAGGGATTTAGTAGAATCAATAAACTACTAAGAGCACTTTCCAGTGTTGTTAAACACTCTGTAGACTGACAAAATGCCACATTAGGTTAATTCTGTTCATGGTGGCTTTGTACTTGTGCTTAGAGAAATCTTCATGTCACTAATTTACAGTAACAGTGTGGATTGTTGCATATACTTGTCTCCTAAACATTGGCATATTTCTTACTCCAGGCTCGTATTTCCTAATAACTCATTATCAAATCACATTTGGAAAAGGGAGTGCTGAATTACTTAGCTAGAATGCAGTCATAGGTTTGGCCTTACTCATGACCTTCACCAAATAATAAGAGGTAGGTGCATACATCTTGTGCGCGACAGGAATTTTTAATCTTCATTCTCCTATAATGCGCTAGTGTAATTCAGAGTGAAATGCATAGGGTCATATTGTCCATTCTTTGCACACTACAAAATCACTCTAATCATCCTTTGCATTGAGCTATATGGTATAGTTTTTTTCTTGTCTTTGGAGCTAAAATACTTGTGCAGTTACAACAGGTCCTAACAAGGAGCTCCTAACAGTGTACAAAAATGAGAAATACCTTTGCTTTTCCATTCTCTTCAGACAATGCATTGGTTTACTGTATTTTAGTGGGAAGTTAATGTCCTTTCATGTAACCCTTTCGGAAGATTGATTAGCGCTAGCTGTGCTTTCTGTAAGGATAGAGTTGTGACTTGTTTTAAAGAGCAGATCTAGTTAAAACTCAGAATTCGTAATCTTTGGGCTGAGGTTTAAAAGAAAATCTGAATGACAAGACATAATGTTGAATAATATGATAGGTTTATCAAGGTTTTGCTTTACGGCAAAATCTGTGTTTAATGGTTATCCTAAAATACATGGTATTGATGGTAATGGCTTCCAATTACGATACTTTTTAATAAATAGACATTTTGGCAACTGGTACTTTAACAGGTAGCTGATAATTGATGCTCTAAAAGTTAATGATTATTGGAATTTTTTTTATGGTTTTGTGGCAGAAGTATGTACTGTAAAGCAATGTACGCTTTTGTAAATATATGCAAAAAAAAAAAAAATCAAATAGAAATTGAGTCCCCCCAAGACTGAACTGTTCTATTCTGAGGAGTTCAGTAAGATTCCCATGGAGAATACACCTCTTCCCCCACAATGAGCACTCATGGATGAATTTCTCCATTGAACAGTTTTGTGACCCTCTCTATTAAAGATCTCTAAGCTGTGTTTTCTTCTTTCAGATAAAGATTCAGAAATAAATAGAAGAGGCCTCCTGCAACCTCCTAATGTAAGTGTGTATTTCTCATATGACAATATTGCTCTGTTCACTGAGACATGAGACCCATCAGTGATTTCTTCACATGGTCCTGACAGCAATGAACAAAGAAATGAATAACAAAATCCAAATTGCTAATGTATTGTCACGGGGGGGATATGCAACACGTATCCATTTCAGTACCCATTTAAACAGTGTTTGGAAACACCTTAGGGGAAAAAAAACCACCCCAAACCAGGTAAATCATGTAACAGCAACCTCTGAGAGTCTCTAAATCTACATGCCTCATCTTTGAACCGGGAGCACAATCTTGTGCATCAGAATGTGTTAGAAAGAAACAGAAGGATTACAAGAGATCCAGTAATGCAAAGCAGCTTTAGATACTCAGGACACGGGCTGTACATAAGGCTCTTTGTTTGAATAAGAGATTAGGCTGGAGAGTCCAACCCCCAGTAGACAGAGCTGGGCTGAGGGTTATTTTGCGATCTGTGATAGAGCTTATTTCTCTGTATCTCTTGCAAAAATGTTTTAATCCGATCACAACGGCAGATTTTATGAAGCCAAGAGGCTTGGCATTGGTAAACAGAGTACCCAGCTGTACACCCTAACCTCTGAAGAGAGATTGACTTTCTGCTGAAATCTGTTGTGAGGTACACTCAAATACAAACCTTCTCTTGCTCTCTTCTGCATATTCTAGTTCTTCACCAAGCTAATGTTATGTAATGGGGAGCTGAATTGTGCAGCCTACATGAATTCTAAAATTAAAGTTTAGTCAAGCCAGAGTATCTCCAGACATCGAAGCCTTCAGTCTTTTCCATTCAAATGCATGTGGCAATAATGGGACCTTAAGTGGTCATGCTAGTGAACTGGTAACTTAATAGTAATTCCCTGAAGAAATTACGTAGCAAAATCAAGACCTTTCAATACTGAACTGTTAGCTTTGCAGGGAGGAAAAACCTCACTGGTTTTAATGCTAAAAGAAAAATCTTAATATAAAACTACCTTCAGTTCTTACAAGGAACCACCATGATATTTCTGATTTGGGAAGCAAAGAAGGTTCTTACATTTGGGTTTCATTGGTCTTGTTATGGTGCCCCTCTTTGATAGGACTGTGGATTTGGTTTGGTAAGTTGCAGTGGAGTACAATGGAAATTATCCAAGAAAGCATGAGATAGAGTGTGTGGCTGGCGGTACAATGTATTGAAGTATCAAAGCCTTGGGTATATCATCAATTAATCATCTATGGTCTCAGCTGTTGGGGGTGGGGGGAAGTATGCTATGTTCCCACTCTGTAAACAAATTTATTTCTGGCTAATATAGAACTGAACTAGTTAAAGAGGAGTCTCATTTGATTTGTCATTTCTTGAGTACTTCTCAGGCTCCAAATTCCTAAGAATTGAGGTAGTTAAAAAAACAAAAACAAACCCCAAAAACCTTATGTCCTCAAAACCAGAAATGACCATTGCAAAGAGGGGAAATACTCTTTTTTTTTCCTTTTTTTTTTTTTTTTTTTCTTTCCCCTAGGCCTAAACAGAACAGACTGAAATTTAAACAGAGTTTCAGGTTAGATAAGAAATACAGCAAGGCTAGCATGCAGATTGATCAGAAGCTCAATAATCTTCCCATTATGAATTTGAAGAGGTTAGGACAAACCTTCTGTCAGGCTACCTTGCAGCTCTTAGGTTCTTTGATCATCTGGGGTGAGTAAAACGGCTAATACAGAAGTGACCTGGGTTTGTCCTGCCATAGGGTGAAAATATGAACTAGATAATATCCAGAGATACTTGCTTGCCCTTTGATTCACTGAGTGGCATAAAATGAACATGCTGCAGGAGGGTGGGATATCGAACTTCTCCCTCTTCCATTTGTATTTTTATGAAGACAAAGAATTATCATCAATCAGTTTAAGAATAAACCCATTATTAAATGTATAATGTGAAAAGAAAAATGGTTCATTTGAAAAGCAATGGATACATTTTGATTAACTGTTAAGCATTATGTAAAAAATAGTTTTGAAATTGCTTCTTGTGCAGTAGTTCAGCTGTGGAATGAGCAACTCAAGCAATTGATGTATTGGCAGACACATACCTAGTGAATGAGTTCTAAATTATTCACTCTGATAACCAGCAGCTATCACATATGTTGATATTTATCCCTTTTCCTTTGTATAAAGCTGGGGATGGTCTGTCATTATCAACTCTTCTTGGAAGTAACTGTTGCTTTTTGGTGATGGGGCGAAGTTGCTTCTTCATTTTGTGCTTTGTTTGAGGAATTTCTACTTCCTTAACTGTGACCGAGAACTTTTTCTTTTTTTAAACAGGTCACTTGCAAAAGGGAAACAAAATTTAAAGTTGTACCCTTTTCCTTTTCCATAAATCTTTTTCTCCTGGTTTTCCCCTCATAAGCTATGCTTTACTTAGAGAAATGAGGTCTTGTCCAGCGGAGGGTTACTCAAAGCTAACGAAATAGCAGGAGACATTTTCATTTCAGTGACAGAGAGGAACGAATAGATGTGTCTTCCTTGATCCCAGCTTTACAATTACAGTGAGAAAGAGGCAGACACTAGAGACTGAGTCTGTTAAAGCCAGCTTGCTCCCCGAAGGAGGTAAAAAGAAATAGTTGAATGCTGAGAATGGTGTGGTTTTTTTTCTCTGCTCCAATGTGGTTTTTTGTTGTTGGTTTTGGGTTCCCCCCCCCCCCCCATTTTCCCCTTCCTCTTCCCTTGGAAAGGGGCTGGAAGGTGATATAAGTACTACTTGCACATGTTTTCACTAGCTGCAACAAGGCAATGGTGATAGCTGTTAGTTCTATACTTACATTGGAGATGTGCAAGGGTCAGGTGCCTGTCTGTAAGAGGAGCAGCAGCTGATTGTCAGGCAATCAATATTGTCTTGCCCAAAATATACAGCAAATTCCAGATAGCCAAGTATATTGGTTTTAGTCTCTATTTCGAATGTGTGGATATGATTGTACAAATGCAGTGGCCTAAAGTTATTAATCCATTGAAATTATTCTCTTCAACTGTCTTGATCTTCAAAGTACTCTTGACAGATGAGAAATGGGCTATTCCTTATCTTATAATCAGATCACCTCTAGGGTACATCTGGAATAGTTGTGTAACATAATATTTTTTTTTCCATTTAAATAAATCTTAAAAATTTTACTAAACTCCTATTTTTTTTTTTAAGGTCTGAAAATAGTGATTGTATCATTTTGTATCTTTGCAGGATAGTGTATATAGTGTACTGCTTTTGAGACAAGTTATAAATGAACATTAGAGATTTTAATACATGATGTATTTGACATCAGTTAAGTGAATCAGATAAGAGATGCTTGTGACTATGTCTGCTTGCTGATAATAAACCAGCTGGTATTTATTTGGGAAGTATTCAGAAAATACCCTTTTGTTAATGATCCGTTGCATAGTCTGACATCTGGTAAACTAATATATTATCATCTTCATGGTGAAGAACATTAGACATTTTAATACATGATGTATTTGACATCAGTTAAGTGAATCAGATAAGAGATGCTTGTGACTATGTCTGCTTGCTGATAATAAACCAGCTGGTATTTATTTGGGAAGTATTCAGAAAATACCCTTTTGTTAATGATCCGTTGCATAGTCTGACATCTGGTAAACTAATATATTATCATCTTCATGGTGAAAATCAACACAAATTATTGAAGATTTTAAGAACCATTCAACTTCTTTATGCTTTGTAAAATACACTGATTATGGTAAAAATTGTTCTTATTAGCAACGCTACTGAATGATGGTAACCCAAGACCAATCTCATAGTAGAATCTGTTAGCACAGATAATAACAAATGTGAATTCCAGAAGCAGTTTCCCTCTTAAGTAAGCAGGTGGCTATGGTTAGTAGAGTTTGTTTTCTGTCTTGCATTGTGGTAGGATACAGTGGAGTTAATTTTTAATGGAATCCTGTAATTTAAACTATTTTATTGATCGCCTCACTGAAGATCTGAGCATCTGGGGCCGTCTTGACTTGATTATATTTGTTTCAGTGAGACTTCTTATGGTGAGAGGTTTTTTTTTTACTTTTGAAACTGTATATGTGTGCCCTTGAATGTGTAACAAAGATCATGTCAAACTCCTTCTGAACCTTCCTGAGGACACAATTCCAAACGTAGCTTGGAATTCCTCAGAGGCTTGCCTGCGTTATGATAGTTTCCCTTGCCTGTTCTGCAGTTGGTCAGAGCTTAAAAAGTAGTATTCAACTGTTCTTGATATTTCATAGAATTGGTAAAAATAATATTTTTCTGACTTTTAAAGATGTGGGATTCAGGGTGATATCCAGATGACACAAGATAAAAATTAAGCTTTTTAATATGCAACTTCAGTGTATTTGTGATGGGTAGCCACTTAAGATTATACATTTGGTTTAAAACACCCAAATTATTGAATCAAAACTTGTTAAAATGGAAGAATCATTAAAAGAGAAATGAAGCTCTGAAATAGATGGGACAAGATTTATTCCTTCACTGAAATGAGGTCCAGATGACACAAGATAAAAATTAAGTTTTTTAATATGCAACTTCAGTGTATTTGTGATGGGTAGCCACTTAAGATTATACATTTGGTTTAAAACACCCAAATTATTGAATCAAAACTTGTTAAAATGGAAGAATCATTAAAAGAGAAATGAAGCTCTGAAATAGATGGGACAAGATTTATTCCTTCACTGAAATGAGTGAGTTCAGGCAATAACGTTTGGAGATGGAATCCGTAAGACCCATTTCAACTGTCAGGATCTTCTTGTTAGATCCTTCAGTTTAGTTTGGTGTCAATTTTCTCTTGTAGTGGATTTATGAGACAGTAGATAGGGATGTAATGCTGGCGATTTAAAGATGGATGGATGCAAAGCCTATTTTTGAAAAGGCCAGACATCTCTCTCTCCTTCTTTCTCTATTTGCACAATAACTGTCTTTCAAATGCTTGTCACCTTTTAAAGTTTATATCACTTGTTGCAAAGGTTGTCATAGTGGTTTATTTTCCATCGTAACTATTCTCTGTGTAAAGCATTTCTTCCAACATTCTCTTTGAAGATGACCTTTCCTTTGCTTAAGTTCATGCCCTTTGTTGTTATATTTGACACAAGCTGCTATAGCCTTATAAACCATACCTTTTGTTCTTTTACAAAGTTCTAGTGTAACTTGGCAAGATCTGCTGTTAATTTCTTTTTCTAAAGGCTAGACCTCATTCCTCTAAGTTTTTTTTTTTATTATTATTCTAAGTGTTTTTTTTTATTATTATTATTATCCCAGATCTTCCAGTACCTGCATGATTGAGTGATATCTTTATATCTTTATTTTTGCATATTTCTCATAAAGCAGTGATTGGAAATGGGATCAGTGTTCCACATGTGCTCTGAGTCTCATATATATGCACTAGATAATATTCCTCTAACTTACAACATGTTCATGCATGAAACCATTCAAAATTGTATAAATAAGTAGTATTTGTTGCCTTTGAACCCATGGTACTATAGGATTAAATTTTCAGTATTTTTTCCATGGTAGCTTTTACTCAAAAGATGTTTCTGTAAAATTGGCAACTAAAGAAATGACCCCATCTATGGGCATAATCTGCACTAGAAAAAGCCAGTTACATACCAAAAACAATCTAGCATTTTTATCAGCTGAATTGCTGTACAAGTTCATCTACCTGCTTTAAAAGTATCCGCACAGAACGGTAATTGTCAAGGTAAATCTGTGTGAATTTTCTCTCAACTTTGCAGTAACTGGTTTAAGCTATTTTTGATTCTGTAAGAATGAATGTACCATAAGAAGAGAACAAAAAAAAGTCAAATTCTTTGTTAGAACTGTTGTTAAACATCTTTTTAACTATCTTAAATTGTCTTTTATATTTGAGGGCCCAGTTTGCTCTTGTGATAAGGAGTCTGTCCTGTAATAATACATTCATAGGAACTGGACATATGGTGTCCCTTGTTCCTTTATGGTTAATACTTTCTCTAATATCAGAATTCTTCATCAAATTACTGGGAAGTACTTTTCTCTTTTGAGTCTCTTGGATATCTTTTTAATAAAAATATTTTTTTTGCTTATTTTTTCCAAAGCTAAGCTGCCTGCAGTCTTGAGAAGGTTGTGTTCTGTAGTATAAGCTAAAACTGATCTGATTCTGATAAAGTATACGCTTTATGTAGGACGTAAGTCATCTGATACTCACTGGTTACTTGAACACTTAACTAAGTAATAGTCTTAATAATACTGTTACCACTTACCCACAGTTTGTTAGTTGTAGTGTATCTTCTATGCCTTACTTTATTACTCCTTTTATGTGCCTCAGAATTCTATTTGTATCTGTACAACTTCATTGTTTATCTTCTGAAATCAACTCAAACTACAAAATTTTATTGTTTTTGATTGTGCCTTGCTGCAGGGCTCATTGCAAGCATCTGTTGATTTCTTTTGCCTTCCTGTAAGGG
Source organism: Aptenodytes forsteri (assembly GCF_000699145.1). Lineage (NCBI taxonomy): Eukaryota > Metazoa > Chordata > Aves > Sphenisciformes > Spheniscidae > Aptenodytes > Aptenodytes forsteri. The sequence continues at coordinate 7,253,050 of NW_008795909.1, forward strand.
AAGGGACCAATTTAATAATTACCACATAAAATTCAGTTTTGCACTGCGCAGTATGATAGAAAACAGGCTTTCTAAGGAAACTATCCTAAAGGTTGATTAGATAATCATATTTTCTTTAGAATTCTGTAATTTTTAAAATTAACTGTATGAAAAGATTATGAACTTTATTATAAATGTTTTTGAAGCTTTTCATAGAACAGTATTGTTAATGTCTGTGACATGCTGGTTTTGTCTTTATTAAATACTGCAGGATATTATCAGAAGGATTATTCTTATGGTGCAACGTAAGTTGTAAGTCTTTGGTGCTTTTTAACAAGCAATCCTTCTGTTTTAAAATATTATTTCTTCTTTTTGGTTGTAGAGAAGTACTTTGGCTATTACTCATGTCCCATCTATAGCCAGTCCTGTGCATCAGCACTGCTTGCTATCTTACTGTCGCTACTTCTTTTTTGAGATTTTTTTTGTGCGTGTGTGTTATTTAATCCTGGTAATAATGCTTCCCTCTTTTTATCCCAAGCCCAGCTGTGAAAAACAAATCCACTGAACGTGATCCATCTCAGTGTTGACAAAACATCAGGTCAATGGCATGGATGCTGAGAATCCAGAAGTACCATTAGTAAAACGGCTTCAGCATTGAACCATGTTGTTAGTTTGTATTTATATGGTGCTGGGTGGTGGTTTGAGGTGCATGCTTAGATGGTTTGAGCAAGCACTGTCTGTCTAACCTTGGCCTTGAAGAAGGTACTTTATTTCAGTGTCCATTGTTTGACTATATCTTTATATTTGAGTTCTGTGCCATCCGTGAACAGGAAGTTGAACATGCTATTTAATTACACAGATATATCCAAAAGGGAGGTAATTACGCGTTTTACGTCTTTTTCTTAATGCAACACTGGATCCCATATCACTGTCATTTCCTAATTCTGCAAAGTAAAGGGTCATCGCCAAGGTGTACTGTGGTGAAAAAGCAGCAGCATGTAGGAGTTAGGAATGACTTCTTTACGGAAAGAGACAATAATATAAAACAATGTCTAAGGAAAGAATGTCCATGTTAAATAAAACAGTAGATTTAAGGATTCTTTCTGAAGATGAGAAAGAAAAATCCTGACTCCAAAAGATTCTTTACACATACGCATGTATACACAAACACAAAACTGAAGGTTAATTCTTAGATCTTGCCTTTGTCTGTGGCATGCATTTGGGCTGTTAGGCACAATAAAATCCAGTGGAGGTTCTGCTGTATAGGGATGAATAAGACGTTCTTGTCATAAGGGTCAAAAGAGGGAGAAATCAAGCCATACTGGAACCTTGATTTGTATGAGGGAGAAAATGAAAAGTCTCCCTAAGATGCTGTTGTTTGTTTTCCAGTATATGATAATCTTCACTGACTTTGACTAAAGCTTCTTAGTTTTGCCTTATGAAAACAAAAATGCTTTCAAACTATGTTAATATTAAGAAAATTTCACTTTCTAAGTCTTAGACCATACTTACCTCAAATCTGATATTCCTAAATAGATCATTTTTCTGTGTTTGCTCACAAATAGCTGGCAGTACCTGTCTGAGCAAAACAGGCTGTGAATACAAAGTATTAATAAACAAGAAACGTAGTTCCAAGACAAGCAGTTTTTAAAAATTGCATTGTGTATACTTAATGCCTAACTGACCTTTTCTGCTGTTTCTTATATTTCTTAAAAATTCATCTAATTTCAAAGCCAGAGTATTAGCCCATTTATATGTAAATTGCCTTTAATTCATGCATTGATTTGAAAGACTAATCCAAAAGATCCTTTACCACAGGTGACCTTTTTGACACTGTACTTCTGGGAAGACTGTAAAGTGGTTTCTTACGACCTCACATCCACCTGTAGCCTAACATATGCCTACTTCAGTCTGTATAAATCAGTCATGAGAGAGTGGTTTTCAAGCAAAATTGAATTATTAACACTATAACTGTCTTGGTTACAGTTATAGTTAAAATAGGTCCTATTTAAACCGATGATTATTTTCTGTTGGCATTCTTGCTTATTTTAGAAGTTAAACACAATTAAGGTGTTCACTGATTATGCCCCTTGAATAATAAATAGTAGTATAATCTAGCCCTTAAATGACAGTCTCCAAAGATTGTAAATTTTAAAAAACATTCAGTATTTATTATTTGCCACAATTTCACGTCACCACAAGAGCTGCTAGAGCAAAAATGCTAAAGCTGACTTCTTCTGTTTCCTATAGTAAAGGTAAAATAATTCCCTTTGTGGAAGAGAGTATACAAAACTGGGATTATTATGTATTAGGGATTATATATTTATGTTTTCATCCATTCACGCTCCAGAAAGTGACTCTTGATCTACATCTGCTGCAGTGTACATTTCACTGCAGAGAGTGAAGGCTCACCTGGTTTGATGGGCACTGTGGCGGGTTATTATTGGGAGGCTCCATAATAATTCTGCTGAATTACTGCAGTTGTTTATTGCTAATATATCATGTTGAAGAAAATAAATACTATTTTTGTTTCTGATTTTTCTTTTTGAATAAAATTTAATTTTTCCATCAATTAAAGCTTCAGAAGAACAATGGTACAAGGATCTAACTTTAAAGATTGTTGCCTACTTGCATAGTCATCAGTAAGACAACAAATGATCTGATGTTCTGAAAATGTATTTTAGTTCAGTTATGATGAATTTTTTGGACTAAGGAAAAACAAAATCTGCCTTTTTAAAATCCATTAAGGCAATGAAGTATACCAGACAGTGCATTTCTATATTACTATTATACAATAAGTGAAGATTATTTTTGTGTTGCATGCTTCATATGAGAAGACATAAAATACACTGAGTTATAATAAAGGAAGAATGCTTTGCCAAGTTACATACAGTCATGGAAAAATGCAGTAACAGAAACAAAAAAGTGTGGAGATAATGAGCTCCAAATTGGCCCGTGTCTAGAATTATCACATACTTTTTCAGTCGTATCAGGATAAATAAATATTAATGGTCTTTGTGGGAGGACAGGCCTGTCTGCTCTCTGTTGACTAAGGAGAATTTTTTCAGAAGAATGAGAACTTGATGGCCTCAGAAGTGGTATTTTATCATTTGCTGTTAACAAACACACAGAAAACCCCCACCATTGTTTGCAGGATAATATAATTTTTTTTTTTAAGAAGATGATAAAACCACACAATAGAAATGGGTGCTGGAAACAAGAACATTTCCTGACAGATGTTCTTAATAATTAAATTATCTAGTTACCTGCTGTTTTAGCCATAAGTTGTTAATTATATCCTAACTTGGCTTGTGGAGATTTCCTACCATTAATAAACTGTACATCGCTACTGGATGTAATTTTTTTTTCCCTTCTGAAATATTGATCAAGCATTTAGCTACCATGAGTAAATAGTGTTATCTCGGCATATAAATATCAAAAGGGGTTTTATTTACTATAAGTAAACATGCAGGAACACTGGCAGAACGTACTTGGTGAAAAAAGAAATTAGCATTTTGATGAGACTTGGAAAGTTTGGTAGAATTGAACAGGTGTATGTTGAAAATGTTTTTAAAAAACCCAACAAACCCTAAAACACACACACACCCCCCAAGCCCCAAAACAACTACCCAAAACCCCTGTAGATGATGGGAGGACATCCTGATGATCTTGCTTTGTATTGAAGGTCTGAATGGCTGTAGCTGTGGAAATCACATGTGCAAGGGAACGGGACAAGGATATACATTAGTATCCTTGTCTGGTTTGCTTATGCATGTGATTACCCTTATTATTTGCTATGGTAATACAGTTGTCTGCTCAAAAATTGGAGATAATTAGGTAATTAAAAGAATAGATGTAGGAAAGCCTACCAAAAATTAGCTGCTCATGCCAACAAATGTGGTGGTGTTTGGCTGAGCCAAGACCAAGAACTAAGCTGTCTAATGTGAGAATGATAGTTCTGGAAATTTTTCTGGGTTTGAAGATACTCATGAGAAGCTTGAAATGGTAGTATTGGATTTAATTACCAAACCCAGAAGGTAGTGTCCATGTAGAGGTTACTTTGTTTTGCTGTCATCATAGTGTGGTATGATAAAGAGTAGGACATTGTTTACTGTTACAGAATTTGTCAGCTTTTGGGTGGGTTGAAAGAAAATAAATATTTCAATTTGTCTTACACTGGTGTTAAATACAGACATAAATATATGTATGTATTTGTTTATGTATATGGGCTTATTATCCAGAGAACAAAATGCAAGAATAGTAGTATTAACAAGTGAATAAGAGCAAGGTGGGGGCGGGAAAAAAGTTTTGATTAGTGCTAGTATTTAAATATTCTCATTATCTATTTCCTCTGGCTGGAGAACTGTATGGTTAATAAGAGCTATTTTTCATCATCTTCTGGAGTGTACACGAGAAGGATGGAGAAGGAAAAGCACAAAAAGACACCAACTTTTGAATGTTTTCTGAATTAGTGAAAAATGTGTTGCACTATGAAGAGTGATGAGTGATAATACTCTTATAGCATTGCTACAGTTTATTACAGCTATGAATCTGTCCCAGTGATGACAGTGTTTCTGAAAGCTATATCCATTATCTTCCTCCCAGCTCTGGACTGGGGTTCTGTTTAGCTGATATGAAAAATGTTGGATTTTGATATTGGGTAGCAGTGCAGAGAAAAAAAACCTTGAATTTTCAGCTGTTTTAAATGGAAAGGATTCAGCTTCATGTTTGTATGCATGCAAAGATTTGTAAGGTCTAACTGTTGCGCATACAAATACTTGTCTCATATTTACTGTGTGCTAAGTATATAAAATTAAAAACTTTCTTTTTTTTTCTGTAACTTTTTCTATTTAAGCACAAAGAGGTGTTCCAGTATAAAGTCAGAAGTGGTGCTGCACTAAGTATTAAATTAAATATCACTTTGAATAGATGTGAAAAATTAGGCGGAGCTTCCAGTATCCGTGATTTGAACTCCTTGCGTCCCCACTTGACTGTTGCTGAATGGCTCTCTTCACCATAGAATACCGCAAACATGTTTCTCAATAGTGCTACTTTCAATAATTTTAATGATTCTATGATTCTATGGCCAGCAGGAGTAGGGAAGTGATCGTGCCCCTGTACTCGGCACTGGTGAGGCCGCACCTCGAATACTGTGTTCAGTTTTGGGCCCCTCACTACAAGAAGGA
>NW_008795909.1:7258779-7296677 GCF_000699145.1 Aptenodytes forsteri
TGAGGAAAAATTTCTTTACTGAAAGAGTGGTTAAACATTGGAGCAGGCTGCCCCAGGGAAGGGTTGAGTCCCCATCCCTGGAGGTATTTAAAAGACGTGTAGATGTGGTGCTTAGGGACATTGTTTAGTGGGCATGGTGGTGTTGGGTCGACGGTTGGACTCAATGATCTTAGAGGTCTTTTCCAACCTTAATGATTCTATGATTCAAGTAAAGCCTCTGTTGCAGCAGGTAGCATTTAATGGGGTGGGACTTACGACTTTATGGAAGTCAATTCCTGAAAGGTGAATTTATGTACAAACCTGGGAGGATCAGGGAGATTGATAATGATATATTCACAGGGTAACTGTCAGGAGGGACAGGACTGCAATACCAGGGATAAATGAAGATCTTGGCTCAGCAACATAATACTTCACAGAGTGACAGCAAAAATAAGATGACAGAAAAGATTTATATTGATCAAAAGAAATACTAGCCTTGGGCTAAAGGAACAAAGGGATTAACAAAAAGTGATGTAACTGGCATTCAGTGACTAAATTCTGACATGATTCAGTGGATACACCTTGGAAAATCTGTGAATTCACATGTCAAGGAGAAGGTTTGATGGCTGTGTTAGTGCTGAAGTATTCTTCAACTGGATGTAAACATAAAAGAAAAAAAAGGGTACGTAAAGGGGCATGTGAGATTATGTACTGAGATCCTTTCCAGTGTTTCTTAGACTATTGTGATGATACGCCCAATGTCACAAGTTGAGGAAGGGCTGCATTAACTTCCGAGTGCCATGGAGACAGCTTTCTTCTGTGACTGTGCTGTGTACATGCAGGATGGCATGACTTACTGCCCACCAAACAGATAACCGGACTTGCCTTCATAAAAGAACTTCCAGTTCACCAGGTTTAACGTGCCGTGTTAGCATGCTTATGTTTTATGAGCTGTACATGTTACAAGGAGAATTGTGTCCCTTTCTGTAAAGACACGTAGATGACCGTTATTCCCTACTGTAATTTCCATGGCTGGAGTTGCACCTTATTACAATAGTGATACACTAATAAAGCAGAAAATGTATTTTTCCTCTCGGAGGAAAGGAGTGATCGCATCAGCTAGGTGTTTAGCAGTATGGTGTTTTGGCATACGTCAGCTTTTCAGTGATGGGTTCACTTCTCTCTCTGGTCATCTAGTAAATGAAGTAGTACTTCTGTGTTCCCTGTAAGCTTCTGAAATGAAGGGCTCAAGACTCTGTAAAGCTTCTTGAGGGGTTGTCTTCTGTGAAAGTACCTTTTCCAGTCCTATACAAAGAAACATATCTCTGAGGTGAGAGTTGGTCTAATGATTGTAGTTAGATATTAAGGCTTTCTAAACATAGTCCAAAAACATGACAACAACCTTTGACTATGAAAATTTTGTTGAGAGAACTGCTTCATGCTTTGACTCCCTCACCCCCCCCCCCCCCTCCCCCCCCCCCCCCGGTCTTTCGTTGAAAATACCTGCTTGGAATTTTCTTCCTACAGCTTTGCAGCTTCCAGAGTCTTCAATAATGACTTTGTTTTATCCAGTTCTTAATTTCTTCAACACATTTATCTTTCTGTTCAAAAGCAGTCATAGATCGTAACTAGGAATTTTAACAATCCTTTACAGACCCTATGTTAGATGATGACTGATGTTCTGGTACTTCTGGTCCTTGCTGTACACAATATTCAGCAAAGAACCCATGAAAGGTTATCTTTCTAATTTACAAGAAATAGTCTCAGAACCTTTGTATCTTGCATTTCTTCTCCCATTTAAATTTTGATACTAGTGCAATTGCATTGTTTTTTGATGAAGTTCAATTTGGAGCCTCTTTTGTTCTTCAGAAACTTTCTTTTCATGACAAGTGGATCTGATTTTCAAGATGTTTAATTTTTTTGCCTCTTGATATAATAGATAATTCAAATACCACACAATATTGGGAGAACATTTTTAGACTTCTGCAAATAGCATTTCCTTGTGTGAGTTCTGCAAAGCAAATTGTTTTGCTTGTCCAATTTGTCTTGTGTAATATGTAGTTAAACTAAAGTTTAAGGGTCACTTGTTCTTTCCATCTGCAGCCTATTTTATAGTTTAGATAGAGTAGCTAGTTTTCTTTTTTTTTATTTTACAACAATAGTTGTAAAAATATTTTTAAAATTACAGATGCTTATTTTTTTGTTTCCTATTCCGTTTCTTGAAGTTTGGAAACCCAAATAATTGTCATTGACCTGCATTTAAGGGGAAGTTATGTGGGACAGCTAAGCTGTTCGAACAACTCCCTGCCAGTGGCAGGGGACCTGTTTCTCTGCCCTCCCCACTCTGGCATGCATTAAACCCATCCCTGAACTAATTCAACTTGTAACCTAACACAAAGTGTGCATTATGCTGGGTCTGAGTGTGCTTTCCGAAGGGCATGCTGAGTGCCAGAGCTGAGCAGAGGGAGCATGTCTGGAAGGACAGGGGACATGGAAGAGGAATTCCGGGGGCAGAGAGGGATTCCCCTTTTAGAGGCAAACTCTGAGCTTCTGCAGCCATCCTTTGTAACTTCACTCTTTAGACATTCACATAACGATGGAGTCCAGCCGTGTTTGTGCTAAAAGTACTGAAAGACAAAGGACTTCTTATATTAAATATTAATTTCTAGTTTTTTAAAATATGGAAATTCTGTTGCTCAATTGTTCAAAAAGCTGATGTGATTGTATGTAAGTTGTGGGTCAATTTCATTTGACACTATCACTTTAAGAAACCTCTCATTTTCTCGCTAAAATTAATTATTGTTTCCTGCTATTTAAGCTGTTGCTGAGCAGATTAAATCATGTAATTTGATTTTTTTTTTTTAAATCTTTTTTTTGCAATGAGGGCAATCAAAGTGAATGGATAGTTTGAGGGGGAAAAAGCTTGCTAGACTCCTCTCTCCGTGTTATCTTGTATTCATTTCATACTCCTCTCAATATCGCAATGAAACTACTTCATTGTGTAATTTCCATGCATCTCCTTTTTATTCCCCCCCCCAATTCTAATACCTGCTTGCTATTGTATTACAAAAGAATGAAGGAACCAGTGTATTTGCATGAAGGACATTTTAAATTCTAATGTCAAGGGTCGTTAGTCATTTTTGTTGTAATACCTACAAAGCTCAATTTCTGCATACAGGAAAGACTGTGGGGTAGGAATCCATTTTGGAAATAACTCTTTCAGATTAGCCTTTCACCTTCTGTGACTTGCCAAATGCAAATTAAAAAGAATACTAAGTCAAAATAGTTCACATATATTTGAATTTTCTGCATCTGTTATCCATAGCATTTGTTTTGAGAACTCGTGTTGTCATAAATGTTTCCCACAATTTATACTCCTTCTGTTTTTCAATCCTTTTTCCTTCAAACTTTTTTAGTTTTCTGGCTGCACATTTTTCCTGGAACATTACCTTAAAAGCTTTTTTTTTTTTCTTATTTTGTAAACCAGATATACATATATCTGCTTATATGAGTTAGTTCTCAGTTTTTTTTCCTGAAGGCAGAAATGTATTTGTTCTTAAATGAAATTAGATATTACATAGTTAATCACTAAAAGTGCATGCATGAAAACTTATAATTTACTATCATTACTGTATTATTAATAACAACAACAAAGCCACAGAGGTCAGTTTGTCAATGGCATGAATGATTATAGGTTCTGATGTGTTTAATAACATTAAAGCTAATTAAACACAACTTTGCTGTTCTTAAGAAAGGTGCAGGGTGATCTTAAATGCATTCATTGTTGGCTGGAACCAAGTGCTGTGGATTCCTCCTACATGCTGCTGTTAAAGGTTAATTGTTATATATATATAATAATATGTATAATATAATAATAACTGACTTATTGTTCAGTTATTTATCTGCCTGGTTAACTGCTGGTGGCTGTGGCTCATAAGTGAATGGATTGCAATTTCCATGTTAGCTGAATAACGCTGATGCAACGTGACGTTCTGAGTGAGGAGCAAAGTTTCAGCACAACATTTGGTCGTCACCTTGGAGCATTACTCCTGTCATGGATTGAACCTTGCTATTTGTCTCTGTATTGGAACTCAGGGTGGATGTGTACTGAGGCTGTCTGCAGAGCCATTGACTCTCCTCTGAGTAGAGAAGTTGATACCCTGCAGTTTGCCTACATTCAGGGCCAAAGAAAGAGAAACTTGTTTTTAAATAAAAACTTATGTATGTTAGATAAACATGTGTTGAAGAATAAATGGTTACATTTAAGTTTTTCATATAACTTTAAAAATAAAAATCTAACAGGGGGAAAAAAAAAAAAGTTGGAAGTCTTCAGCCTAGCTTAGTAAGCAGGAAATTTAATAAGTGTTTATAAGTTAGATATCTGCTATAGTGTAAGCTATCAAATGGAAAGTAATGAGCATTAATGAACCTTAATTGCTTGTGAAAAATCCCAGTACACTCTTTTTAAGCTATATTAACAATTGAGAGCTGACTACAAGTTAACTAAACATAAGAGGCAGAAGAGAAGTGATTTTATAGGTAAACAATGATGTTTTATTTTGGCAATTTAAAGAAAAAAAAGAAAAAGATGTATATAATACTCTCCAGTGCTTCACTATGGAGTGGATTAGCATCTTCGTGTAGCGGACGATCATTAATTTGTGTTGTAAAGATTACAATATTGGGCATTGTTCTTTATCTACAGATGATATTACTGTTTTGCTTACTGGGTACATAAGTACATCACAAAGGACTTGATACACTTAGCTAACATTTTGTATTCCATTGCAAATAAAGGCATGTTATGCCTAATGTACTTTGCGTTATGAAGGATAAGAAATAGTATAGAACTATAAATACATACACTTTTTGTGAAAGCTGGAAAGTGCAAATGTTATTTTGCTTAAAATTGGTTGAAGGTATACGGAGATAATATGAATGCATAGCTGTGATTTGTGGAATGTATATTTAAGAATCCAGTATCAAACCTCAACATTTTAATTACTAATTTGGGAGGAATAAGTGAGAAGGGGATAATATTAATATGAATATGCTGTAAATAAATTGAGAGTTCATTGCATTTGCTTACTCTTTAACGGAAGAAACCAATACCCTGTAGAAATAGCAAAGCTTTGCTTCAATCTGTGAACCAGTATGCTTTATGGAGATACCGCAACTTGTTTATTCCAGTTTGACAAAAAATACGGGAAGCTGCTTTCCCCTTTTGTGTAATTCTGCTGCATGCAGAATTTCTCACTTTAGAGTCACAAAGAATAAAATTAACAATTCCCATCCCCTTACAGCAATTTCTTTTTAAAATATCCATCTATAGAATTTCTTCTTGGAGAATTCCTTACTCTCCTTAAAAATGGCTGCTCTCAGATCCTGTTCTGTGGAAAGATCATTGGTATGAACTCCTGTGGATCGGTAGAGCCCGGCATGGTGATAATAAACCAGTTTAAGTGTTTAGTATGTTAACTAATAATAACTTCTTCTAATATCACACTGTTTTACTTTATTAAGAGAGGGCCTGACTGCATTGTGATTCTGTGAAGGTCTGGACTTTAGCTTAGAAGGATCAAAGAACTTGCTATTCTCTTCAAATGTTGAACAAGAATGAACCCACTAGATCGTGCTAGTACTTGACATTTTTCTTCCCGAGCTAGAGGACTCTTATCAGAAAACACATCTGCCTTCATACAGTCTGAAGCATAGGAAGACTCTCTTCATATTGATTATGTTTTTTTTTCTTCCTTGTTAGTGATTGCAGAATTTGTTTCTTGAGGAAGAGAAAATCATAAGCTTGCCCCTTTATTTACTGCATGAACATCTAGACTTCTCAGAATTTCCTCTTCCACAGGATTCTTCAGAGCACTTTTGGAAATCTGTAGCTAATCACTTTGGTAGTGTTCTTGCAATAAGCATGATGTAAATAACGGCACAGGTAAAAGTTTTATTGACTTAAAAGTAACAACAATAAAAAAATTAAAAAGGAAAATTCAACATTATACTCACTTTGCAAATACAACTTTTTTCTTATTTATTTCAATGGCCTTTTGTTGATTTATTTTTGAAATTGGTGAACTTTGGATCAAACAAAAAATTATTTCCCTTCCATTTCTTCTTTCCTCCTGTCTAAAAAGTGTTTCTTTCCCATCACTGATGATCTTTATTTGGTTTTATGTACATTTTACCCTATTTGAGCAAAGTCCAGAGCATCTCATAGTGTTGCCTAGGGAAATTTTATCAGCATCAGGATAATACTAAGAGGAGGAATCAAGCAATTACTTTCCTTCCAGGTAAGATCAGCATATCTGACTAGATATTATATTACTATGTGTAGCAAAATTTCAAAGTTAATTTAGACTATGTGAAGTAAAGTCATCCTTTTTCAAATGCATGAGAAGAGATGATTAAATTCCAGATTCCAGTGTAAATTAGCTTCTAAACATAGAGGTTTGCAGCTTGAATTGAATCAAAGAATGTTTCAGAGGTTCAGAGTGTTAACTATTTGCTGATGGCTTTGCTTGATTCATTTCTGGAAATGATATCTCACTGGGGTTATCCAATTCACAGTATATAATGGATTAATGGTTTGGAACTTTATCTATAATTCTTTGGCTTTATGTTTAAACAGTTCATAAACTCTTGATATCCTTTTTTCCCTCTTGAATTCATTAAGAAAATACCATAAAGGGAAACCTAGCCCTTTCTTTTCTTCATATTTTATTATTTAGAAAAATGCATGGTTATATCAATATTCTAAACCATTGTAATGTAATAATATAAGGGCTTTGGGGAAGGAATAAAACAGAAGTCAGACTTCTCTTGAGCCCCTTCTGTTAAGAAGAGCTAAAATGGACAAATTCATCAAATGCGTCATGGATAGAGTGGTTACCTTTTTAAGGCTCAGAAAGCTAATACGCCTTTCCGTTGCAGCTCTTGCAAACCGTGTAATACTGTTACCATGGGTATGGCAGCTGCTTGAATACAGTACAGGGCAACCATTGTTTTTATTCTTTGACTTCTTTCATTAACTCATCTAGTACTAACTCTAATTCTAAAATGTGTTCTACCAAAAATGTGATTTCAGTATTTTAAGCTGGACGCTGCTAGGTCTGTCTATGTTTCCTGCCATCAGCTGTTGTCTTGAGATTTATAAGAGTGGTTCTGTATCATTGTATTCACACAGAATTCTGCTCACTTTCCAGTGCAGTGGTTTCCCTCTCTATGCCCTCGCTTTTGTTAGTCCTTACTTTGTTGTCATAGTCAACATTTCTGCTTCAATTCAGTTGGCTTAGATTATGAAATATCCTCCTTCATGAGAGCAGTGGCACATCTAGGACAGCGTTCTGTCTGGCAGCAGTAATTTACGTCCAGGACAGCGTTCTGTCTGGCAGCAGTAATTTGAGATGCTGTTTAGGGAGAGCACCTGGTCCCTATCTGTAGTCCATCCTTCTTGTCCTCCCAGCATCTGCAGTAGTCATCTTTGATCTTTGCCTAGCAGCTCTAGTTCTGGTCCTTTAAATAATTAAAGCAATTTCTAATATTTTAAAAATGATCTTTGCAAATTCTAACATGCCTTTGCTCTCTCCAGTTCTTCTTTTGGTGCTATGCCTTCTCAATGGCAACATACAGCTTTTCTGCTGATTAGTCTTCTGTGAACTTTGTCTTATCAGTTTGTGCTCTCTGCTTACTTCCAGGGTGCTTCTTACTCTTTCAGATAATAAGTAACACAGTGGAATTAAAGTATGGCTACCAAACCTAAGCGAAAATGAATGCTTTTTGGATGTGGATAAGTGAGAGGGAATAGGTGAATACTGAAATAGGAAAAAATGGCAGGAAGATATGTTCAATTTAATTTTTACTTTCCCTTTGGGTACATCAAGATAAAAACTTGTTAAGCATTGAATGCTTAATCTGCATTCCTGTGGAAAGGTTTACTTCATTGGTAGATGATATTTACTAGCTCATGAGTCTTAATAAACATTTTGAAACACTTTTGACACTTGCAATTTTCATGTTCCTTTCATTACTGTTCCTTACTTCTTTCTTTAAAAAAAAAAAAAGGAAAAAAAATGCAAAAGGATCTGACTTTGTCCGATATTCCAATATACACAATGTTTCCAACATCAGTAAGTTGGAGATAAGCCCCATGTCTGTGGAAGCAAGTCTTCTTCAAATATTCAGCTGTTGGTGCGTAAGTACATCTGATTCAAGCCAAGGAGGCAAAGGGCCAGCTGTGGTTTCTCAACATTCCCAGAAGCATCAGCTCTTGCAAGGCAACAGTTTTTGGCATGGTAATGCCACGTATGAGCTATTCAGTGGCTTCTCTGATCTTAGTTTTCAATTCTGGAAATTATACTTTGGCAAAGAATCCATATTATTAAGAAATTGAGAAAAAACCCAAGCTGCATATGTTTTTCTTAGTTCCAAATTAATAATATTTATCCAAATTGTCTGTTCAGAGATATCTGCATTTCACCAAATCATTTTTACTCAAAAGCAGTACAGCTTCTTATATTTTTTTTTTTTCTCCTATTGAAATTCAGACTGCTGGGAAGCAATATGAATAATTGATACCTTTTATTACTCATTGTTCATTGCTCTTGCATAAAGAAAAAATCATCTTTTATAGTTTACTTTTTTGTGTACTAAACTGGCTTTAGGCATGCAAAAATTAGCAGCTATAGACACAACCATTTCTGAGGAGGTTTTTTATTTTCTGACTAGCTTGATGGACCGGCATTTTTAATTAACAAGTCAACAAGCACTAGTGTGGTAATAGTAGAGCTTAGGTGAAATGTAATCAGCAAATCCCAGAATTTATGTAAAACTGTTTTAATGAGTGAAATTACTCTAGAGATTAATCTGTCTTGATGTAAAATGAAAATGCTAGGAAAAACAATTGCTATTCCACTTCCCTTGGAAGATACAGCTGTTTTCCTTCCAAAATGTTTTAGAAACAGTTAGGATTTAGATGTTACAAAAGTTCCACGCTGGGAGCTAGTCAGTATTTGAGGTGTATATCCAGCACAGATTTGATGTCAGATCAAGTATAAAATAGGACATTGCAATTCCTCTTTTCAAATGTATTAACACTAGTTCTGGTTCCAGATAAGTTCATCTAAAAAGAACAAGGAATTAATTTTACAGGCTGGCTTGAGACATTCCTACTGGCATGTACTAGAAGCTGTTCAGTGAAGATTTTGCAGACTGCTGTCACAGTATTTGTAATATATTTTAACTTTCCTTTGGCACAAAGATACCCTAATGCTAGTAGACTTTGTATTTTCATGCAAATAATAGGATAAACGTGAAGCTGTGTAGCCTTGGAAGTAGGATAAGGAACAGTGTGTTATATGTAAATTCTGTCTCCAGCTTTGTCACTGTTAAGACTTTTGCCATGTTATTTATCCTTTTGTGCCTTTTTCAGTAAAAAAGGAATAATGACGCCAGCTTAATATTGTAAAGTGTTTTCAAGATGAGAAAAACTTAGGGCGTGGTGGCATCGCTTTTCTAAATGTGTTACTGGTAAACTTCAGTTTGGAAAACAACTTTGATCTTTTGGGATGGAACATTCTCCAATCTGTATCCTGCATACAAGACTTGGGGAACGACCATGCTTTGGGAGATTTAATGAGCGCCCTATTTATAAAGTGCTGCTCCCACGAGAGCAGAGGGTGATCTCTCACCATATCACAGTGAATTAGTGGCTGGTCTGGTTTTTTGTAATGCTCTTTAATTTTTAGTGATAGGTTAAACATTTTGAGAAGCTAAACTTTATGTGGAGTTATTCAAGTTGGAAAATCTTGGATTAATTAATCGTGCAGGATTTTAGTTTGTTTAAGGAGAAAATAAAGGAATTTGAAATGTAGCTGAAGGTAGCTACAGGAGCGGTTACTCCCTTGCTTGCTTTTGTCTCTGCCATTCTGTTTCCTTCTTATGCAGTGATATAAGCTTTTAATGCCAAGCTGTATGTTCTGGAAATGGGAGTTGTCCTTTCATTTCATGGATGTGTTTATAGTTCAGAGAAATGCTTTACCTGTGAAGTCAAGAGAATGGGTGGATGGCACTTATCCACAACAACTGTTAGATCCAATTTAACAGCAACATCTGAATAAATATGGTTAGATACCATGAAGAAAATATTGAAATGCTTGTTCGGTGCTTTTCTAGATCCTGATATAGATCAAGACTGTGACAGCTGAGGACTGATTTGAGGTAAGGTAGCAAAATTCTGTGTGCGTATGAGGCCTTCGAGCCATTCAAGTACTTTCTTCAGTGAGTTGTCTTTTCCCCCATACACATTGTTTAGATAATATACTTCTAGAGGACAGTGAAATAAAAGCATAAAATATAAAACCAATTAAAGTGTGTCACTTGGTAAGGTGAATACACCCAGCGGTAGCATACTTCTGTAAAATATTATCCCAAACATTAACAGAGAACAGAAAAAAAGAAAAGACATAACCACTACAAAATGACATCTTTGGTTGTAGCAGGGAGTTTGACATTGTACTTTAGTGATTCCTGAAGTGGTAGAAATGTAATCCAAGTAAGTGTACTGATATAGTGATTTTAAAAAAAAAAAATATTTTTTAAGACAGCAGAATTCATGGGGTGCTATTTTGTATAGGGTATCCTTTGAGTAACCTTTTCTGTTTTATACTTCATGCTGCCAGTCTCAGTGTTGTAACTTGTTTTTCAAACAAGGCATTCTCAAATACCAGGTATATGGGGCCATGGACATCTAAGACAGCAGTTCATGGGGTGCTATTTTGTATAGGGTATCCTTTGAGTAACCTTTTCTGTTTTATACTTCATGCTGCTAGTCTCAGTGTTGTAACTTGTTTTTCAAACAAGGCATTCTCAAATACCAGGTATATGGGGCCATGAACATCTCCAGAGCTGTCCCTCCTAATTTGTACTGTTCTTTTTTGTTGTGAAAATGAAATTGTGGCCAACTACCAAGCTTCTGCAAGCTTGAGTGTTTCATGGTATTTGTACTTGTGTTCAATGCCTGCAGGCAAACTTTATTAGGATCGATTAAAAGTTCAAACAAGGCATTCTCAAATACCAGGTATATGGGGCCATGAACATCTCCAGAGCTGTCCCTCCTAATTTGTACTGTTCTTTTTTGTTGTGAAAATGAAATTGTGGCCAACTACCAAGCTTCTGCAAGCTTGAGTGTTTCATGGTATTTGTACTTGTGTTCAATGCCTGCAGGCAAACTTTATTAGGATCGATTAAAAGAACAGAAAGCAGGAACTCAGGAATAAGTTGTTTTGCAGTACAGTTAGGGCTTGTTTTTCCCCACTTTATGACTTTGTGGAATAATTAAGTAAAACCCAAATACTCGACTATGATGCATTGGAAGTAAAAGGCACATGCAGAGAAAGAAGAATGAACAAACAATATATCATAAGCACAATGTTATCCTCATCACACAGTGAAGTTTTTTTGTCCTAGACTTTACCAGTTCATTCTTGTCATGGGAACGCAATGCTTTATCAACGCAGCATTCCTTGGCCTTCTTTCCAGAACATCTCCAGTTCATTATTCTCTGTTAAGATATTTAGAAGCTGAATTGAGCAATGCCATTTCATTACAAAATATAATGATTGGAAATAGGGCAAATGGTTGTATCCTGAACCTTGTTTATCAGTTAATTCTTTATTATTGTGTAGCAGCAATTGCATATGCAAGGCGGAATACTAATTACATTCTGCATTTCTGTATAACAGAATAGCAGTTTTATCAATGCTATTTAGCTGCATAATGTACACAGCCCAAACTATGGTACAGCAATAAAAACAATCTGTTTAATTTGCTATTAATGAATCTACAAAATGGAATGATATTAGCATTTTCAGAACAAGTGGTTAATTACAAACATCATTTGCATATTACCCTATGTTGCTGCTGTATTTATTTGGTGACATTGGTTATAATTCTTTTGTGGAGAACTTCTCATAGTGGGACATGACAGGAGACTAGTGTCAAACTGTCTAGATTTTGGCCCAAATATCTCCCTTCTTCAGGATCCTGCACTAAGCTGTAGAGTGGTGAAGATGTTCTGGTTTTTTGAGTGGTTTTGGTATTTGTGGGGTTTTTTTTAAGAAGGTAGAAGAGTCATGATGGGAGGTTGCTTTTTCTCATGCACTAGAAGCATTGTTTCATCCACTTTCTAGCTATAGAACAGATTAGGTCTGAAATACGGTGATTTATCAAAGCTCATTTTTCTTGCGTCTCTTTTAAGAAGAATTTTGCTGTCATAAAGGCACAGTGGTTCTGACAGTGCAGCAATTCAGCAGTTTACTCATGTAGGCTGGTTTTAATGCCTGCTTTTGTGGGAGGAGCAAAATGGAAAAGGGCCCTGAAAACTGAAGCAGTTGGGAAACATAGCGTGAGGCTTAATTATCCAGTCACTGTGTGTATATTAGGAAAAGAAGCTCGGTGGTAGTTGAATATACATGAAAGACTAGCAGCAGAAAGCTCCCTCCCCCAGTTCAATCATTGTCTTAGGACATAATAAACAGGACATAATTTAGGACATAAAATAGAGAGGTGAGAATTATTCATTCATGGCCAAGGCTTTGTTCTGCAAAGGTAGCTGGAATCAGATAATCAATATAATTGTTATTGCCAGATGTATCTTGTTAGGGAAAAGTACCACTGATTAGGTCTCTTTTGTGGACAAGGAAAAATTTATTGCTGACTATAGGAAAAAAAAAATTAAAGTTTTAAGGCTGAAGTTCAGATGTGTTGACTGTCTCTTGAAAATAAATGGTAAATCATCTCTTTGAATGTGTTTTTATCTGCCTTTGAGCAGACATTGATTTCACTGTAACCTCAAAATTCCCATTGTTGTCTTGTTTTTATTAAACTTGCTGGCATTCCCTGTTGATCGTCGTCTTCGGTAAACTCCAGTAAGGCTGAGGGAGCAACAAGGATGTTTCCTTTTCATCTTTTACCTTTAAGTGGTTCAGTATCTTACTATTTTAAAACTACATTGTGTTGACAATAAGCCACTAACCCAGATAGCAGTTAGCTTAGAAGAAGCTGAGCACCTAAATTATCTAGCTGCTTGCATGTCTATCTCTGGATAGATATTAGTTATATTAGTTATCAATAGTTATCTATTGATAACTGAATACTAGATGCCTGAAGTTAGATGGTATATATCTGGGCTACCTGAATTTCTGTCGCTCCTGTGGTCTCTGGATTGAACAGTCGCAGCCTGTTAAACTTTCAGTCTCCACCTATCCTGGCCTTAAGGAGGTATCATTTGATTCTTGTGTTATGGCTGCTCCTAGGGATACAGGAATTTTAGTGTAAACCATGATTGCTTAGCAGGTCTGATGGGGGATTGCTCAAAGCAGTTCTCTTTTGATAGCTAGAAAAAAGACTATAGAAAAAACAACATAACCTGTTAGCGGAAATAGGAAGAGAACAAGATTGTAGATAACAAGTCAGTGTGCATCAGCTTCAACTCAAGGGACAAGTCCAGCTTACCTTGCTACTATTCCCTGGGCTTTAACCATTCTAAAATGCCATCACTTCTTTTCTGATCTAAGGCTTCTCCTTTCCTTTGTTTTGTCCCAAGCTATGTTTTTGGTTGGAGATCTCAAAGACAATCAAGCAATTATCTGAATTGTTATGCCTTAAACTGCTGCAAGCTATTAGTTGCATGTTTTCATTCATGTTTTGCTTAGAGTCATTATATGTGTACTGTCCATGTCCATAACACCTTACATCTTCTATCAAGAAGAATGTGCAGCAGCACAGGTAAGGACTATCAGATATTTTAATTCTTTGTCTGTCTTCTTGCTCCTTGATCATTTACTAATCATTTTTCTCCTTGTTTGTCATCTTAGAGAAGAGTTGCAGTAGCCTGGGGATTTCAATTTCTTCACATGAGAAGTATATATTTGAGGGGGAGGTGAACAAGATGCTGAAAACTCTGTCCCTGCTTTGCTCTTGATTCTTACTGAATCTAACATGTAATTGTGCTGAAGTTATACTTCACTTGACTCAGAATTTAGTTAACTTGACTGAAATTGCTTTGTTTTTCCACCCTGCTTTTTCTACTCCAATAAGCAGAATGAGAATTGTTGCTGTTGAAATATGTGCACTTTCTGTTAAGCCACATGAACCCGCAAATCTTTTTGCTAAGATTTGAAAAGTCAGACATTAAGGGGAATCAGAGAAAGGGTACTGGCTGGTCAACAGAAAGTTCATCCAATTCAGTCTCATGGTTAGGCTTATTAGGCTTCATGTCTGCTTCTTTGGAAACAGACACTGCAATTTCTTTTTATCAGCTGGGACTGTAGACTCATAGAGTACATGTATTAACCAAGAAAATGGTCTGTTTTCAGTTTACTAGTTTAATCCAGTTTTTTTTTAATGCTACCACATGTATCTTCATATCTTTCTCTTAGCAGAACTAACATCTTGCCTTCAGTTGTGTATCTTCCACTTGATCCAAAAACACATATGTATGTATGTGTGTATATACGCCTGCAAATACATCTATAAAAATAATAGTATATTGCTTTGACCATTCAAAGAAGGAACCTGGTACGGGGGAATCCTAATAGGTTTGCCAAAAGTCATAATTTTCTTTTATTGCCTTCAGGTAATATTTGAGTGTATCATATGATTCCTTTGCCTTATTTAATCTGGCTTTTTTTCCTGGTCTGCCTGTATTTTGTTTTAAAGATACTGGTAGTATTAGCATTTTGTGGTGAAGCATTTCTCTTGAAGGAGAAGTTCCTATCATGAGCAAGACAGAGTAATCAACCTGTAGTGGATCTGGGTATTGGGGTTTATTTAAGAACAAACGAGACTAGAGCTTTTACCCTCCTTGCTTATCACACTTGTTCCCTGCTAGCATTGTGTTCACTTGGTCTTGACTTCCCTTCCCAGCTGGGACATCACTGTTGCTCTGGGAAGGTTGGACAGAAAGTTGTGTCAGTTTGTGTTGCACCACTGCCTGCAGTTACTGGTCTTGGGCATTACTGGCCAAGGTCCCAGGGCATCCCCTGGCATTCATATCCATGCATCTGCCTGATCTCCAGGATCTTCCCTTGCCTCCAGAGTTATTCCTCCAGCCAGGACCTTGAGCTGCTTTTTTCCTGGCCCGCTTCTTCTGAGACCACTGCTTCTTTTTGGGAACCCTTCTTTTCACCTTCCTATAGTTTCCAGGACTTCAAGCTGTCTGGTTTTCCCAGTCTAAACAGTCTATGTGCAAAAGCACAACATGTCTTCAGCCTCCTAATTGGTGGTTCTTGTCTTATGTGGCTCTCTTAATCGGAGGATTCAGGACATGCCGCTTCTAGTCCAGGACTTAACAAAATTTCCAACCAGTTCATACTAGTTGCAAGTTGCAAGTATCAGGCTTCTGCTTGACAGCTTAGAAGTTCAGTTTTGGACATTCACTCCCCACAAACATACAAATTCAATTACCTTGCTGTCTGTTAACGTTCACAGTGTAAACTATTTTTTCCACGTGCAGAAGTTCTGTATTTAAGTTGGTAAAACATAGTTTTCCCAAAGCAGGTTAGACTTTGCTGTTATTTTATTGGTTTTTTTTCTGTTTCCAGAAGTGCATGTCTCCTTATGTTGCATCATTTTCCTAATTTCCAAACAGATTGTAGTGGAGGGCAAAATTTTCATCCACACTTGCTGGTGGCTTCCATGAATGAATGATAAAATATCCACACAGTCCCACTTTGTGACTAGGGTTTGGGGTGAGATGGGAGGTCTGTATATTTTTAGCCCAAGGTTGCAACAGCGTAAGTATTAACTGCTTAGGCCCCGGGGTGCTTGCACAATATTGATTTTTTTTTACTTTGCAAAAAAGACATTAGTGTTTGTATTTAAGAAAAAGAACTTGGGAAGTAATGTCTTAGAACAACGGAACCACCGTTGACATAGAAGAAAGATTAATATTAGCTACATCTGACTACTAGGCATTCTGTCTTAGTGTTTCATTAACATTGTAAGGTTGTTTTGCACTTGGTTTCCTAGGGAATATAAAGCTTAATGTTGAAAGACTCCTAGTCCAGCAGTTCTGTCCTCTGGAGAGCTTAGAAACTGCTTTTTCTGAGGACTGACTCCTTTCAGGGTCCCTGTTGTTGGTCCTGTGCTAATTATTCAAACAAAACTTGCTTTTCCTTCAGCAGACATCAAAGGCAATTTTGCCTAATTTATTTTTTGAGGATTTGGCCTGGAAATAGAGATGTCCACTTGGAAAGTAAGAGCTTTTTGAGTTTCATCAATGCTGTCCTGCGTTAGACCATCCTTAAGAAATGAGTCTTTGAAATAGAAATTTAAAATGGACACAGCAGAAATTATTAATATTAAACATTTATTAACTGAAGTATTCCAATATCGAAATAGTCTGATATTTCTACTCAGGCTGCTCAGTAAATCTGTGAGATTTAACTTCAGTTCCAGAGAATGGATTTGACATTATAATGTGGATGAAAGTAACCACTAAAAGTAAATGTTCTAGAATTCTGTTTAATCTTTTAACTTGCTCTTAATTTTCCTAAGCTTACCCTATAGGTTGAAATCTAACATCCATAAAGTCCTCTGAAAATGCCAATAGAGAATTCTATTGCTGTTTTTTTTTAAATCTGAAAAGTATGCAGAATTTGTAAAATAAGGCAGGTTAATATTCCTGTTCTAACATTCCCATTTGCTGGTATTGTTGATGTTTGTGCCCTCGCTCCCTACGCTCAGCTGATAATTTATCTTTGCATTAATGTGTTCTCTCTGTTAAGTAGTAAGTTTACAAAATTTAGTTCGTAATGTACTTTAAGTAATGACTGTATTCTTAAATCATGATTTCAGAAAAATGAGGGAAGTTGAAGAAATCCACTTCCTTTAGGGCAAAATTTGTAGCCCAAGTTACAAAATACTGGTAATCTCTTTAATACAGGATCCTCAACCTGAATAATTTGATTTGTTTAAAAAAAATGAAATATGATCAGAATATTTCAGAAGCATGGCAAGGGCTTCCTGCTAGTCTTTGGTTTGGTACTTGATGTTGATACAATTTTGAACAAACAGTGTATATCTTCTTTGTCTCCCTTTCTCCTGTTTCTAAAGGCGGGGTGGTAGTATTTTTTTTTTTTCTTTCCAAACAGTAAGCTTATAATCAAGATAGAAAGCCTCCTGGCTCAAGAGTTTAGAATAACAGAAATTCTTTGTCACGTAGGTAAATTCTGATTCTTTTAGAGAATCTCAAGTCTGAGAATGAATCGCTGCTAAGGAGTCAATTCCCTTCCTTTCCTTGGAACCTAATTTAGCTACCTCAGTGGAAACCATTTATCTCTGAGCAGCTGATTTTGCACTTTGGTCCACAGTCAGAAGAGCATGGACTTGTGCTTTGTGGCAACCTTGAGTCAACTTGTACCTCCTTATTTCTAGCAGTTAAATTTCATTAAAAGACAGACAAATTATATTGAATAGCTTGCTAAAATTACTGTCCAATATAGCAGTTGGACTTGCAAGTTATTATATACGAGAGAGAGCTGTGTTTACTGTTTAAGTAATGGCAATTTTAAAATAAATTGACTATTCGTGTTCTTGATTACAGCTTCTTGCATTAGGCAGCGTCAAGCTATTTGTGTCTCAGGTGTTGTCTTATAAAATACATACTTTCAGGGAATGTTTTACGGTAGTCACCAATTGACCGTGACCCCACAAGATTACAGAATAAGAATCGTCCAGTTTTAAAATAAGTAACTTTTTCAGCTCAGTAAGTTTGATGTGGATGTCTGAGCAGCTAAGTGCTTTAAAGCAGCTGTCCATGACTAAAGAATTCTGATTTAACTTGCTTCTTTCTAATCAGTCATACACAAAAACATGCAGCAAAGGAAGCAAACGGGAAGAACTGGAAGTTCGCGCAGAATTGCAGGAGTTTGATCTCGTTGGTAGAACAGAGATGTAGTGGGGTAGTCTCCTGGATGGAGTGCTGGAATGTATGGATGCAGGATGAACAGACTGGGAAGGTGGGGGCGGGGGGAGTGCGTCCTACAGAGGGAGAGGAGTGGTCTGAATGGATGGAGCTCTGCTTTGAAATAGGTGATGAGCCAGCTGAGAGCTTGTTGGGTAAAGATCATTCAGTAAAATGATCATCAGTAAAAATCTTTCTCCTTTATAGTGTTTTAATTTGAATACTAGGAACTGCAAATACTTGGCGTCACTAATTGTTTTTAAAGAACCTTTTGTCTCAGCCCCTTTGAGACTAGGGAGCTTTAAAGGGAGTATATCGATATATTATGAAGTATTTGCATATAATATTGAGCAACCTGCATACTAGAATTTAGAAGACTAATGTAAGGTATTCCTTCCCCTGCCTTGATATTACTAAATAACAGGGGAAAAAAGAATAAAATCATAGAGATGTAAAAAAGCAGATTCACTTATAAGAAGGAGAGATGGCAATAGATAAACTAGAATAATTGTGCTCCTTAAAAACTATTTTTTGTTGTATGTTAAAGGAGGCAAGTAAGGCTGTGGAGTGAAAATTGAAAGAGGAGTGAATGAATAAATAACTTCATAGAAGTCCAGATTCCTCTTTGGAATCCTGTTATCTTGACTTGAGAGGGGATGTACTGGGGGCTTGTATGTGAGATGTGCTTTGCCCAGATTAGAAAGCTGTCCTATAAGACTAATATTCTTCTTAGAGGCCTGGTGGATGGCACCTCAGAGATAATAGCTAAATATGTGTTTTTTTCTAAATTTTGGCCGACGTTTTTAACCTCGTGCACAAAAGAACTAGTGTCATTCTGTCCCTTGGTAGAAAGGATATTTGACGTATGTGAGGTCACACTGCATAGCAGAATTAATTTTTTAATGCTTATTAGCATAAGCAGGAAAGGTGTTTTCTACATTGCAGATATGTAGACTTGTAAAATGCGGATTATGTCAACCAACATGGCAGTATTTTTCAATATATAGACAGAATGGGTGGGAAAATGTATGCAATGCAAGTAACAGGTCTGGATTTCAGAAACTTCACCTTTAACAGTGGTATTGAAAAATAGCACACTGGTTGACGGACAGGAAAGAACAAATTATTATTATATCAGTGTAAAGGTCTAGATGTATCAAATCCTGAGACATAAGTTGCTAAAAGAGATCAAGGAGCTACACTGTCCTGGTTTCAGCTGGGATAGAGTTAATTTCCTTCCCAGTAGCTGGTACAGGGCTGTGTTTTGGATTTAGGAGGAGAACAATGTTGATAACACACCGATGTTGTAGGTGTTGCTAAGCAATGCTTATACTAAGTCAAGGACTTTTTAATTTCCCATGCCCTACCGACTGAGAAGGCTGGAGGTGCACAAGAAGCTGGGAGGGGGCACAGCCAAACTGGCCAAAGGGACATTCCATCCCATGGGACGTCATGCTCAGTACATAAACTGGGGAAAGCTGGCCGGGGGGGCCGCTGCTCGGGGACTGGCTGGGCATCGGTCGGTGGGTGGTGAGCAATTGCACTGTGCATCACTTGCTTTGTATATTCTTTTTATTATTATTATTATTATTATTTTCCCTTCCTTTTCTGTCCTATTAAACTGACCTTATCTCAACCCATGAATTTTACTTTTTTTTTTTCCCCGCTTCTCTCCCCCATCCCACTGGGGAGGAATGAGCAAATGGCTGTGTGGTGTTTAGCTGCCTGCCGGGTTAAACCACAACATACATGTATGTTTCTCTAGTTAGTACAGAAGATGAGAAGAAGATAAAGTGGTGGGGGGGGTTTTTTTTTTTCCCGGGTCCATGTTTTTTGTTCCAAGATCAGTGGTTCTATAAGGAACAGAAAGTGGCAAATGTGCAGCAGTAACACTGGGAATTCCTCTCTTCCTCTGTGAGCAAAGGACACCATTTCTGCAGGGAGATTCTTCCCCTTTTGAGGCATCCAGAGGGCTAATTGGCACCAAAAATAAGTTTTGCCTGATTAGAAAAGATCGCAGGGTTGAGAAAGTCTACTGCGTCAGTTTTCTAGGCACTGGAATAAGCTGGTTTTGATTGCTTAATGCTTTGATTTTTTGGCCAGATATAAAAAAAAAAAAAAAAAAAAAAATAAAAATGAAGAGTAAACCTCCTGTGTGCTCCTATGAGCCGAATGTAATTTTCAGAAGTGTTCAGCATCCAATAATTCTCATTATTGTTCATATAGGTCTCTTTCAAGAAAACATGGAAGATAATCTGTAGTCTGGAATACAGCAAGCTGGAAATAAAATAGATTTTTAGCATGTTCTTTAGTAGTGAGATACACTTGCTTTATCAAAATAAACGAAATAGAAGAATAGATAGAGGCATGGCTAATGTTTAAAAGAAATCACAGGCCTGCCTGATAACAAAGAGCTGTTCAAGAGCAGTTCATCCTTGGGAAACAATTACCTCTGTCATCCAGCCAAGGTCGGTGGCACATTCCGTTAATAGCTACATCAAAGACAGAAGCATAAATTAAGGGAATACCATAACTCCAAGTCAGTTTGGGCAGAAAATGAAAAAATGCAGTTTGTAGGGTCTCCCTTAGCCTTTTCAGTTTTTCCATAAGGTTTTGTGGTCTTTTTGTGGTAATTTTCATTGATAATAATTCTCTCCCAAATTGCTTCCAGAAGACCCCAGGAAAACCAAATCTCGGTTGTGTTCTGGTAATGCCAAGATGCTGTAGCCAGTAGACAAAGGTCTGATTTTTGTGCACACAGGCGGTATGCTGGTAAACCTGGAGGTAATCCTACTGAAATGAATCTGACTACTAATAGTTGTCACCAAGTAATAGAGGAAATCTCTGTCCTCAAAAGCAGAACATTTCCCGTGCTGGAAGCATGTGCGTATGCACGTGCCCTGGCAGCTGGACTCAACAACTAGTGCTGTCACAGCCAGTATTTATACATACATGAAAGTAGTAATTTTATTTGTGTCTTAAAGACAAACATTTTAAAAGTTAAAATATAAACTTGAAGGATTTAAATGATCCCTTCTCTTTTTGTGCCCCACTGCCTCAACAGTCAACCAGAAACCCTTACCACTGCTTTTCTTGCAGCTTA
This sequence comes from Aptenodytes forsteri, assembly GCF_000699145.1. Taxonomy (NCBI): domain Eukaryota; kingdom Metazoa; phylum Chordata; class Aves; order Sphenisciformes; family Spheniscidae; genus Aptenodytes; species Aptenodytes forsteri. The sequence goes on from NW_008795909.1 coordinate 7,279,833, forward strand.
ATTTATAGGTTACAAGTAATTCTTCTTAATAGCTTTTGCTTTGAAGTCTAACTTTTGAACTTTAATATACGCTACAATACTAGATTGTTACATTGGCAAACAATTGGCTGAGACAAGGTAATATGATTTTAAAGCTGTTTGCTCTTGCCTACTTTAAAAAAGAAAAATAGCAACAGAAAACATGACTAAAATAGGCCTGAATGATCTTAGGCAAGGTGATACTGTTACCACATGAGAAACCTTGTTTCACGTCACACGGGACTATGGGGAACGCTCTTTCTGTCTGTAGCCTTTTTAGGAAAATAAACTATTATGTTGACTGATGTTTTGTGTTTCCTTCCACTTGTCTGTGTGTATTCCCCTTGTCTATCTGTTGTATCTGTTCAGATTGGAGACGGCCTGGGGCAGAGATCATGCTGCTTTTTCTGTGTGGATGTAATGTAGTGACTCTAGGGACCTGTTCAAGTATTTAATGTTTAATCACACAATACAGGCAGGGGCTTCTTCCTAGGTATAGACCCTTCCATTTTATGTAGCATGACTTGTGGGGAGTAAAGTTTTAGGTTTATTTTCTGTTTCCTTTGAATTTACAGATAGGTGTTTTTTAGAAGTTTCATGAACTTTATGAAGTAAAATGAGGTTTTATTTATTCTTTAAGTTACAGTGGATGTGATATAGGGATAGGAAGGAAATGTGGCTACGTTAATCAAAGCCGTCAGCTCCTGTTACAGGAGCACTCTTTGTATCAATTTTTAAAGTGTTTAATAAAACATAGGGACTGTTTCTCCTCTTTCTAGTCTGTAGTCATTGAACTGCACTGAAGTCAAGGAAGGTACTTTTCATGTACACCACAGTAATGAGAAGAGAACAATAGATTCTCTTCTGCTGATGGTTTCAGCCTCTGGTAAGCAGTTTCTATTCCTAGGTTGAAAAAGAAATCAGCAGTAGGTAATGGTCTCTGTTTAAATCTCTTGATGCACCATTGGCAGCTTTTCCTGGCTAGCTCTAGGGCACTGGTTATCTTCGATATGAATTTTGGGTCAAGTTCTATGTAAATTTATTTCTGTAAATCAGATACAGCTCTAATTCAATTTGCTTGTTTAAAGACTGAGAGGATAATTTAGTCTTTTGGTTTTATTACATATTCTCATCTTGTAATTCCGTACATGTGTATTAAAAATAAGTGAGATTGCTTGATTTTGCATGAGGCTAGGAAATGCAGTGCCATCCTTTCAAACCTCTGAAGTTTATGTTGTGTACTAAATGCGTAAGTAGTTCTGCTGAGTTTCCAAGATGCAATCCTTCCTGATGTAGACTTTGGCAACTGCGTAATTAAGACAGCCACAGAGCGCAGCACTTCAGCTTGGGAAACAAGCAAGAATATCGTACTGAATGGAAATCGTGAGGGTGCACCGTGGCCAACTCAGGCTATCTGACTACAGTAACTACACAGGGGAAGGAACTCTGCAGTTCTCATGGATGAAAAATAAAACTTGTTTCACTGTGCTTCTATAGGAGATGATGTTGAGTACAGGCACCTCTAAAAATTAGTGCTGACAACTATGCAGGAAGAAATAGAAAAGTGTTTACAAGAAACATTTTAAAACTAATTAGAATGGAAAGCAGTTTCTAGGTCTGACACAGAAAAGTGGTCTGCTGAACTTTTTTTTTTCTCCTTTTCCCATTTATCAAAGAGATTTTTCATCATATTGCACATCTGCAGCCTTCAGAACAAATTTTGGCAAGAGTACTCAGCGTCACCATGAGAAAGAGCCTTAGATATTTCCCCAGGATAGAAAAAAGCCAACCCCTATCAATTCCCATTTCTCAGACAGAATGATGCCTTTAACACTCTGTAATGAAAGTTTTTTATATGTGAGAGGGATTACCAACATCAGCCTGTATTGTTCTTTGATGTGCCCCAAAAATATTACAGCAGAAGGTATTGAAGAATAAATTGTGGGAACCGAGTAGCCCCACCAGCACAGTTTGTCTCTTTGCCCTTAACCAATTTGTGTCAGGGTGAATTCACTCCTTCACTGGGCTTATTGAGTTTCCCTAAGCTTTTCTCTGTGTGTTTTGTTGGGTTTTTTTTTTAGTTTCATATGTTAATCTCACGTATGTTGGTGACTTCTTGTTTTGCATTCATTATCATCATTATTTCATAATTTACGGGGAAGAAGTAAACCAGTAACAATCTTGTGTCAGACTTCTCCATACAGTGGAAGCAAACCTTCTCAATCCTTTAGATGCAAAGGGATGATTTCCATGGAGGTTGTGTTTGAGTGTCACTGAACTGGTAATCATGTGAAAACCACCAGGTCAAAATCTTTAGGTATCAGCTGTTGCCAGTCTCCAGAGAGTATTTGCTATGACTTGTGGTTAGATCAGGTGTAAGAAAGCCAAGAAGTGCATGCATCTTAGTGCACATCATTCCCCTACCCACAGAATTATATTAAAAAAATTAAAAAAGCCATGTATTTTGAGTGTTGCTGTAGTTAGTCTGCATTCCCCACATATTGGAGTGAATATACAGAACAATAATTTCCCTGATTTTTCTCAAAAAAAATCTTGAAATACAGAAAAATCAATATGAATTATGTATATTTCTATTATAGAAAATTAGTTCACACATGACCTAGAAAAACACATAAGCAGGGACTGAAAGATAAATATCTGCATAAATGATACCATGAATGGGGAATGGATACATTTGAGGATTAGCCTCAAATGCAGTTCTGGATCCAGAGCTCAGGTCTGATATGCTTACATTGGAAAATTTGAATAATTAGAAATTTATCCTCTCCCTTAGAGAACATTGTACCTATCTAATTTTTAGTAATGTGGAAATATAAATTAAACAGAGCTCACTCTTTAGCTTTTCTTACTGTTTTTTGTTCTTGCTTTGTGATAGATAAGATCAAGATTTAAGCCTTGCCTAAAGGGCTGCTAATCCGTTTACTCTTGGTCTCTATACCTGTTTCCAAGAGGCCAGAATACTGTCTCTAAGGCTGATAGGTTTCTGCGTTGTCCTTTTCTTTGCTTTTCAATCCCTAAAGAGCACAGGGCCTCCTGCTAAGACAGTTCTTTTTATACTCTATCCTGTAGTAAAAAATAAGCTGCATTTTAATAAGACTTCTGTTTTTAAACAAATGAAGATGTGCCCTGAGCAGAGCTATTTATACAACAGTGTAATCATTAAAATGGTTCTCTTCAGGCAAAGTGAGATATTTTAAATAAGGTGCTTTCCTATTCAAAATTCTGGATTATTAGAGTGGGAGGCTAATAAAGTTCAATTTTAAATTGTAAAGGAGTGTGGGGTTTGTGTGTGTGTGTGTGTTAGGAGTCACTAGTCTTTGCTATTTTGCCTACTAAATGTGGGCAATCCATTTTTCTGGCTCTCAGGAGACCTGCCTCACTCTTACTTTTCACTGAAGTGGTGTTTGGTGTTGGCCAAATCATCTCTCACTCTTGGGCCTCTGCTTATGAATCCATCTCTTCAGCTTGTTGATTAGATGACAAATTCTTTTTTTTTTTTCAGTATTTATGCTGCAGCTGCTGCCCAGCATTCCTGATTTGTCTAGGATCTTAGTTTTGCTGTAACACTGAGAAATGACTTTTTTGACTCCACATCCTAATGAAAGGAGCATAAAGAAAGCAGGATCCACATAGTGTTCTGCTGGAGATGGCTCTCTGGACCAGAGGAATGTTTAATCTTCCCTCAAAAACTGAAGGCTGGATGTGAGTGGGTAGGTGACAATAGAGGCATGTAGACAGTAAGAAAAAAAATGTAGTCTACTAAGTGCTGGTTTCTTGCAAGAGATTTAGTAATGGTACTTCTGGTCCCCCTTTTAAGGGGTTTGGAGCCCGTAAGCTTGTATGTTATTGCTAATCACTGCTGGCTGAAGATACTGACAGTTTTCTGGACTGGTGGTATAACTGCTGTGTCTTATTCCAAAGATGGCTACATTTCCAGAATCAAGGAAAATATTCCTATGTAAATAACCTGTAAATTGGGTTTTACAGTTTGTCAAGGAAGTTGAGTTATTTGGAGGTAATAGTCTCTGTTCAAATATGCCTTTCTTGTTGCAAGAGTTCCTATCAGGTGAAATGTAACTGGGCTCTGTGTGTAGGCTAGTTTTCTTATATTGATTTTCCTTTTATACTTTTTGGACTTATCTTGGAATGCATCGGCTTACAGGTCTGTAAGAATTGCATCCACCTTTCATCCTAACCAGAGGTAGGATGTGGTTAGTATGTGCTAGCATACCCTTGTAGTAAGGTTTTTTCCAGAGTAACTTTCTCTTGAGATTCCTGGAGACCTTTATTAGACTTTTGATGGGCTTTGCACCAGCTCTGTAGGATGTGGATATGCATTTCAGAAGTTGGCAGGAACACACTTTTATTCTTTTATTGTTTTTCTTTTTTTCCACAGAATCATACAGCCATTGCTGTAATGGAATATAAGCGAGCATGCTTTGATCTACATTAAAGATCCAAAAAACACTGCATTTTTCTGTTGGTTCTGAGTTGGCATGTCCTTTCCTAAAATTTTCAAAGGTTTTCTGTTTAGAATAGTGCTGATAGTTTAGATGGCATTGAAATTGGTCAGAAGCTTCAACACATGTTTGAGTGTTGTCTGGAATAGGAATGGCTTTTTTTTTTTTTTTTAAGGAAAAAAAGTGCGTAAGTGCATTTCTGAATCAATCTCCAAACTCGAGAAACATCACTTTCTTCTGCCTAGAGAGACGCTGTGACATATGGTGGTGGCAGTGGCAGCTGAATCTTTGTGAAAATTTAGAACTATGTTGTATGAATTTTGTTGGGAATCTAATCTTGAAAAAGACCACTGGAGGTGAAAGGCCGCTGCTCCACATGCTGGTTTATACAACTCTCCAAGGATTAATTAATTTTTTGGGTACTGGTGATGAGCAGTTGTACCTAGTGGTAATTTGGTAGCTGGTAAGTTGATGAAATTCCAGACAATACAGATGTTTAACCATCTGCCTTGTTTGTTTTCACTTGAATATGTTTTGCCCAGTTCAAACTAAATAATTTTGGAAGAAGAGACTGAAGAGAGGAAAAAGCCAAATGTTTGTTTACTTATTTACAAAACAAAATATTGTACTTAGTTTTAAGTATTGTTTACACTTTAATCAGCTTTTTAAATTTAGTTTTATACCTGATTGCAAATAAAGACATATATATGATTAGTGACAACCAGCCTTCCAACAGCCATCCTAAACCCTTTAAGTTATATTTTGAAAGTAAATGTAAATCACTATTTTTCTGCTTGTGGTGGCAGACTTTTTTGGCACTGAGAAAAGAGGCAGCATACCAAGATTTTAAAAAGGTACAAAGGTAATGTTGATTAATGTGGGTTATTATGTAAGTACTGGACTAGCATTCATAACAGAATCAAAGGTGTAACAGAAATCAAACTTGCATTTAATTTTAATTACAGATTACCTCATTTACTCAGTCCCCTACTACACCTGTCTGCTCAATGACCATTATTGTGACACTAAAAGCACCAAAATATTGGTGAACCTGCTATGTACAGCAGTAAGATTGCTTAAAGGAACTATTTCCTCGTTTAGAGAGGCAGGCACCAGAGTGGTCACCTTAGTCTGGCTTCGACAGTCACTGGACAGAGCCATACAACTTCCCCAAATTAATCCATAGTTGAATTAGATCTTTCAGAAGAACATCTTATCTTGATTTGTTAAAAATTACTCTTGATAGAAAATCACTGCTTTTGGTAATTTATTCAAATAATAAATTATCCTTAAGAGAAATACACCGAACAAAACATGCACTTAATTTCTAATCTGATCTTTTTAATAGTTACCATTTTCCATCAATAGAAGCTTTTATACCTTCGTGTTTCTAGATTGTGAAGATTTGTGTGGCTTGCAGCTGCTTTTGCACTCAAGACACTCCTCAAGCTTCCCTTCAATAAGCGAGATAGATGGAGTTCTGTGCCCTTTTGCAAAGTATGTTTACTAATTGATTTGTTGTGTTTGTCTCGCTTGAATATTCTCCAATATAGCCACCTGATTTAAAAAATTATAAATTCTTGAATGAGGCCCTGTTCCAGCTGTGGCTGTAGCAGTGTCAAATACAGTAAATAGTTTAACATCCGTTTGTGGGCTTGGGATTTCCCTGTGTGCACATCCAGTGATGATGTGAAACCTTTGCTGCAAGGTCTGTGAGATTAATTCCGATGACTTTAGGTCTCTTCTAAACTGCTGATTCTCAGTGTAGTTTCTTGATATGCAAATATGACAACATACTTTTTGTTAAACTTGATGTTTAGCACAGCCTCTGCTCTTCTTTCTCAGCTTTCCCAGTCAACCCATTTTCTTGCTTAGCATTGGTGGCCTACTGTATTTTAAAGCATTCTTCAGTCTATTATGCACAAGCCTTATCTGTAATGATTTAAATTTTGTTTTAAATACCAGTAAAGATGTTAGTATGGGGTTAAATGCCAAATTCTGCCGTGTTTGGCTAAAACCAGATGATTGTTATTTACAGTTATTTATTGATGTCTATTAATGATTTAAAAAAAGAAATACATTTTGTATATTTCATGTTAACTTTACATAATTCCAGTTTCTTAATGAAAATGTCATGGGCTGCGAAGTTGTTTTGTGGAAATGTGTATCATTTTGAAGATGCAGCCTTTTTTATCAGTCAAGCTTTCAAACACATTAAAAAAAAAAAAAAAAAGCTAGATTCCAGATAGCTAACTTTATTTCCCATAAATCTATCTCGAATGGCATTAGTTTTAATTTATTTTAATTGCTTATTAGTAAAGTTGCGTATCAACCATTTGAGTATTTTGTCATTAGCTGATTTCAGGCTAACAAGAATATAATTACCTGACTTGCCCAATTTGTGGATTTTGTTTTTGCTTGCTTGTTCTTAAAAGCTTAGCCATGTAATCTTTTTCTGACACTCTTGATGCTGCTTGGCTAGCTGTCTCAAAATTCTGGGATGCAAGTTATCCAGATCTTTTTCATTTCAGCAACTGTTGATTAATTTTATCTCCCTAATTATTGTAATAGAAAGCACCTCACCCTGCAACTGCATCATCTAGCTTTTTCCTGAAGACTAATACTTGGTGAATACTTTTGGGTTTTTCTGTATTCTTATTTCTATTAATACTTCTAACACAAACCATGCAGATATACAGCACACTTATAAATTCTGTGTTCTTAATGAAATCTTCCTTAGTGTCCTAAACTCTGCTGGCTATTCCTTTTTCTACATTTTTCTTTTTTCCTTGGTCAGTTACGCAATTTCTTAGTCCTGACTCATATGTATTGCTGGGATCGGCTTTACATTCTTCTATTCATTATGTATCTTTCACTACTCATCTAACCCAATATACAGCACACTTATAAATTCTGTGTTCTTAATGAAATCTTCCTTAGTGTCCTAAACTCTGCTGGCTATTCCTTTTTCTACATTTTTCTTTTTTCCTTGGTCAGTTACGCAATTTCTTAGTCCTGACTCATATGTATTGCTGGGATCGGCTTTACATTCTTCTATTCATTATGTATCTTTCACTACTCATCTAACCCAAGTTAGTTGTTTGGTTTTTTTAAATTAATCTGACCTAATTTCTGCTTGAGTTATGACTTTCTGTGAGCTTGCAACATGTTCTTAAACAGTGCCTGACACTTGTTCTCAACTGACTTTTATAATGAACAATTCACACTGTTTTATTATTCAGGTTTACATAATTGCTTAGTTTATTGAATGTTTACTTAGTTTGCTGTCACTTTTTTTTGTTCTCTTGCATTGTGGATAGTTTTGTTTTGTACATCTGAATCTTAACTTTACTTACAATTTTGGGGAAGGGGTAAGCAAAGGCAAGATGATGATGTTTTCTAAATGGTCTTCCAAGAACTGTGCCATCATATTCCTTTCTTTTCTTCAGTCTAGGATTGGTAGATCAATCCATTTCTTTGACTAGAGCTTGTCACATTCGCTTCCATTTCTTAGTAACTTTTGGAACAGAAATGTGCACAAATATATGCAAATGAAAAGTACTGTTAAAAGTTGGGCTGCATTTGAGATGTTGGTATTGCCAGGTGCTAGAAGATCATAGAATCTCATGGATCATCTCATGGATGTGGAAACAGTATGTGTTCAGTGGAGCTGGTGTGGATGCTGAAGGGCTCAGTTTCATGTTCGTAGTTTAGAAACAATCATAAGAAAGCTCCTATAACACTTGTTCTTGAGGACAGACCTTCCAATGCTTAGAGAAAATATTTGTGTATATTTCATAGAAAAAAGCAGATTTTATTGGCCAGGGAAATTAGTCTGGAATAGTCTAGCTTATTTCTGCTATAAAGTATGCATTTGATTTTGATATATGAATGGAGTTTGGTTTGGAGGTGTATAGTTTAAGGAAAGTATTAATAATTTGTCCTAAGCATTTTTGACACTATAAATAAATCTAGAAATTTATTTATAATTTGTGAGAAGACATGTCTGTTTGATAAAGTATTCAAGTGCTCTGATTTGGAATAGAGATTTTGAGGTAGAAGTTGACAGACAGATTTAATACTGAACCAATACCATCCATAGACTGTGAGTTTGAGTGTAAGCTTGATAAGCACGATCATTGTGAGATTCTTCTTCCTCACTTGAATAATTGCCTGTGAAGAAACTGTTCCTGGGTCTTCTTGGTACAAAAGGACATTTGAGGATACTAAGTTTTTGTTTTAGAGCATTTTTTTTTTCTCCCCAACTGATACTTACGAACGCAAAAATTCTGCTTTGGTTTGGTCTTGCTGCTCTTGTACATGAACATTTTCTGCTATAAAACTAATGTAAAATGTGCTAGCTGTTAACAGTGAAAGAGTATACATACTGCTGAAAGTTAATCAGATGACATAGAAAATTAACTAGTATCATCTTAGGGTTACTTCTGATTGCAGAAATCGCTCTCTGCCCTGAAAAGGTGGTTCAAATAAATCGTGCAAATAGACAATGAGTTAATGGAATAAATTAGAAAGGGAATAGTAGTAGATGCCTTTTATCCATCAGAGGAATGTTAGAGAGCTGTATATACCACTTAAGAATTAAATTTTCCAGTTTCCATGTTATTTCATATTATCATTTTGATATACTCATGTTGAAAGAATAGGATGAATCTTGAGTATGTGTTCTTGAATGGAATAGGTATATCTACTTATAATCCTCTTTTTATTCCTCTTCAAGTTTGGGGAACTTTGTTATTAAAATCAGTTAAATCTGGGTCAAATACTAGTCTCATGTCTGGGAGGTCCATACCATTGACCGCAGAAATAGGCAAATAGGCTATAAATTCTTTCAAATAGTGAAATAAATTATGGACAATTTACCTAGTTTAACTTTATGTAAGTGAAGTGGCACTGCACGATAGCAGAGACTAGATCGACAATATTAATGTGATAAGTAGGATTTCTGAGAACATATCTTAAGTCGATTCTAGTGTGATGGAAATTTTTTCCTTCCTGTTGAAAAGGCTTTGGATTTTGCCTTTAGTAAATTAAACCAAAATAAGCTGAGAAATTAATTTAAAAATGTTGATTCAGAAATAATTAGGTATGGCAACACTTATATCTAATGCATACAAGAATTGTATGTAAATACATATATCACTTAGGCTTACCTGGTTATTTACATATTATATGCACTACAGTATAATAGCTTTAAATGCAAACTGCTGCTGAGGTTTGATTGCTGATTTGAGATAATACTTCACTTGTGTTTGGAAAATAAATTCCTCTGGGGAAATCAATATTTGTCATGTCAGATTCCATACCTTTGTTTGTTGGGGGACAGGGTTGCCTCTGGGGAAGAGCTGATCGTTCATATGCTACTGTATTAGCAAGATCTATTTGTGGAATAAAGGATTGCTCAGTCCAGATTCATCTATCATCCTGCTCTCTTCTGTCTTTTCCCTGGACACCCTGCACCAGGGTGGGTAAATTCTGCATTCTGAACTTGAGAAAGTAATAGCTCTGGCTCCTGCTGCCTTGGCTTGTTTCCTACGTACCCAATAAATGTTTGACTGTGTAAGTTGGTGTTCAATAGGGATAGGGCATACCAGTGTATGGGAAAGATAAAGGGGATTGTAACTAGCTGGAGAAACATGCTTTACTGAGGTTTTTCTCCAACACAACTAATGACAATGTATGCAATAGAACTGCCTTTTTTTCCTGGTGTTGTCAAGTGGGTATAGGCACATATATGTGTGCACCAAATGTTAGTAAAATAAATGACATACTAATAATATGCTCTGATTTGTCTTCAGAATTCTCCCATCAAGTACAATGCTCCAAATAATTAATCATACATATATTTCATCTTTAAATAAAAAATGGTTTTGCAAATTTAGTCAGCTCTTCTCTATGGACATGTAGAAATCGGAGAAAAAAATTTGCCCTGCCCAGTAAATAACCTCACTATTCATCTGAGTAGGGTAGGCACAAGCATGGTTTCCTCATTGTGCCTTTCAGAAGGTAAATCTCCTGCAAAATGGGGTCATTGCACTCTGTTTGCGCCCATGCACAGAACAAGTGTTCACCGTGGGGGAATGTGGCTGCTCCCCACACCGCTCTTGAGTTTCAAATCACATTTCAAGAGATGCAATTGTTCAGGGACTTCTTTTGAGATTATATGACTCTCTCATCTGAGATTACTCGTGCCAAATTGCTAATTCCACACAGTAGCTTCTTTATCAGTAATGCAAAGATTCCGAAAGTGTATTTGCCTGCTTTAATAGTGCAAATGTCCAGGGAACAGGTGCAAACTGAGAAGCTGCATCTGAGCAAATCTAGAGATGCCGTATCCTGTGCTGTGTGTTCTGAAGAGATGCATATCAAAGTACTTTGTAAAAGCAATAATTTTGAGTAAAGTATTCAGCTGTAGGAATACAGATTAGTTATTGCTATAGCAACCTGTATACATTCTTCAGTTAAAACAATGAATTACAAAATATCAGTCCTACATCTTAAAGACTAAGGCCCAAAATTCAATTCTTTAAAGTTAACACATAGGTCAGTCACGGCTTGGAACATATGTGCTGCATATAGAACTGGAATATTTTGCTGCATGTTGCTATGTAGCAGTTGAGCTTCACTTTCCATTTAGCTAAATGCATTAAGAGTGTGTTACATGCAAGCAAAACAACAAAAGAAAATCTCCAAGTGTTTTAATCACTTGAAACATTGTATTCAGGAAATGTTCAGTTTTGTGGATTTCTGTGCTTTAACACTGCCATAGCAGTGCGATACTGGAAAGTGAACTGCTATGTTATATCACTCATTCAAGGGCTATTGAACAGGTCAAAGAGGAGCCTATAGAGAGCATGTTGGATTGATAGAGGGTAGAAGCTTTGCTCAACTTGTGCAATGCAAAGTTAATGAGCATATATTAAAATAAGAATCAATTATCAAGATTAATACTAAATAACCTGGATTAACTCAGGTTAGATTGTTAGTGCGATTACTTCAGAGAGCAGAATAATAATAATTAGTTGTTAAAACTTACTGTCAAAGAAAATCTTCCCTTGGAAGTGATCACCTATTAAACTCCATTAATTTATGAAGTTTTAAATTTTTGAAGATTTAACTGATACAGGAGACAGAATGATATATGTCTGGAAATTCTCATGTGTTGATACATACACATGTGTAAAAACATATTGTTTAATCAAATAGCAAAATATGAGCTAGTTTACCTATTTCTACTGCAGAGAAAGGTTTTTCCAATATCATTGTAAGAGGCAAGTTGGGAGAACTTGATTACAGTATGAAAGGAGCTTTCTTCAGTGCACTTGTAAGTACTTCGAGTAAAGGGGACACTTTTGCTTGTGCTAATCATGCAAGGAAGCAGTGGAAAGAGATGGGAAGAGGATGGGAAAAACACAGCCTTCCATGTTTCTAATGATTGTTAGGAAGCCAATCTGAGACAAGATGCCATCTAACAAGTTGACGGAGTAATACTTATCTAACATAAGAGCCTGCTGCCCCATAAGGCTTGTGATGTTTTTGGTGGAAACCCAATGATTTTTTTTTCTTCGGTGCTCATTCATAATCTACCTTTTTTTCTATATTGAAGAACAGGTTTCTGGGATTGGTTGTGGAATGTCCATCCTTGGACATTCAGCCAAAGTCATGGTTGAAATTATCTAGTGTTTGCAACAGTTACACCTTTGTCCCGAGGTTGGAGGTGACACTTGCAGAGATCCCTTCCAGCCAACATTTCTAGATTGCATAGGAGTTCTAATAAAAATAGCTGCTACTTCTCTCTGCACTATGACCTTCTGATCTTCTAATTCTGGGGGGAGAGGGAAATGCACAGTTTATCTGGTTATATTGCTGTTGGAAAAAGAAAATTATTAGCTAACTGAAGGTTGAAGGGAAGGGGTTTGTTTGTTTGTTTTGGCCATGTTGTCATTTTGGTTTTTATGATTAATGATTAAATTCTTTGATTTCATACCAGTTTGACTTTGCAAAAGGCAAATTTCCTGGCAGGTGATAACCCCTGTGTGGGAACTTTTAAAGATTCTACAAGTCATAACCTTGAAATATGTTAAGATCTCCATAGTGCTTTTTTAATTCAGTGTTTGTGTGCTTCTGTATTTGTTGCTGTTTACTGAAATTTGGTTTCTTGGCAATTAAGTACTTCTTCAATAGAGAGGAAAAATGAGAAATCTTTCTATGGATTTTTTTCCCCCTTTTTCCCAAAAGCTCATAAAATGAGAAATGCATGGTCATTTTATTAATTCTTAATTTTATTTAATTATAGGTTAAAAGTGATTAAATTGTAGTGTTTTGTTTTGGTTTTGGGTTGGTTTTTTTTTTTGTAAAAAATGTTAGATCATTTAAAAGACTGATCCAGATCTGGTTTCTGGATAAATTTTTACCATTTCAAGATGCCAGAGCTTAGGTTTCTCAGCTACATTTTCCCTGTCTTCCCATGACCAGATTATATGTGACCCTGTACTTCAGTACATTCTAACAGATTTTAAATAAACCTTTTCTAAATTAGTGAAAGAAAATTAGAAAAGTTCCAGGGAAATCCCTTGCTAGATAGCACATCTGTCAGTGCATTTCAAGCTGGAGTAATTTTCATCAGCTTCCATCAGCAGTTTTGTTCAAAACTCAAATAAAATGTTTGCTAAAGGCAAATACAATTATTTTAGGGCATATCTCAAGCTTTGATCAAGTACCAAATATTTTACTGTTGAAACTGTAAAGTCCCAACTTATATCAACAATGAACTAGTTAAATAAAAAACTAAAAGAAGCATCTGAAATGATGCACAATAGTGTGAAAATCTCTGGAGACATTCTGAAAGCAAAGTGAAATAGAAATGACTACCCTCTCAAGTACTGATAATATGCATAGATGTTTGTCTTCATCACTAGCTGAAAATGTGGCATATCACTATGTAAATTTTATTTTAGTCCTAATTAAATATTTAAAAGGTGTTGGCTTTCTGTTGCCCTTTTGAGAAGATGGAATATTGCAGGTACAACATCTTCTGGCTTCATATTACTATAAAAATTGTTATAAATATGTAAGATCTGTTGACAAAGTATAGCGAATACTGTCAATTTGAACAAAAAAAGTCTTCTAAGTACTCTCTGAAGACAGATATTTTAGCTGGAATATAATAGATTTCACTTATCTTGCTGATACTTAAGACCATTGATAATTTCACACAGATAAAATTAGTTAAAAGAGAGTATTATTTTCTTAAGGTTTTGTACAATTAGTCTCTGGGAAATCTACTGTACTTTTTCAAATGATCAGTAAGTATGTGATCACTTTCAAATGATTTAATATTCAAAAATTTAATTTTAACTTGAATACATTATGCTATTTTAGTACTTGAGTTCTAGGAAACTCCTTGAGCTGAAACTTGCAGGATCTGGTTCTGATCTTCCATCGCTAGGTGTAACTCTTTGCTTTTAATGAGCAACTTACATGTCATCTAAATGAAATCAGGACTGGAAACTGTCCAGCTGCCTGGAGTCTACTGCCTTGGGTCAGATGGCAGGACTGTTTGTTCAGGGCTCTTTCTGTAGGAGCTGTGCTGTCAGAGGGCTGTTGCAATGGGATCCGTTGCCTTGAGAGCACGTATATGCAGTCTGGAGAAGGAAGCGGTTGTCACTGGAAAAGGACTTGCATATAAACCCTCACAAGATCGGCCATCACCCTGCTCCTACAAGGTGCAGAGGGGCTTTTTTTGGAAGAGGAAGAAGGCGCTGGAGAGCATGTTGGGGAGATGCTATTTCTGCTTGATTCCCATGTGCATTTCTAGTTTAATTTCTGTCTGATTTATTTTCACAGGAGCTAGCAAAGGGAACATGTCAGCTGCTGTTATTGTTGAGAGTTAAAATTGAATGCATTTGATAAAAATTGAAAGGACAGTCCCCCGATATATTTTCCCTTCCCAAGTCTCCTATGGTAATACATAGTAAGCGTTAACAGAAGTAGCACTTGGACCATTTCAAGCAATTGAAGAGAAAATTCAGTAGAAGCCCTGCTGAATTTACCAAGCCTAGGCAAGCTTGGTATTTTATTTTTCTAACGGATTTTTTTTAACCATGCTTTGTTCATTATCACTGTGCATGGAAATCAGAGATTCACAATGAGATCATAATTCATTCTTTCTATATAAATGTTACACATACAAACTGCATGGAGAGAACATTATTAAGAATGCAAAAGCAAGCAGTCAAGAGAAGAGGGTGTTAACATTAAGGCTGGCATTGCAACATAAATTCAGCTTCTCTTATGCATATGCATTATGGTGAAGTCTTTAACTATAAGAGCGCCTAATACTTTTCCAGAAGACGTCTTCCTTACTCAGTACACAAGATAGCCCACATACAAACTGCATGGAGAGAACATTATTAAGAATGCAAAAGCAAGCAGTCAAGAGAAGAGGGTGTTAACATTAAGGCTGGCATTGCAACATAAATTCAGCTTCTCTTATGCATATGCATTATGGTGAAGTCTTTAACTATAAGAGCGCCTAATACTTTTCCAGAAGACGTCTTCCTTACTCAGTACACAAGATAGCCGGTACTCAATTAATGAGCATGTTGTTTTATCCTCAGTGTATGATATGTGGCCCTAAGCCTTATTTACAGCGCATCATTCAGACCCTGCTCAGAAGTCGGAATTATTAATTTCCTCATAGGCTTTTCTGTGCTGCTTATCACCACTGTATCCAAGTGCTTCCCAGGTTTTAAATTAAGTTTATCTCCACAAAACCCCAGTGAGGCATGCAGTATTATCTCTATTTTACAGATGGGGAACTGACAGAGATTAAGGTCAGAAAAATTCACCAAATTTGGATGTACATTTTAAGACTTAAGATTGGATTTTTAGAGCACTTCAGATCATATAGTACGTACTGTGTTCAGAAAACACTCGCTACTTCAGCTTCAGGTGTGTTTTTCTTGTGACTAGGTACCTTCCACAGCATCTCAAGTGTGTAAACTGAAAATTTGCATGGCACTATTGATCACTAAGGAAAAGTTTGTGTTTGGTACCTTGTGTAGCATCACACAGGAACTCTGAGCTTTCTCTGAAAGAGGCAAAACTTCAGTGAATCACCTGTAGAGGATAAGAGGCAGTGGGTCCTGTTGAAAACTCTAATATATGATTTTATTCTTAAAGACTGTTTCTTAGTGCTTGCAGATAAATTGGAATTACACAAGCCATCTGAATTCTCATCCTTGTCAATTTGATTGTTTGATTTTGCAACAGAGAGAGATTAATTTGGAATATTGAAATTTGTGATCCAGTTAATTTGGGGCATGAATATTAATTGAGAAACCATATTGCCTAAAAGGTAGTACTATATTTTCTATTATAAATATTAAGATGATCTTTCCAAATATACTTTCATTTATTTTCATAGTATATTCAGATTTCTTTCCTCTGTGAAGACATTCTAAATACCAGAAGATTCATGAGTTAGTCTAGCAAAATACTATTCCTCTGTTTAGGAAAACTTTAATTGGCAATTCATATGTGTTATGTCCACAGTTTGTATAGCAAGTACATTTACATGTACCTGACTTGTATTTTTTCTGTTGGCAGTTTGCTTTAAGCCAGTTCTTTCAGGCTTGCTGGCTGCTAAAAGAGTAGTATAGATAATTCAAGATAACACCTTAGTTCTTCTTAGTCCTTTAAAACCAGCAGTATGGATTTGAACCAAAGCTAAACATAGTGATTTGTGAGTCTTTCTGTTAATTTTGGAGAATTTTAATTTGATTAGATTGACCAAGGAAAAAAGATCTTACTGTATCCTTTTCTGGCAGTTTGTGCTCTCCTAAGTCTATCTGTGCTTTGTTTTCTTATCCAGAAGATGAGTATTTATATATATTTTTCCAAAGCTCTTTGAAATCTTTAGCTGACAATGATTAGAGAAGTGAGATGTTTCTTGTGTTCAGTGTGGCTCTGCCAGTCAGAACAGTGGCTATGTATGTTGTAATTGCCTAGCTAGCTATAGAAGCAGTTTCTTTAAACACCTTTTTAGTGTTAGCCTACGTTTAGCTTGTTAGACTACATTCCTTGTACTGTGCCAAGTGCATAGCTTTTGTGGAACTGGAAGGATACTCTATGTGTAGGAAGCTGGGAGGTTTTGTCCTGGCTATGAAGTGCACTTGCTTAAACCAATAAATCTTTTATAATAACAAGAGAAAATTAATTTTTTCAGTAGTTTCAGTCAAGGTCTCTTTTGTTGTCCTGGTTTTGGCAGGGATAGAGTTAATTTCCTTCTTAGTAGCTGGTACAGGGCTGTGTTTTGGATTTAGGA
>NW_008795909.1:7296869-7302124 GCF_000699145.1 Aptenodytes forsteri
ACTGTGCATCACTTGTTTTGTGTATTATTATTATTATCATATTATTATTATCATTTTATTTCAATTATTAAACTGTTCTTATCTCAACCCATGAGTCTTTCTCACTTCTACTCTTCCAATTCTCTTCCCCATCCCACGGGGGGGGAGGAGTGAGCGAGCGGCTGTGTGGTGCTCAGTTGCCGACTGAGGTTAAACCACAACATTTGTTTACAGTTGTAACTATTTCCAGGCTGCTTAGAACCAGCTATTCCCAGAGCTTTATGGTATTGCTGTGGCATTACTTACAGAACAACTTATTGATATTGAGGAAAAAAATGAAAGCTAGTGAGAACTTTGCTCGACTAAGTGTAATTACCTACTGGGTAGCTTGTGTAGTACATATGTATCATGTAAATGATATTTTAAATAATAAAGACCAGGCAAATTACATCCATTATTTAAAAGGTGCAATGATAGTCCAAAGTTTTCATTAGAAAATACCAATTTATGCCCACCTTCTGTAAAATATTTGATACTGGTACTCAAACAGTCAGGGCTGTAAGTGGAGGGCTGTGGAACTGAGCTTGCAGTCAGTTTTATGAGTTATCTGTCCAGTGGAAACCAGTGCAGTCTAAATAAATCAGAGCTTCAGCTTTGACAAATGCCAGCCAAATTCTTGAACCTACAGAGGGATCTCCAGTTGAGTTCTCTGCCAGTTTGCCGTGCTTCAGCCTAAACATTCATCCTGCAGATCGTAGATTAAGATTTAATCATGTCTATAGATTTCTAATTACTCATGAATATCTTATTAGAAAGCCTTGCTGGCAAGGAACTCCAAACCACTTTCAGTAGATTATACAGAAATTTGTTCCAGAAGTAGTTGCAGAACGGAATCTGGCACCCAATTCTTGTTTAAAATGTTATCAGGTTTACTGACAAATGAGAACATAATATTGTCTCGGTTATTCCAATTCACCATGTGACCACAAATGGTTTTTTTAATCTTGAAAAGTTAAAAGTAGTGACACTAAAACATTTTTTTGTTGATGCCTGAAGTGATGCAGAGTTGGAAAGGAAGCCAGAAATATGGCAAAAACATACAAAATTATTTGCTTGGTTTATGGCTTGATTATGTGACTCATGCAATTCTGTATGGTAAGACTAGGTCAAAAAATAATCATATAGACTATTATCGGAAAGGAAAAAAAAATCAGGAACATTAGGGTAGTTACAGATAGATTAAAATGCATATTTTTCAGGACATTTGGCAACCATGAAGTAAAAAGCAAGCTGGAGAATGATGTGCATATACAATTAAATGTTATAATTAGTACATGCTATGACATACTTATGACATAAGACCATTAAAATAATACACTTGTAGAAATTATTTTCACTTAAAAATTTTCCTATGTTTAAAGAAACGTTTTAAGCAGTCCTTAATCTTTTACCAAAGAAGATGCAGGACAGCATATTGAAAATGCAGGTTTAGGCTCTGTACCACAATATCTTCCCCTCTGGTTTTGACTTCTCGGTATTTCTGCTGCAAGTATTACAGTGGAGAAAATAACTTATTACATCTATATTTCTAAAATTTGACTTTAAGAATATTGACAAGATTATCTTTGACTTCTCTTGTTTGTGTAAATTAATCAAAGGAGAAAATGCTGGAGCTGTGTTAAGTCCTGATTCTGAAAGTAACCTACTAAAGCTAGAAAACTATATGATACATTTAGCGGTCAATTTGCTAAGAGCTCATGTCTACAGTGGAAAAAGACTCATAAAGAAAGCAATTTAAGGTGAACATCCTTAAATATAAAATGTATTTGGGAGGTGCATGCAACAGTGATGGCTATTTCAGCAGGCAGTGTAGTGGTCTTTGCCCTACTCTAGAAAAGGCTTACTGTAGCATTAGGATGTTGCACAGAAATTATTATCCTCTGTTATTCCAATTTGAGAGCCTAAGTTTCACTACTGTTACGTCAGGACACCACACTACAGCCTGTTCTCCAAAGTTCAGGCAATTAAATACAAGAAGATGGATTCACTCAGAGACATCTATTGCTGTACAATGTTTTCTAGAAAACATGAAAAACGAATTCTCCCCAGCATGAGTGTGTCCATGGCCGTGTTCCAAACAAAAGTTTAGGCTGAAATGGACAAACACTGCATTGATCCTTTTTTTTTCATAAGCATCTGTCACCTGTGTTTTGAGGTCTGTGTCCAGTAAAGGCTCTGACAAACCTCATGTTTACTTTAGACAAGGAAATTTAGCTCTTTTGGTTGGGAAGGAGAGGGAAAATAGTCAGGTCTTATTGCTAAAATCTAAACCCAAACCTGTTAGGGTTAGTATCTTACTGGACTAAATCTAATGCATGGGTGTATTAGATAACAGGAACTGCAAGCCACTTTTTCTCAGCAGAAAATATCTTACGAAATGGGGTCGTATTCACTAAATAGATGTATTTTGATATAACCCTAGTAGGGTCGATTTTCTGCTACCAGATATGCAACATCTCCTGAAAAATAATCACATAAGACTGCCCTATGTTTGCCTAAATTTAGTTGTCATCGCGTTCAGAATTATCTAACCAACCACAGTAAGCTATAAGTAGGTTCCCATCATGCTTTAACGCTAGTTTGACAGGGAGAAAGAGTTTGTTTCCCTTTCTAAAATGTGTTTATTCTTTCAGTTGACTTGTCACCCAGTTATCATTCAACGTTACCTTGTTGACTGAGTACCTCATAGTGCACTGTTCAAAAATGCAGGAAGCTCTAATCCCTGCCACGGGTATCTTTGGTAAAGACAGGGAAGCAGCCCGAAAGCAGGAATGTTATTTGCCATTTTCTGAACATATGGTCAAGTATAGAGGGAGCATTTGTGGAAAATCAGAGAGAAAATATGTGCAGAGAGGGAAAGTCAAACCTAGAAAAGTGTACAACCTCTTTTTTCTCAGGCAGATTCCTTTACTCATGACCAGCTTTCTTCAAATAGTTCACTAAAGCGTACAGTCTGTATTTGTTGAAAGATTTGCAAACCATTTTGTGCATTTACAGCTATTTTCTCTATTTTCTTTCCACCATTGTTTGCATGGTTTGCATTCCTACTGGTTTAAATGAACCAGAAATGGTAAGAAAAAGTCATGCATGCTTACTTTTTGCCAGTGACTATTGTATAAACATTAAAAAAAAAAATTAGCAAATTTCTGCATTCAAACAGCACTTCATCTTTTAATTGTGTGGTAAATAATTAGATATGTCTGTGTACCGTGGTGGTTATATAATTAGACTGTACAGTTATAACAGTCCATTTTTGGTCAGTGGCCTTGACCTGCTTATCATGACGGGAGCGTCTTTTTCCTCCCAACTGTTACACATGTTGCTTGGCAGCAGCCAGCGTGCGCCTCTGGGCTGGCTACTCATCACGTGCAGAAGCCTCAATTAACCGCAGCGCTGCTGTAACTCACCCGTCTGGGATACTCTAAGGGCCACGGGGGATGCCTCTCATTCTTGTGGGGGGAACAAAAAGAGGTGTGGGAAAGATGGGGACATAAATCCTTTGAAACAAGGCTTCATTAATTCCAGTGCCGATGGAACAACCTGGTTTAAATGGCTTTATTTTGGAGAGCACATGCATATATAAGGTGGTAAAATGAAAGCTAATGGGATGTCTTAAAGATTCCAACATCTAGCATTAGACATAAATGCACTGTACATAAATGTAAATAACCCACTACCTAGTATTATTAGCTATATATAAATGTAAATCTGACAATAAATTTTCATTCAGTGACTCTTTTAATCTATATGCCTGAGGAATTGTTAGGTAAACCACAGTGTCTGCATTTTCCTCTAAATGTTTGTGTTACATTTATTAATTCAGCAAGACAAAATGCTTGTGCAGACACTTGGGTGTTGCAGGAATTGCTCCAAATATAACAAATTCATAGTATTACAGAGGCAAAACCATGGTCTAATATTAACACATTGCATTCAGAATGAACTTAAGTGTGCTAACACTAATCCCAGACTTGTTCTTACTGTTTGTGTCTTATTTTTCTTTACATGGGCAAAAAGTATGGTCAGGTGTCACTGTATATGTGTGGCTTTTTTCTTTTCTTTGTGAGTTTTCAGAAGCCTCCACTGCCTCAATCTTTCTGTTGATAATTTTCTTTTTAGTACGCTGGATTTACTTTAACTTTGCAGTCCTTTAACTAAAGTAGTTTCATCTGAAGAACGTGAAACTTTTTGCATCTTTCAGTTTCTCTGGGGCTAAGTATCAAAAAATTTAAAGGACAAAAGAACAAAATACAGAAAATCAATCTTTAAAAGCATATACTGAATCAATAGGGTTTTTTGAAGTGATGTGACCGGTTTCTCAGTGACATAAGTTAAAAAATTCTGGACTGTGTCTGGAAACTCACCATGCAACATCTTTTGCTCATTGCACACTTATCTTTGTCTGGACTTGTGCTGGCCCTGAGTTGTATGGACCATCCTTTTGCCATAGCACACCCTGTGCTCGCTCTCTTTCTGGTTGTGCTTTGGTTTATACCATCACAGAATTTTGCGAAGAGCCATTTCTGTCTTCTCCCCATGGGCTTTTACTCCTTGAATCTTTTCACTTAGGTCCCTGCAGCTTTTCTTCTGCAACTCTATTTGCCCCATCTCTTCTGTCCAATACTACGGATGTCCAAATTGCATTCACTCAAAGGAAATAGTAAGCCACTTCAGGGGAAGGTTTAGTCTTGGTGTGTATTTCTAAAGCCTATAAAGTGACTTTATGTAGTACTATATAAGTAATAAATAAGAATGCTAAAACTTGACAGCTTTTTCTTCCCTCTGCATTTTTAAAATCACCTTTTTCCACTGCAAGGTATAGCAAAAGAACATTCCTAGTTGTTCCATCATGTCAGCTCTCTTAGTTTCTAGCCTCAAAAGAAATGAGCTTTAACTCAAGTGTTTCAATGTGCAGTGTGCTAGTCTCTTATAACGACCTTCCTCCCCCATCTCTACCTTCACCAGGGTAGAGTTTTCCTTACACTTATATATCTCAAGAAACGTCACAATCTTTTATAGTTCCTCTAGCATGTAAGGTAGCCCTAGGTATCCACCCTAGAAAAAAGGATTTTCACAGTATAATTTCTGCCATTTACTGCATATTGTGTAGCATTTTCTTAAATTTTTCCTTTTCTGCCTTTCACCTTTCTTCTTTAAAGAAATGGCATGATTGATATTAATATTTTTTCCTGATAAAAATGTATTTTCCCTTGATC
>NW_008795909.1:7302275-7337784 GCF_000699145.1 Aptenodytes forsteri
TCATGATAATAGCCATGGTGGATGCAAGTTATTAGACAATGTTTAAAGTATAATGTGGGGGTTTTTTTTGTTGTTTGGGTTTTTTTTTCCCTAGGAGATTAACACTAAGGAAAGATTAGTGAACATAGTTTATTTTATTGCATATGTATACTTGTACATATTTTGCTCTTTCAGTAGAAGTCAATGAGGAGGTGAACCTGTTGATTGTATCCCATTTCATGACACGTCTTCCTCGAAATCACTGATATAGTACATGGATTTTGAAAAGTTCTTAGTTATCAGACTTTTCTTTGGATTCATGTCATCTTCTTGGGTGACGATGGAAGGAGGAATCATAATCTCGGGTCATCTCTGCTAATATGAGAAAAAGTCAGCACAGATGTCTAGCAGAGAAGATTGTGAATCTCTAGATCAAGTCTTGGAATTCTGTTTGAAAGATACCTTCTGTAATATTGTGGTGTGTTAAGTTTATGCTTATGTATTCTAGCATAAAATGGACATAAACCAACTCCAGTATATGCAGGACAAGAATTTTATTTCATGTTAGTGATCATAAAAGTTTTTTTAAAAAAGTAAAGTTGCCGGTATAGCTAGGGTGTCAATATAGCAAAAAAAATTTAACACGACATTTGGAAACAAGTCCTAGTACATGGAAAAGTTGAGCTGTTACCTGAGGACAGAGGCGAGCAATGACCTTCCTCTGCCAGAATTATTTTCTCAGTATGGTTAAATGCTTTATGAGTCATCTTCTAGTGAACACAGTATTCATATGGACAGTTGAAGTATATACTGCGTCTTTAGTGCTTTCATGACTCTTCTAAACCCGCATTTTTCTTTAAGTTTAATGGATTATACAGTTCTTTTGCCCCTACAAACCTTTTAATTTATTGTGTATAACTTTGCACTCTTTACCTGAATTATAAGAACCAAACAGGTTGTCCAAATCTGTATTCCAAAATGCTTGTATAGAAATGAATTTGACAACTCCTTCTACACCATTTAAAAATACTTATGCCCTCTACATGTATTATGGATAGGTATATTGGTTTTGATATCTAGCTTGATTCTGCTAGATTCTTGTTTATTAACTTGTCAATGTTGTGATTGCTTTACAGTGTTGCTACAGAGCTGTTCACTTCCTTTTAGGTGTCTGTATCCTTCTTGGTCAACAAAGACTTGGGTGTCTGGAGGTTTGAGTTGGTTTTTGGGGGGTTGTGAGGGTTTTGGGGGGGCAGGCTGGTTTTTTTTGTTTGTTCATTTGTTTTTTGGGTTTTGTTTTGTTTTTTAAATGACGACTGTAAAAGTCATGGCAATGACAGACCAGGCAACTAGGAGAGAGGAAACTGAGGACAGGCTTATAAGCGTGTGCCTGTGTGTATCCATACATTAGCTTATCAGGTGCAGTAGACAAGCTGTTTAATGCCTGAAGAGGAACAATTTTGAAAAAAAGTATGGTTACTTTAAAAATAAATAAATAAAAGGGAAAAAGAACCAAAACAGATGATCTAAAGGAGGCAGGAGGAAGATGTTTTAGTAGCATGTAAGGCTCCCCTTAAAACTTAACTTGTCTGTACTGTCTATACAACTTAACTTGGCATTCAGAATGGGTCTGAGTTTTGCTTTATTCTGGGGGCTGTAAGTTCAGATCCCAATACAACTAGTGTATGCTAGTATTGTATTTGACCTATAGCTTTTAAATAGGCTAACAGTGTTTTGTTTAAATGTTGTGCATCTTTCATTTTAAATATATTATTTTAGGGCTAGACTGGTTGTGCAAAGGGTGTTGAGACAGGTTTAGAGGCATGCAGCTTTACTAGCAGGAGCCACAGGTGAAGACATACATCAACTCACTGGTGGCGAGCGGAGTGGGAAAAAGAGAAAGCCTTGTTCAGCAATAACCAAAACACTGGTGTGTTATCGGCACTGTTTTAGTCACAAATCCAAAACGCAGTACCATACAGGCTACTGTGAAGAAAATCAACCCCATCCCAGTCAGACCCAGTACAACTGGGAACTATCTAGTTTTCATCAGGACCTGCTCATTAGGCCTCCTTCAGGTTCCTGCTTGTGATGCTATTAATGTTAACTGGAGTGTGCTGTGCTCAGGGTTGGGTGCTGCTTCATCAATAAGCTTTGTGTAGGCACGTTCTTGGGTCCACTGGCATAACCCAAAAGCTACAAACGGGCAGCAGGAGAAGGGGGCGGAGGAAGGGATGATTCTCATGGTGACCACAGTCATGCCCTAGGAGAATCTGCTGTAGCAGCAATACCAGGGCTTCCAGGTGCAAGACTGAGATCAACACTGAGAGCAGAATGGAAAAATACTGTCCCAGAGGGGCTGGGAAAAGCTGCTACAGCTTGGGTGAAAGGGAACAGAGCTGCAAGGGGAAGGCAGGCTATTGGATTGCAAATAGATGGCCCTTAGCATCATACACATTAAGGTGCTTAGGTACTATGCAACAGACCACAGTCTATTTTAATTTTAAGTGTAGATAATTTAGCTTGATTGACCATGCTAAGAAAATGGCAATATATTTAAACAGTAATAATTTTGATGTTTTCTTCGCTGCTAGATTAAGCAGGGGAAGCCATGTGTAGTGGATTCAAGTCCATCATAATCTGTGTATGATGTGAGAAACCAGTCCTTGTCAACACCGCCAGGATTGGTTGCATGCATCATATTTAATGGGGTTTCTGCTCACTAGCTTCTGCGGGTGGTGAAAATGGAAAATAATCCACACAAGCTTTTCCCTTCAACCCCATGTAGAGCAGAAAATACCATCCCCATGGAGAGAATCTAGGCTATGGCTGTCAAAGATACTTAAGCACCTTTTCTAGTTTTGTAATTCTTCTTGGCTTTTTCAGAATAGAAATAGCAGTAGCATGCTATATTTTGGCTCACTGAGAGGGAGAGGGTTTTTTTTTAATTAAAGGCCATTTTCTGAAACAGGAAGAACTCAAAATACGTTGTTAAATCTTGTACAAGGGTGGGAGTGGAGGATGCTGAGAGATAAAGGTGCTCTAAGGACAAAAGGCTAGTAGAAAAACTGAGTGATTTTAGAATAAAGTTATTTCTTTTCATTAATGTTTTTAAGTATTCCTTGATCAAAATGGCAAATCCTGGCTGCTAGGAACAAGGACATTCATTGCTATGTGCTTGGGTTAAGTAAGTAGTATTCTGAATTGTGTGGATTTCATCCTCACAAAGTGGCAGTGAGGGGGAGGGAATGAGTAAAAAATAATAAAGCATGAAGAGAGGGGAGATAGCATGCAGGGCAGTTCTTCATTGTACATTACTTCTTGAACATAGTGCAGAATTCGGATGTCTAAGTAGGAATATCACTTTCCACATAATCAAACCTTTTAGAGGGAAAAATGTCAAATATGCATTTAAGGATAAAGGGCAGCTTAGAAAATGTGATGGAAAAATATGAAGTTAACCATAAACATCATTTACTGGAGAGTTACTTTGTTCCCTTAACTACAGTGTGTGACACAAGTTGTCTTATCTTGTTGAATTTAAAAAAAAAATACGATTTTTCTTCTAAGACCTTAAAAAAAAATCGACTAAGTTGTTTTCATTTTGTCATATAAATTTGCAGTGTTTTTACAGTGAAATTGAGTAGCAGAATCAGGAGTGTCAAAATTAATGAACAGGTGATATTAATATGGTAAAATGAGAAACTTTAAAATTTAAGAATACTCCTTGGATTGTTTCTAAAATATTCATTTATATTAGCACAGAGAGATAATGGTATTGTAATCTGTTTTCTTTAATAGACATATTTTAAGTCAGCAGCCCATTTTGCATTATCTTGTGTTCTCTCGTTACAACCAGATTCATAGCTTTCCTAGAACAGCGCTCACGTGATTGCTCAGCAAAAGCCTTGAGCTTGGTCCCCAGCGGGTGGTGATCTCAACACCTTGTTGTTAAGGACAAGTAATTGTGTGACAAAATAAGGGCAGTTTGGAGTACCAGTACCATCTCAGTTAAGCATCCAATGGGGAGGTCTGTGGAGGCAGGAAGACAGCCTTAAAGAATTAGTGCCGTCAATCCTTATAGTAAGTACAGAGAAAGTAATTTCCAACGGCATTCCAGGGTATTGGTCTCTGACTCTAGAGATGATGTGTAACAGGCAGACACCTATCTTGATGTCGTAGGGACCTGTCTTTAGGTGAACCTTCTGTTCAGAGTTCTCCCTGTGTATTTGATACCAACGATTCTACAGCTTCTGCTATTTAAAAAATGAAGCACAAAACAAAACCCCCCAGCACCCAAAACCAAATAAACTTGCAGAATTGAGGCCTGTGTTTAGATTTCCTCTCAAAAATACGTTAAATGTATGAGTAGTATTTATACAGGCTGGGCAAATGCAATGTGCCTATTCTTGAAATTTTACAAAACTGTAATAATAATTGAAAATATTTCAGTGTATCTCAAGATTTCTCTTAATTTGAGCACTCTTATTTTTCAGGGTGTAATGTAGAATGCCAGTGTAATTTTTTTTTTTTTTTTTTTTCCTAGTACGGGTTATATAGATTTGAGATCTTTTGTGGCTGGAAAGTTAGTCTACTTGCTATGTTAGCCTTTAATACTATATTCCCACCTACAACTGCAGGAACACAGCTTGAAGGAAATTTAATTAGGAAAATGAGGCAGATGAAATAGGCAATGTAATGTATACGTGCAATATGAAGAAGAGTAAATACACTTTTCATTTGAATAGTCAGAATAGAAACTGTGTTAAACTGGGCTGAAATTTTCTTTTATCAGAAATGGATTTCTTTCATTTTCTATCATTACTATGTAATTGTCCTCCTTATTACTGGGATTAGAAAGACTACTATCATTAAAGAAGAAACATCTTTCAACAATTATATTTAGTTTCTGTTTTAGCAGAATGACCTCCTCATTATGTGTAAAATGGAAATCCCCGGAGGAACAGCCTTAGTGAGGTGACTCCACTCAGCTGGGAAGCCTCGTGCACACACTATTTGCATCTCATGACCTGCCTGCACGCACCTGTACTGTATTGATTTCTGCTTGTTTACAGGCCATTCAAGCAATAAGCAGGTAGAATTCAGATGACTGAAAACTTGCTCTGCTGGTAGCAGTTTCCTGCCTCGCTGCACTCTGGAATATTCCAGCCTTGCTGCAGTGTGTTGCTGCGCAGCTATGGATTTTTCAGTTGTACCCATTACTCATTTCCCTAACGTATTTTTTTAGCATTTGTATTGGTTCTGAGCACAGACGATCATGCTTTAGAGAAAACTGCAGAGGATCACTAGGGCAGAAAACAGCTTAAGTAATATATAATAGATCGTGAATAATTGTTTAAGAAAAAAAAATTCCCATAGTCCCCTTTCAGAATTGGAGAGAACAGCACTGGGAAGTCTGCACTATTACATAGCGCAACCAATACAACTGACACACTTGTTTGAAACACATGCTATGTTTATTTAGTCTGAGTCAAGAGATAGAAATACATTATTCAGATATATTTTTATATAGTAAGCAAATAGAAAAAGTTTTAATACATCCACTGCTTCTACGCATGAGGCTTAAAAATGTTCTAATAATTCTGGGTCAAACCAGTTGGGCTGTAACCTCATTCTTCAAACTAATGCTTAAGGAGATGTGAGGCCAGTGCTTTTACTTTACTGATGCTTTCTGGACTTTTTTTAACAAGATGGCAGTGACATAGGTAAAGATGCATGTGGTAGGTGTATTATGAATACATGGTATAGTCAGCCTAAATTCTGTGGTCCACAGAATCTATGTATGGATCCATTTAGCATTTTCTGAAAATGCATTTTTAATTGTTTTTAAAACATTGACAATACCCATCAATATTAGAGAGCAATGGTAACCCAAACGCTGTGCTAATAATGTTGCATATGTTTATTTTGGCAAAAATTGAATGTATTTATACAGGATGTCAACTCAACTGACAAAATCTTTTTTGAAAATCTCTCTTGAAGTATGAAAAAGGATGTATGGCATTGTTCTGATAGGGCCATCAGATATGTATTTTTCCCAATACAGTTTAGGGTTAATTTTAATAAACACATTCCAGTGATGGAATTATGGTCAGTAACTGATAGGGTCCAGATGATGGTGAACATCCTGAAGAGACCCTTCTCCTTTATGGTGTTACTGTGGATTCCACAGGTTCATTGGGGGTTGCGCAAACTGCCTATGATGATGGCACACGTATTCTCCACAGGTTCACTGGGGGTTGCGCAAACTGCCTATGATGATGTAGAGATTTGTAGAGTCATGGCCTTGGTTTCCAGCTGTGAATGAGCTTCTTGGGCCGAGAGAATTCTGCCGCTTCCTTGCCTGCCACAGGTTACCTGCTGGAGCAGTACCTACTGGCTACAGTGCTCTGTTTGACTTCAGGTAAACCCAAATGTCAGTTTTGGAATTTGGGCTCCGTTCCATCATTCTGGTACGTTCTACCCACTGCTTTGTGGTAATAGCTCTTCCCATTTTGAGGTATTGAACACTCGGGATTTCCCATGAATTTAACATCTCTTGTATGCAGATGTTAAATGGAGGTCTTAAGGCCAGATTAGTAGTCTGCTATTAAATCTTAATAGGATTCCAAATCCTCAGAGTTAAAGGGGGAGGGAGAAATACATTTTTATTGTATGGATAGTAGGATATTGGGTACGATAGTGGAATATTTAGATATGTAATAGAATATTTAGGATATTTAAGCTAGAAGATAAGATCTTCATATTGGACTTCTTGTTCAAATAAAAATGTTTTTTATTGCTTTTCAACTCTCCAATATGGTCCTTGTCTGTCCCAAATCCACTACCTGCAGTGACGTTTTGACTTAGCCAAACTTTTACCTCAGGGGATGCCCTTGCCCTTAACATGAAGCCCTTAACACAAATTTAACCTTGGTTCTTGTAATTATCAATATTTGTTCCATTCTGCAACTTGAAGAATTTTGCAACGTACACTTCAGATTGGGGTTTGGTTAGCTTTAACAATGAGGTTGAGTCACCATTAGACTGGCAAGACCCACAGGAGCCTCTAGTAATTTTAGATAGATAATTAGAACAGAGAAGCACCAGGTCATCCATTTCCAACATCCCTGGAGTCTCAGTTGTTGAAGCATGGGATCCAGGCCTTATTTCCAGTGTCATCAAACTTATCTTGCTATTGTTTATTGTTTTTTGCTTATGGCAGCAAACAGCCAGAGGACTTCTCCTGGTGATTACCAAAATCTCAGGTTCTCTGCCTCCTTAAATCACATTTCAAAGCATCTGGTTTTAAAATCAGCATCTGTTATTTTAAAGTCTTGGTTCTGTGTTTAAGTCAATTCCATGTCTCTGGACAGTGCTTTTAGTTATCAGTAGCAATCAGTATCAATAAGAAATGATCGGTAGTACTTTTATTTCTGTCCATAGTATTGCTAGATGCAATGGCAGGTGTGGTGGTACATTTTATTTTCCAGATACTGGAGATACTAGCTTACAGTTTCATCACTGGATGGTAGTACTGGCTATTTAATGTGTTTTGCTCCTTTATCAGAAACATTTCCTTCATTGCGAAGAGAACCATGTCTCTATTATATCATGTAAAAACATTCTTGCATGTTTTAATCAGAATGAGAAACTCCCACGGGGGGGTTGCTGATGGACTGCTTAAGAGAAATGAGGAAGATTGAAGTTCCTAATAATTATTTTTTTCAGACATCAGCACAAGATAGCAGGTGTTTTGTCTGGTAAGCAATTCTTCTAGTAGTTAGAGAGACTTGATTTTTGTATGCTGTCAAGTTTCAGGTTTAATATATGGTAAGGGACACATCCTCTCAGACGCTTAATCTTCTGTTGACTTTATGGGAATAAAAATAATTATAGAACCTTTTCAGATCTTTGAAACAGGGAAGGTTAAAATCTCCACTCTTCCATGGTCTGCTCAAGCATTTCCTTTAATCTGTGATTTTCAAAAATAAAACAAGACACGGTGCCTGCTTAGAGAATGTTTATTACTTGAACGTGTAGTCATCTGATTGGTATTGTATCTTATACTCAGTTTTATACATGGTTTTCTGGTGTAAAGCCTTACTGGATGCATCTGCTATCCTTAATTTAATTTAGTTAAGTTCTTTTGTGGAATCAGATAGCTGAAAAAGCCAGAACTTCCTTTCAAAGAACGAGCACTTCTCAAAGACACTTTCAAAGTGTGTGCACTTAGAGGGGGTTGTTATATGTGCTTTTTGTTGGAGCAGGTACAAGGAGGGGGACCTTAAATTAGAATAAATCTTTTCAGTTAAGAACCAAGTTTGGGTTTTACTAATCACGGTAGGCTTGCAAGAAAAGAGCTGCAGCAAAAGACCCTACATGACTCTAACAGTATCTTTCCCCATCTGAAGCAACTTATAAAACTGAATTTTCTGATTAGTCACTTGGTTCAAGCAAGGTAATGTTAGTGTAATCCTTTCGATGTGTCTGAAGTATTGTGTCACATGAAATTCTTCATTATTTCGTATTTTACCCTGCAGCACCTTGGATATTTCTGATTGAATTAAATACTTTAAATACTCTAGGGCTTAAAGACCTAAAATAGACACTGTTAGGATTGTGCCTTAGTTATTTAAGAAGGATTTTCATCCTCACCAGGAGGAGAGAAAATTTTAGTGAATGAAAGTGGAAATCTTTGGCTTTCTTTGCATAAGAGAAAATGTTGCACACAACTATTGATCGTCTTCACATTTCAGTTGCTCAAACTAGAAAGCGTGGATGGAAAATGACTAAATATGCTTTCCTTAATTTGTCAGTATTTCTTCAATTGAGGTATTTAGTGGAGAGATTGATTTAGAAAATGTGGTTTATTTCGTAAGTCCTGTGTGCATTGATTTGCATTATGGCAAAGGGGATGCAAAATACTATTTGTGCTTTTCCAAGCACGTATGACTCAAATGTATACAATGCAGAACAAATGAAAATGGGAGGGAGAAATGACATTCTCTGTCTAGAATTTTGCAGCCCTGCCAAGATGATGAGAAAAGGTTTTAGGAAATTATATGTAAAACTTTTGCTTTGGAAAGAAGCCCTTTCCGCCACCCCTTCAAAGAAGCGGTACTTTAGGAAAGCCTTACCAATCTTTCCAAAACACCCAATGCCATGGTGAGCCCAGGAGGCACTTTCTTTCAGAAGCTGCCTAGACAATTTGGTTGTCTTATTCCTGTTGTTTGGAGAAGCAAAGTCAGTCCTTTAATTATCATAACTATTGTCTCTTTCAGTCCCTGAAGATTAACGTTTATCATGCTGAGATTCGGACAGCACCTCATCAAGCCGTCCATGGTCTTCCTGAAGACTGAGCTCTCCTTTGCCCTTGTGAACCGGAAGCCGGTGGTCCCAGGGCGTATCCTTTCGAGCAGTGCCTCGACGATGGGCACCCACGCTCTTGGGGAAAGCAGGAGGAGCTCGGTGCGCTTCAAGGGCCAGGTAGGATGCTATGCGGGTTTATTCTGAAACCAGGCAGTGGAACGTAATACGCTTGGTCGGTGTTGCAGAACTGCCGAAAACGGTTGCTTAGCAACTGTGACCTTAGAGGTGAATTTCTATTGACCTTTTCACCACAGAAGATGTATAAACAACTAGGTGTACTAAAAGCATTTTAAAGTGTATCTGAGGTGGTACTGTTTAAATTTCATATTATGCTAAATAACACATCCTGCTTCCCTTTTAATAATGTCACTTATTTTTAGATGTGTTAACTTCTTTATGGAGGATTTTCAACTTCTCCTAGCTAAATGTACACAATTTGTCAAATGGCAGCAGCATCCTGTATGAAGACTTTTTTTTTTTTTGGGACAGCTTGCTTTGATTAATTTAGGTAGGAATGGATTAAATAAACCATCTGTATAGCGCACACATTTCCTGAGGAAAAAATGAAGCCCCATGTTGTAAGTAAAATTCTCACTTTAGAAACTGTATGGGAACTTGATTCTGCAAGACGCTAAATGTACCTATTTAGTGTATTTTGAAGTGTGGCATGTTATTTTCCAGTCAAAACTCTGCTGCTGTGTAACTTGTGCTGATTTCAGTGGCTAGAGGTAGAATTTTTCAGAAGTACTCAAGACTGATCACTTCATTTCCATAGAGGTCCGTGGTAAAATTTTAGTAGGAACTCAGGCAATGGCTGAATGTGTTTTGGGAAAAGAAGAAAGTCATCTGGAGTTTATTGAAAGCTTTCTTGTTCTTCTGTAGTTTTATGTTGTTTCTTTCACAATTTAATGTATAATTTAAAAATTAGTAACCTTTAATATATTTTTTTTAAACTCATAAATGTTTTTCTTCTGAAATATGGAATCTTCCTCTCCTCCCATCACTTCTGTAGATTATAATTTTTCAATATAGAACTTCTCTCTGCACCTGCTTTGAATGGTGTCTGTTTGTACCAGAAGTCAGATCATTTGGTTATAAATGCGTGGCAAAGATGCATAGACTTTATAGAAACTTTAAAGGTGTTACTATCTCACCAATATATTTTAATGAATTAAATGAACAGTTCTTCTCAACTTCAAGTTTCTGAAGTATCTGATGTAAATCGATGTGATTTACAGATTGGTCATAAAAAAAGACATTTTCAAAGCTATCTAAAGACAGTATCACATCAGTCACTGTGAGATGCAGAGCCTGTAAACGCCTGAGCAGTATGTTGGTATATGCATTGTCCAGATCAGAGAGTAAATAAAAAGTTATCTGTACTGTGTGTGAAAGTTTTAAAAACAATAGTTAATGATTTTTTTTCAATTAATCAGTTAAGTGAACAATTGTATCTCTTGTTAAAAACAAAGAAGAGTTATTTCAGATGAAAGATACTTGTTTTAAAGTTTTCTGCGCACCTAGTAATGACAATTTAAGCAGCCTATAAAACTTAATTATTCCAAGCTTCTTTCCTTCTTAAATAATTAAAGATTATAAACTCTAGTTGTATAGCTATTGCTGACTGTTTGACAGATACATTTATTTGCTCAGGTTTAGCTTTGCAATGAGTATTGCAGCATATTTTATAGTGTCACATTGTTTTAATAGCTCATGTTTTATAATATATAATGTAGTTTTTGTTTCTCCATTGAATAAATGTTCAGGTAATAAAACCCCAACCCTTTCCCTTTCTCCTTACAATAATAAAAATTAGAAAAGATCTTGATGCAAAGGCTAGAATACAGTTTGTGAAATAGAGCAATTTGCAGTTGTAAGCCTTTAAAATGTCTGTATAATGCAGCATTCATCTGGAGACCTGGCAGTAACAAGTGTATTTTCTTTGTTTTATTGCAATAATTTTATCTGCCTTGTCTTTGGCACACTTCTGACATTCCTTTTCATATTTTTTTTTCCATAGAAAATAAAATATTAATGTGTGTGAATTAGAGAGACAAAGGAAATCAGTTTGAAAGCCAGCTCACTCCAGGTGGTGGCTTTAATTAACTAGTAAGGTTGAAATTCCATCTTGAAACAGAACGTGGGATTGGAGTTGTGAATTTGCTGTAATAGTTTCAAAATAAAGCTATACTCTGGAAAAAATGGTCTTGTGGAGTTCAGCATTCATGAATTGAGCAATGCCAAAGCACGCTTGTTCAGTTAACACATTACAAAATTTTGTTTTGTTTATTTCCAGCTGCCAATCCTGTGAATTGAGTTTGACACATGAAAGTCAAACTGTGCTAATAGTAACCAAGAATAGGAGTAGCAAGAACATAGTATTCATGGTAAGGAAAGAGTTCCCCTGTTCTTGGACAAAGCTGCCTCAGTTGCCCCAGCATTAGACTTCTTTCTCATGGGTGCACGCTAGTTCATGGACTCAGGAACCTGTTTGTAAATAGGATCCCTTTGAGTGATGTGATTATTGCAGATTCTTGAATAGGAGGTAACTGGGATCTTACAACTGAGTAAGGGATATCTGGCATTCAACTGGAATCTCTACTGTGTAAACTAAAATATGCGCATGTGTTTGACAGTAGTAGCAAACTCATTCACCTCTTTTGGCACAACCAAATGGAGAGGGAGAGCTACACGAGGTCAGTGTGCAGGATTAGTGCGTGTTCCCCTTGGGACAGCCAGACCCTTTGCTGTCACCTAATAGGAAAATGGTTAAGGCTCAGAGGTGTCTGACCACAGTCCGTCTGAAGACATCAAGTCACTCAACATCCATGACAAAATGAAGAGTATGTACTTGCTCTGTTCTTGCATATAGTTCAAAGTGGAAGATGGGGCTTCCCTGCCCCTTCTACTTGTCTGTCTTATTTCAGAGCAACCAGGCACATGGTATTGGGGACAGTCTTGATTAATGAGATATTGGTTTTTAGGGTGTGTTTTTATGTTGATTTTCTATTTTGTACAGAAATGGTGTGATTTTTTTTGCTAATGCCTGTGAATTGTTATGGAGCCAAGAGTCTAGGTGGGAATACTCTATGTAGTGCACATCTTAACAGTTAGCTTGGGAGCGGAGAGGGGGTGAGCTAGTTATTGTGTAAGCTTGCGGGGATTTGTATGCTTATACAGGTACCAATACTGTTTTCTATGAAAAGCAGAGTCCCTGTTTCCTCTGTTAGCTTGCTGCTCTGCAAAGAGTGATTGTAAAAGAAGTCATTTGTGGCTCCCTTGAACAACTACGTAGCTGTTTTAGAGGAGGTAGCTATTCAATAGCTGGAATAGCGCAGGGATGTGTCTACAGTCAGCAAATGCATTGTTTCTGTCATACAAAAGGCACAAGACAAACTGAATCGGCTCATGCAACCAGCATGAGCTAAGTTTCTACTTGTCTTCTTGCTTAAATTATTTCATTCAGAGCCTTGCTGCTTCCATAGTTCAGAGCAAAACTGTGGTGTCTTTTTAAAGAAAATCCATCTGCTCTTTGACAGGGACTTTTTGCTCTTTAATATGGTAGCAAATACTTTGTGAATGACTTACCATTTTACTGATGTTTTCCTAGCCATACGCCATAGCTTTGCATGGTTTTGCTCACATCTTCAATAAATATGAACTGGGTTTTTTTATCACTGCCTTTCTCATTGCATTGTGCAGGGTACTTGCTTTCATCTTGTGTTAAACATGAAAAATGAATTTGAACATTAGGAGAATCCATATGGGGTCTAGGACTTTTATTATAAATAAAATTATTCATTTGTTATGTCCGATTTTTTTTCAGCAGACAAGGTATTGATCTTTGGATTTGTGTTCAGGATGCCATAAGAAGAACTAGTACAAAAAGAACACAGCAACGTTTGTAAATTGATTGAATGCAATATGTAATGACAGAGACAAACATCAGATCTATGGCAATACTATATTATACAAAGCATTTTTCAACAGTTTGTTGAATTGGTTATTAAAAAGAACAGGGAGTTCCAGCTGGAAACAATGAGCCGAGGGTTATCAGGACCAAGCAATTTTATAGAAATTTGTGGTGGACAGTGTGGCTCCTTCAGTAAGTGCACATGTATGTGTGTGTGTAATAAATTAGAATAAACACTTTACAATAACTTTTCATCTGCATTTGATTATGAAGTTTTTTCCGTTAAAAAAAAAAAGACACTTTAACTGTTATATTACTGAATTTTGCTGGACTATTTAGTATTGCTATTTCCATAGAGATGTGGTGTTTTCCACCAGAAAGTATTCTGATTGTGGGGAATAGACCATATATAAAAACCCAAAGCATGTGATATTTTCTGGCAACTTCATCACTATATAAAGTTAACGGTCATTATTTGTTGCCGAGACAGTGTGCTGTACTGTGAGTTACCACAGCGTCTTCTTTTTATTAATGAGTAGAGAAAACGTTAGTTGAACCAGATGCTCCTTCAAAGACTTGATAACACCCTAAGCTGCAGTGTAATTGTTCTGGGTCTGTTGCATGGGTGGGACGGGATCCAGGGTCATGCAGTGTAAGAATAGCATCTGCTTTGCTGTACGATAGGTCTGTTTGTGAGCTTCCCTGTCATATGCTGTCAGAATTGCCATATTACTTGAGACTGACGTGTTCTGTATTGTCACAAATGATTGCTGCTTGGCTTAAAAGATCTGCAGTTAGAAAGAAATAATCCCTTTGATTAGTATTTTTTGTTAATATATTTTAAAAGTAATTTTTAATTTAGTTACAGTCCTGACAGAGTTTCCATTGAAGATGGCACACTGGCTCTGCAAAGAACAGTAGTATTCTCTCACAAGTTTGGTTGAAAACCATGGTGTTTAGCATGTATATGAAATTTTAATTCTCCGTAAAGTTACAGAGCTGCTGTGTTTATCGTGATTTAGTTAGTTTGTACATTGCACATTTATCACATCTGTATTTATGCTACATAATTATGAATTTTATGGGTTTTAGCCTAAACAAGTGTTAATATTTGCCATAAAACTAAGATTTAGAAAATAAAATTCAGTTTTATTGCAGAATATATAAATTTGCATTTACCTATTGCAGTAATGTACACTGCACTGTTACAACTACAGATTATACATATCGAACCCTGCGGGAAAGTACTCTTTAGTGCTTGTTACAGAAGCTTCGTATGCATTACTATTATTATTAGTTTGCTTTAGCACAATGCTAAGGAGCAGTCATGCTCCTTTTAGCTCTTTAGCAAAGAGCTAAAAATAAGGGGTTTTGGTAAAGTCTTTGTAACCTAAATATGATCCTGGAGATAGCAAGGGAATCACGTGGAGACACAAAATGTTGTTTGGTACAATAAGGAGTGAACTACTTATATGAATTTCTCAAAATGTCTGGTAACTCTAGAAGAATAGAGTACTAGAAAGAGGATGAAGTACCTTTGCTGGTGTAGAAAAGACCTCCCGAATGGGAAGAACAGATATAAATGACGCATCTTGTGTGAAAATGTGGGGGAAGTATAGAGTATATTTCTTCAGCAGGAATGCAGAAGAGATTCAGACTTCCTTCCTGTATTGTCAGTATTAGATAAATTCTTTTTGAGACACCATGCTGAAGCTGTTGAGCATCAGTGGAAAGTCCCCCCTCAGATCCCAAATAAAGCTGTTCCATGACTCTTTCTTATACGAGTAGTCCTGATCCCTCAAGGAGGACTCATTAATGCCATAACGTTTACTTGCACAAATGAGAGTAAGAAAAACACTTCCTATGCTTGCAGAGGGTAAGGAGTGGGACTCTGCACCCTTGGCAGCAGCAAGCCAGTAGATCAGCTTCACTGTATTCTCAAGCTACCTTCTGGGAAAAAGGTTGTCTTCAGACAGCCTAAAGAATGAGGGCTCTGCTCTGTGTATGCAAACCACTTGAATTTAGTGGTGATAGAGAGGCCAGTTAATTATCTCAGGGCTGGAGTCATTTTGTTTGCAGTCTACAAACAAAGGGATGGTGTTTGACTCCCATTAGGAAATGCTGTAGCTGAAGATAATAGATTCAGGGCTCTGTGCACAAAAGCTTGTCTGTCTGTCTTATTTGGGGGGCTGGATTTCGACTGTATCATTTGGTCTGATAAAAATACTTTCCCTCCCTTCAAATCCTGTCTTGCTTGAAAGGTGCTCACTGTTGAAGGAGAATGTACTTCACCATAAGGATTTACTTATTCTGTTTGCATTGTTATAGTTGCATTAATATAATAGTGTTGATGAAAATCCCATTCTAATTGCTTTGTGCCAGTATTTTAAATAGAAAGAAAAAATGAAAGTAATGAAATCAAAAGCATTTTTTGCTGATTTGCAAATGGATTAAGTTACCAACTAAATTACTCATTTACCTGCATTCAGCAGATTAGCGATAAGAACTTCTCAGGTTGTAGCACAACCTGGAAGAGGTATTAAAAAAGCTCTCTTAAGGCCACATCTGGGAGAGGCAGTAGCTCCTAGGTTGGAGCCTGGTGCATCTTACCAAATGCCATGGAGGGATGAGCAGTATCTTGTTAGTGACGTGTTCAACTGACCTTCAAACCTTGCTGTATGGAGAGTAATGAGATCTCTGAAAAATGGGCTTGTAAGCTGTGTGCCATAACAGGTCGGATCTGTGCAATTAAATTTCTTGGCTACTTTGCTAACATATGCTGAAATCCAGCTAAAAAATTCCAATTCCATTTTGGTCTAATCCCTTTTGTTCACCTGTTCATCATCATCGTTGTTTGGAACTTAGAAATTACTTAAAGAAAACCACATTATGCATGAACCTCTCTACTGCTTTGTGTGTTTCAGGGGCACTCCCTGTACAGTTTTGAAGGTGTGTTACTAATGTCCTCTAAAAGTGGAACTGCTTGTCCTTACAAGCTCCAGGGACATGCAGAAGAATTTTTGAAACCTAGTCTGTGAGTCCCACCATTGTGGTACCTATTATGCATACTTACACCATGCCCATAAAGTAAAGAACAATTTGGAAAGCCCGTTCTTGTTGTCATGAAAAAATGTAAAACATCTAAATTTTAGATCAATTGGCTGATGATTGCTACGGAAGATCGAATTTCATAGAGGCTGCCTACTGTCTTCCCAATGTTGTGATTTTTATTTATATGATATAATTGTTGAGACCCTATTTTATGTGAAAGCAGCTTATTTTTTGAAGTTTGAAAATATTATTTAAACTTACATTCATATTTAAACTTATTTCACTGTGTGTTAGGTTAGTTACGGCCTCCCATTTTGTTGTGTTTATCCTCATTAACAATTTGCAAAGCATATTAGCATTTTCACATCAACTTACAGCTGTAGTTTTATAGTAACTGAGTTAAGTGAATTTACTTTGAGCTTCCTGTCATTGGGATGGCAGAGATCATCTGGAAAAAAGAGTTCACCCATTTGTTTTTTAGCATAGCAAGAAACCTGGCTAAATGGTTAGTGAGAAAAACCTCATCCAAAGGAGCTGGAAGAAGTCAAGTTTAAAAGACAGAGGAGCAAAGCTATGTAGAAGGAAGCAAAATTAAGAGGTAGCAAACTTTTGTATGATAAGTGGCAGGGAAACTGAGGTGGATTCAGAAAAGGTAAAATGAGTGTTTCCTTTGAGGTTTAACACAACAGTCAGCATTCTTGTTTAAAAAACTGTGAAGTCCTGTTCGTAAATAATGAATACTTTTAGTCCAGCAGTTATTTTCTAGTCTAGTAGAGAGCAAATTTATAATTGGTTAGGTTATTGAACAAACCTGTAATTTTATCCCTTTTATAATATCAGTAAACCCAAGCAAACTCAACAGCTATAAATGAACAATAGATAACAAAAACAAAGAGGGTGTTTCTGCCATTGCAATTTTGCCACTACAGAAAATTTAAGTACCTGCATCAATAGCAGATATCCATGTGCTTTGCATTCAGGTACCAATTACCATGAACTTTATAAAAGAAAGGAATAAAAAGAATTTTTTTTTTCTGAGCACATAACGGGATTTAAATTCAGCTTTTTTTTATTCTTTTCAGTAGTTTCTGACTAATGAAGGAGATGACAGTTACAAGCCGTTCCCGTTCCAGTTTGTGCATGTCTAGGACCTTTTGTCCTCAACAGAGCCATCAGAATGTGATACGCAGCACACACACAGTTAACTGAGTCTGGGCAAGGTATTGCATGGCTTGCTCTTATGGCAGAATATAATTAAAAGAGATGATTGGAGTACATGGTTATTCATAATAGATGTCACACAATTACCATAAGTAATGCAATACATGCAAAATCTCCATTTGTAATGAAAATAGATTTGCTGGAAAGTCAATTGGAAATTTCATTTATTACTTATTGTTTCTAGCATATTGGAATATTTTGTGCTATTCAATACAACTATGTGTTTTCTTCAAGTACATATTTTTGAGAGGCATCTGATGTGAATTTCCTGTTGCAACTCCTAAGAGGAGATCTAGTGATACAATGTTAAACTGTCATTCTAGATTCAGAAAACAGAAGAGATGTTTGCTGTGAAGAGCCTAATATGTAGTATTTTTCTGTTGAAACATACATTAATATTCTTTGGTCTACCATAATTATAATCTAAAGAAGATATTTTATAATTTCACAAGTAATCATCTTGTATTCCTTGTATTTAAAGGACCTCTGTCGTGGTTTAACCCCAGCTGGCAACTAAGCCCCACACAGCTGCTCACTCACTCCCCCCCAGTGGGATGGGGGAGAGAATCAGAAGGGTAAAAGTGAGAAAACTCGTGAGTTGAGATAAAGACAGTTTAATAGGTAAAGCAAAAGCCGCACACACAAGCAAAGCAAAACAAGGAATTCATTCACTCCTTCCCATCGGCAGGCAGGTGTTCGGCCATCTCCAGGAAAGCAGGGCTCCATCACGTGTGATGGTTGCTTGGGAAGAGAAATGCCATCACTCTGAACGTCTCCCCCTTCCTCCTTCTTCCCCCAGCTTTATATGCTGAGCATGACGTCATATGGTGTGGGATATCCCTTTGGTCAGTTGGGGTCAGCTGTCCCGGCTGTGTCCCCTCCCAGCTCCTTTTGCCCCCCCAGCCTGCTTGCTGGTGGGGTGGGGTGAGAGGCAGAAAAGGCCTTGACTCTGTGTCAGCACTGCTCAGCAGGAACGAAAACATCCCTGTGCTATCAACACTGTTTTCAGCACAAATCCAAAACAGAACCCCATACGAGCTACTGTGAAGAAAATGAACTCTATCCCAGAAGACAAAACCAGTGCAACCTCCAGCAGTGAAGAAGGGAAAAACAGACATGCCATGTACCTAGAAAATAAGCAGGAATGCTCTCTAAACTTACAGAAATGAAGGAATAGTGCACTGTGGTGTGTCATCCTAGTACCTTCTCCAGGGCATAAAGAGCAATAAATAGTGCCATAGCCTAATCTCTTCAGGCTACCTGGTGTAGACGTCACTCCTTTGAGGGTAAATCCAATTTACTGTATTCCCCCAGTGAGTGCAGACGTAGAGGTCTGAATAGAGCCCAGTCACTGATATGGATTTCTTCAGAGGCAACTTAAGAAAAACTGTTCACAAAAGGAATGTTTTGAACACAATTGCTTTACTCTGAAGCAGTACTAGACTTCTGGATACCTGTGCAAAATAACTGAGTTTTGAGATGCAAGGCCCCAACTCTGTTGGGCTTCACCCTTCTGGCATCTGTTGTTTTTTAGGTAGGACAAAGTTCTTCCCTCCTCTTTTCCTCCTCTCCACCCCCGTAGCACAGTTAACTCATGCCCAGCGGTGTGCTTTCCTCCACTGCCTGCTCCAGGAAGGTAGCACATACAGTCTCTCCCACTTTGCTGTGTGCCCAAAGCTGCTCAGTTGTTTGTTTAGGAAATGCTTTCTTCTGTGGGTTTGAACTGGCAGGTGAGACTATCAAAGACAGTGATTCCAAATGGCCCTAGGATTGCTTTGCAGAGCTTCAGCTGAGGGTCAAGCACCTCCTCTGAGCAGGGCAATTGGGTAAATTATGTTTTAATAAGTTGTCATATGCAAAGTTAGATATGAACATAGCACACAATGGAGGCTTTGTGTAAAATGAGGCTACAGTTGAAAATGGAGTGCATAATTCATTGGTACAGATGTATTTCACTTTATCACTCATACCATATCTAGGTTTCTAAGGTTGTACAAGCGTGTATCGTCTGCTATTCATTTGCTCATGTATTTTACTTTTTGCTGTTCCTTGTAAGCTGCTGACTTTGAATGTTTCTGATCAAAACTTATAAACCTCAGCACCTCTCAGAGTGAGCTTGCTTGAGCAGATGTTTGTGTTGTACAATAAAAGTTGAAAATTCCCCTACTGATACTCTTCAGTTTAACATCATACTGCATTCAGATGAGTGACCTCTCTACAGAAACTGCCTAAGAGCAGCTAGGTTTAGTTCAGGATTTGTTATCTTTATCTGTTAATAATTGGAAGTGCATTGAGATTACCTCATTGCTGTTTGTTTCATAAAATTGGAAATTGTGTGTGACAAGTTTGAGTTTAAATAGGTGAATTTGGAAATACTGCTTTTTATTCAGTCTGGTCTGATGGACTTCAAGTAGCCGAATACAAAGTTTTGCTCTGTTACATGTAAAATGTAACTATTTATGAACATATTTTACAAATGTGTCATTGTATGGTTCTGTATTTCTTTTTCTGTCACTCCCAGGTAGAACTTGCCTGGTTCACCTCCAGACAGCAGCGATCTAACACAGCCATTACGACCTATTTTGACTGTCACGCTTGCTCCTATATTGCAACTTAATGCCACAGATTCCACGACGAGGCGTGTGGGCAGGAGTGCTGATGTGCCCTGCGCAGCCCCTGCTCCAGGCATCGATCCGCGGGCGCCGGGGAGGGCAGGGAAGGGGATGGATGGAGCATCCCCATCATTTCTCCTGGTTGCAGGGAAAGAATATGTGACACAGATTATATATTTATATTATGCCATAGAAATTAATGTTGCCAGAATTCAGCCATTGCAGTTTAGTCACTATAAGCACACATTTCAGGAACATTTTCTTAGGCTCAGTTTTGTTACTGATGATTCAGTTGGAATAGAACCTAGCTCGTTTGGTACGTAGTTCACTTTACTACATTCATACTCCAGGGATAAAGTTGAGAAAAAATATTGTAAGGATATATAGTTCAGTAAATAAATTGCATTCCTGGCCGAGAAGAAACCCAGAACCCAATTGTGAAAACATTACATTTCTGTTTATGCTATTGAATTGAACATCATGTATGATTTGAGGGCCAAGAGGGAGAAGGAAGAAGGGAGACATAGAGAAAGGGGAGAGGGAAATAGGTTTGTATTTGCCTTCTTACTTTTGACCTTTTGGGTGCACCTGGGTAGCGTTTATACAGTTATACAGCTTCTTTAACAGCACACTTCTTATTTTTTTCGTTTTAGGGAGGGAATAAGTTCAGGCAGTGAACTTATTCCAGAAGCTTTAAGAGGTCAAAATGTAGTGAGACTTGTGATAACATTACAAGAATATAAAAGAAGTTGCCAGAATGTACGATTTTGCCAGAGAAAGGTAAAAGTAGCTTGATCATACCTGCCTATACAGGAAGACAATTTCCAGGAATAAAAGTCTTAGACTAGCAAAGGCATTAATAAGACCTGTAGCTGTAAACTTGAAGCTGGAGATACATGAACTATAAGCAGTGATATATATATATATATATTTTATTTTTGTTATTATTGAGAGTAACTTAGTGACTGAAACAAATTGCTGGAGTTGAGGAGCATTTGTTATTATTTGGTACTTTGAAATCAAGATTGGACTTCTCTTTAAGGTTAATGGGAAGCTCTTCATGGAGGAATGATAATGATGGAATCTGTGGGGTGACATGGAGGAAATCAGAATAGTTGATCTCTCTCTCTCTCTTACTGGCTGAATGATGTGGACTGTTAGTGGAACAACAATAAGCTGTGACATTTTTTGCTATTCTCAAGTCTTCCAAATGAATTCTCATCTTCTTTAGAAGAAAGATTGATATAAGAAGGAAGGAAGAGTTGTGCATTAGAAAGTGAAGTCAAGATAACTGGATAACCTTTCAAAACAGAGGTGGGTCTTATTTTTGAAGTGATATCATTTAACTTTGAAAATAGTAATTGAGAATTACAAAAAAAGCAGTTTTATTGACCTGCAATTTGATATTCCTGCCAGGAGCTTGAAAGGGAGCATAAAGTTACCCTATTGCTGTCTATTAATAGCTAATTTAGAATTTGTTAAAATTCTGCTTAACTTACATATTATTGATTGTATTTCTTTAAGTCTGAACACTTAACTTTTGTGAATTGCATTCAATGTATAGCAAAATTGAATTACTTTGAACTGCATCTGAAAAAAGGCAGATGTTTTGGGATTTTAATTTTGCCTATTCATAAGGACATAGCAGGATGCTTCCACCAAGCACTACCTACCTGTTGAATGTTTGGGTGCAAGAACCACCATCGATGTTGAAAACAGTCCAACACTTTCTTGTTAGAGCCGAATGTCTTGTGTCTCAATGTTTTATTGAAATTTTTGGCAGA
The DNA here is from genome assembly GCF_000699145.1 of Aptenodytes forsteri. NCBI lineage: Eukaryota > Metazoa > Chordata > Aves > Sphenisciformes > Spheniscidae > Aptenodytes > Aptenodytes forsteri. The sequence goes on from NW_008795909.1 coordinate 7,324,208, forward strand.
AAGTCCACCTATCGTATTTGCAAAATGAAATTACATGTTCCCCCACCACAATTACTTTAGTTCCAGGTAGTGCAAATGAAAGACAAAATGAAAACAAACTTTTTAATATACTCCATTTTGCATAGTTCCATGGTGGTGGAGGGAAATTATGTTGGAAGCAAAAACTTTATAAGCACTTTGAAATAGGATCAGTGTATTTTTCAAATGACTCTCCTTAAAAAATTTTAGTGAAAGACCTCAGACATGGCTGCTTACACTCAGTTGCAGAGGAACTAGGGGAGTATTGCAAGAAGGCACTTTTTTTTTTCCCTGCAGTCATTTTGAATGAATGTAAAACATGAAGTTGCCATCCTTCTTAGGTAGTAGGAAGAGTTAATAAAAAAAAACCCCAACACCTAATTAGTATCCAGTCATGTGGAAGGATGCTAATGACATCTCTGCTCAATTAATGTTTCCCTACTATGACTCTATCAATATTAATAAAATAAGTTATACTTGCTTGTCTTTCAAAAAAAATTCTGAATTTGACCTGGAGCAAGTTCATCGCAAAAATATTGTGGATTTGTGTAATTCTATTTTTATGCTAATTTGAAAACAGCCACATTAATGGAACACTGCTGACATAGCATAATATTTTGCTGAGGTTATTTTGGCTTAGCAAACAGTGAAAGTATCTCCTTTTCCTCTCCAGTTCCTTAACAAAATAAAATGCAATGCCTTTAATATCGATTATAACTTATAAATACCACATGGTATTCAATCAGCTTTTTTAAATGTGGAGAAACATGCTTCTTACATGAAGATTAGGTATTAACTGAAAGGATCCGATGCAAACAGATGTTTGCAGAAAGCAAAAACCAAGAAACAGCTTACAATACCATTTATGTATTCAGTTGAAAGAGAAAAGTGGGAGAGAATTTTGAACTAAACTGAACTGCTTTTCTTAATGCTTACAACATCTAGCTTGATTTTTATCATGTAGATCAACTAGTCACCTATTGCTTAATTTTCTGGATTTTTACACAGTTAAAAGTTGGAGGAAATGTTTTAGTTCAGTTATAGTCATTAACAGTAATGGAGTTGGTGTAGATCTTATTCAAACTGGAGCACCATAGAGAGAACAAATTAGACTGTGTTTGTTAGAAAGCATGTCAGGCTCAGGTTAGCCTTCGAAGATGCCTTGCATGGAAATAGTGAGTTTTATGTAGGGAGCCAGGGGCTGCAGCACTGTGTGCAGATATGTATTTCTATGCTGTGCTCCTTCACCTGCATGTAAAGTTCTCGCTTGTGATGGTTTATTTTATAACATTTTATAACATAACATATGCAAATCTTAAACTTGTTTGACCTATTTTTAAACTATGGGGACACAAGATGTCAAGGTGAGATTTTTTTTTTTTCCCCTCTGTATATATGAATGATATACTTAATCCAAACCTCTAGTGAGAGTCCAGGTCAGGCTTTATGCATCCTTAAACAAGAAAAATCTGATCCATTTATATGGCATTCAGAGCAGCATTGTTTGTTTTAGTCTAACCCTGATATGTAGTGTGGATTGTTTATTCTAGTTGATGACTATTTTTTTCAACATTCATTGGTATCTTAGAAGCCCATGGATTTATCTACTCATTCGTGTATGTTACAGTGCTTGCAGAGTAGAGGATAGTCTGTAAAAACTGGCTTGTGTGCAAGTCAAATGGATGATATTTATGTAGCCACCTTAGTTCAGAATCGGGAGAATTATATGTGGGATGTATTTGGAAATGTAATAGGGTTTGATCCTCCTAAATTAAATAACAGGATGCATAATAATGAGTATTTTGATATGAAATGGATACAAAGAGTCTGGCACTGCTAAATGAAAGAGAAAAAAATTAATATTTTAACCAACCAGTAGAAATGCAAGGGCCCATGCTGTGCAATGGTGGCATTGCTGTTGTGCCTATATATTCCAAAAAACTACTGCTTTTGTGATGTTCCTCCATTTTTCCCAACATGTGTGTGTGGGGTCAGGGGAAAGGCAATGATGTGCAGTCCAGCTTTGAGTATTTTCTCAGATCCTCCTTGATCTTTAACCATCACATTGATGGTACCTGGATGAATTTAACTTTGTACCTCAGCTAAAGTGTTGTCCATAGGGGATCATTTTTGATTGCCTATAAGATATCAGAATAAAGAAGATAATGTGATTTGATGACTGTGTTCTGTCACGATTGAAAAGGCACAGTGAGATGCTCTATTTGTCTTTTTAAATAATGAAAGTTGAATCAGGATTGTCATCTGATCTGTCAGAGGATTCAACAGCAATAACTATCCTCCATCTCATTACTTCCCCTTCCCTTCCGAAACTTTTTAATCTTTGCAAGAAAAATTGTCAACTGTTGTTGATCTCAAGTGTTGTTTGTACCCATTTACTGTGCAACTTAAGGATACATACTTACTTTTAAAATCTCTTCACTGAATTGGTGATTTTGTGAGGAGATGATATCATTCTCAGTTGTCATAGGGACCTCCTATGTTCCTTATCCCTGCAGGTTTGAGGAGAAAAATAATGACTTACCTAATCTAATTATGTTTTTAATTCACGTGCTGGTTTGAAATGGTAGTTAAGGTTCTTTAAGCCATATGTGTTTGGTGGCTTAGATTTTCAAAGCCATTGCTGAGATTATGAGTGATTCCTGTGATGATTGTTTCCACTTGCGGGTGTGGGGAGGGCAGTTTCATTAACTTCAAACAGATCAGTAGTCGTCCTTTTTTAGGCAAGATGTGTATTCTTGTTATTTTTCACGCTGTACCAGTTGGTCAGTAGTCACAGATTGTTGTCCATTTTTACCCACAAGGGGTAGAAGATAGCTTAAGAGTAAGATACTCTTAAACCTAAGGAATGTGAGAATATTTTCCAGTTGGAATCTAGATATTTGGGAACATGTGACCTTTAAAAACATGTATTTAAAAGTGCTTCATTTAAAAACTAAAAATGCCAGTACAAATACTGGACAGAAAAGGAAGAGAAACAATGTGGAGGTATAATAATGTGTTGTGTTTTTCTCATGAGAGACAGTAGGCGTTTGACTGTCCTACTATTGTAGGGCTGAGCAGGTTCCCCGTGGGTTCCTTGTCCCATAGAATTGTGGAATGCAATGAAAGCCAGCAGACTCATATAAACCTAATGTTATTCCAAAACTTGAATCTAATTTTTGTTTGTTGTCAGTTAGGCTGCTGCACTCTGCAAAAGCCTCTGCTGTCAGAGCCACAAAATTCTGAATATCTGTTTAAGAAGGTCCTTTGTGACTTCCTAATTATATTTCATGACAGTTCTGCTTCGTTCAGTATAATAATGAAATGGAAAACTTTCAAAATTAGTTTTAATATAAACATATAATATATGCAACACAGTGATAAACCTTGAAAAACTGCCGAGTAATTAAATATCATTACCTTTAGTTACTACTGGATTGTCTGTATTTTGTTTGTTAAGTAAAGGGAAACATAAGTGTGCTGCATATACTGAAAGCAATTCAATTTGTCCAATTAGCAAAGTTTAAGATTGATTTCAGAGGCATGTTTCATCTTATGATATTAGTTGTTTTGTGCCTCTTGATGTAAAAATGTTAGCCTTGAAATGTTTTTCCTCTTTATATTGTTGAGGCTTAATTTAACTCTAAAACTTTCTATGTAGATTCAGTTGAAAATTAAGTTTAAAATATCCATCCCATAGAAAAGAAAAAGGCAGTCGTCACCTTTCTGTCATGCTCCTTGGAATGAGTTGTGCTAGGCACACTGAATACTAAGGATGTAACTTTGTGTGCCGTTTTCTTTAGAGATATTTGTAGACCCTAGTGCCTTGAATCTACTTGTTAGAAAGTGATGCCCAAGGCCTGGCCTTCACCACTGTGCAGTGTTTGGTAATAAGGATGTGATGGTGCATTTGGCACTGACAAAAGGAAGTAGAAAAGTAATTAATTGGGTTTGACTCTGCAGATGACAGTGTAGCTCAGCTCACTTCAGAATATAAAAATACCCCAAATGATGGACATTTGGAAGTAGTTTCCAATAAATTGAAAATGTCTTTTACTGAAGCTGTAGAAACAGTAAGGAATAACTCCAAAACTGGAAGGCTGTTATTGCTTGTTTCCCCGTTCCCTCCAATACCTTTTGGCAGCTATGAGAGATTTAGAACAGTTAAAGAACAGGTAATCTGAAGGAAAGCAATAGTTTTTCAGTTCTTCAGAAAGCAAAGAAAGATAGCTTAGTGAAAGAAAGACAATTAAACTTAAATAAACTCTTTAGATTGTCTAGGTCTATATGATGGCTGTTATTAACCCAATTAACATGTCTGAATTTATTCTCCAAAACTGCATTGGTTTGGTTGTTTCCACTACATTTCTGTAAATAAGAGGTGCCAACATACATACATCACCCTATAAGTGAGGCTAAGCTAATATGGAGAAGGAAACCATCTTATTTACTCAGGTCATGTTCAACAGAATTCTTGAAATTTTGCTAAACTAATGATTCAAGCAAAATAATTTTTTAAGAATAAGCAAGCATTAATTGCCTTTTTGAACTGACCTTTCAAATCTGATTTCCACCTATGAAGTCATCAAACCTAGCTTATGAATGAACTGTAGCAAGTTCTTGGGGGGAGGAGGGGATATCCTTTTTTCCTGTAGTGTTTGACTGCTTTTTCTCCAGTTTCATACATGACTGAGTTGATTTTGATTGCTTAAAATCACATTGCCCATCAGTGGTTCAAGCTAGATAAAGAAGTGAAGAACACACCTAGCGTCTGCTGTAATCTAATGAATTTGCTTCTTTTCCTATACATAAAATACTGTAATGAATTAAAGAGAATCTGATAAAAAGGTTGGTTTGGTCTATTAATACTAGACTCAAAGATTCGTTTAGGAAGCAGCCAATTTGTAGCTAAGAGGGAAGTTGCATTTTAATAAGCCTTTTGTAAGCTGGTAAACTACATTAATCTAACAAAGGTCTTGTCCCTACTTGTACTTTTTGTGGATTTTAAACATATTTTTCCTTGTATTAATCTTTCCATTTCTCTGCCCATTGTGTGTCTCTCATTTAGAAGATTGTGGTTGAGGACATGCTCAGTACAATCACAAAGGCTATGATTTCTTAAAAGGTCTACTTAAATCAATACATAGCTTCTGATGGCTACTTAATGACTTAGAACCCCTTACTGTTTTTCTTTTTCTTGTCAAGGAAAATGGTTTTGATGGGAGGAAAAAAAAAGCTGTATTCATGCAAAACAAGTCTTTTAGATTACTTGCCATCGTAGTTTGTTAGTAAATATTTACACAGATAACCTGGGGTGAGCTTAATGTTTTTGAATATTAGGTATTAATAAAATTGCACTCTTTTAATGCCACAGTTGAATATGCTTCTTTCGTTTTTCTTATGATGGTTTTGAGTTGTGTTGAGATATACTTTAAATTATTGTTTTCAAGAAGAAAATGTTGCTGACAACAAAATTTCTCTTCTTTTTTTCTGCCTGTTTTCTTACATAAATAACTACATAAATTCTTACATGAAATCTCATATTTTGTATAGATAGCTCTAGTCAATAATCAGTTTCCTATATCAGTAATGGCTCTGTATTTGAGCCCTTGTTAGGATCACTAAGAAGTAACCCATAGCAACACAGTAGAAAATATGATAAACTTTCTTAGTCTGTGAAGAACATTGTGTTTAGATGTATCAAGTAAACTCATCTTTACATCAGGATTTGATAGAGCAGAAAAACTATTGTTTGAAGTTTCAATATATTTCATTGTCACGAATGAATATTCAAAATCATGATCCTTCTTTTAAATGGAGATGTATCACATAGACTCTAAAACCTAAATGATATGTGCTAGTTTAATTTGGAAGTATAATTAAGGTGTATAATGTCATTTAACTGTTTAATGAACTCTGCATAATGTAATGGAATACAAATATTTGACCTTCCTGTCAGTGACTGATGGATTTAAGTTGCAGAGCATGATATCATTAGAATGTCAAATAACATCATTATTCATGATTATCAGGAATTATTCAGGTGAAATGGCAAATGTAATGGAAAGCTATTATTTGTGTGTGGGCCGCAGATTGACTTTCTTTGTCAGTGCCAGTCTCTTGATGATACAGGGGGAAGATACTCAGATTTATTGAGCTACAAAGAATTAATGTTATAGGTTAAACAAATGTCAATAATATCAGAAAAGTATTTTCTGTAGGTCAGGTCATGTATGAAGTGTCTAAGAGTAACTACTAGTGATAATGTTTTAACTTCTGTTCTACTTCTGCTAAATATTGAAAACATCTTTGGATTACAGGGTTTTGCAGCATAAGAATATATCAATAATCATAGTTTTCTGGGTGACGTTTTCGATCAGTAGAAAGAAAAAATACCATACAGACTGTTTGCAGTAGAACTGCAATTTCACCCTCTATTCTCAGAAGCCTAAATGCGGAGTCCAGACTTTTGTTCCAAGAGGTCATTGTTTAGAATTTAAGCTGAAATCACAACTAGGTGTTTTTCCTTCACTTAAATCCACAGGAAGTTGATGGGCTGGGTCAGGAACTATCATATACTTTCAAACAGGCCACCCAGATGCCTAAAGCTGAGGACACGCTTATGCAGTTTGTTGAATTATGGCCTATAGAAATAAATGATGAGTAACCTGTGTTGATTTGGATAATTAAGATCTTAAACCTGAGACATGAATGAGCTGTGAAAATGAATTTTGCCTATCAGGACGAAAACTGTAATAATGTTTTATGACATGCTTTCTGCTGGATCTGAGTCATGCCAAAAGAAAATTTTGAGGCCCTGACCTGCAGATACCAGCCACATTGTTCTCGTCAATGGGAGGTGGCGTGCTTAAGAAGTGGCTGAAGGATCAGCTGCTATGTTCACAGTGAAAACAGGATGAAGCTGCAAATTATTTAACTGACTGCACAGAACAGCCAATTTTCTCAGAATTCCTGGAGTTCCCATAGGATTTGGGGGGGTCTATAATGCATATTTTGTATACAAATTGGCGTTTATTATTCAGAGGTGGTCTATAGACAAGACAGTGACTGCAGCATGGTATGGCCAACGGTAGAGCAAACACACAGAGAACAGGAAAGCTGTGCAGCGGCAGTTGCATGCCATGCTGTAGGATTGCACATGTTTATGTCATTTTTATGTTGAGATGGCGTTGTGCCCTGGCTTTGGGTTATATGATAGGTGTTCATAGCTTTACTCAGGGATAGGTTTCCCTACTCACTTCCTAGCACAATTACTGCTTCTGTGCTTTGAAGCTTTAAAAAAGCCATGATGGACCACAGTAGATGGCTATAAGATGAGCAACCCTCCTAATCCTTATAGATACTTAGTTAAATACATGCCACCTGACGACACCAAAACTATTGCCCTGGTGAAGTACTCTTACAGTTTAACCACGTACAGCATGGAGTTTGGTAAGATTGGCTTTTGTCTTACTTCACTGTTGAATTTTGCAATTTCTGTTGAGCTCTATGCAACCTCAGCTGAAGTGTATCTTTTTTTTCTCCTTTTTTTCTTCCCTATAGATATACTCACAGTAATTTGGAGTGCTTCTTGATTTGTATATTAAACCTAAGTCACAATTCTAATGATCTAGTTTACCTTTCGTTCATGATGCGTAAGTCCTAAAACCAGGCTGAAGTTGGCAGCTTGGGAATTTATGTGAAAGCATATTTTCTCTTAAGTCCCTGTACAATGTAAACATGCTTGAATGGACTAACAGAAGGCTAGGTGATTTCCAATACTTATTTTCAGGGTGTTAAAAACTTCTGAATCTTCTTTTGCGCCCTGCTGCTCTGGGCTTCTACCTCAGTCAACAGGTTTTCAATCTCACCAGAACTCCCACTTCACAAGTTGTCAAATGACTGCTCAAGCAGTAAATGGAAACCTTAAACACAGTGTGTGTGTGTGATTTGAAGTGTATGTTATTTCCAGGGAGCTGAAGAGTAGCCTATCCTTGAATATGCAAAAGATGATGAGACATAACCCTTTACCGATTATGAAAGTCTGGCAAATGGAAAGAGAGATGTTATTGTTGCCATCATTTTTTTCTTTTTAAAGCTTCCAAAACTTTGATGGATTTTGCCAGTTTTTCATCCCTCTAGCAGCTGGGTGGACAATCCCTTACACGCCCAAGGAGCTGCACCTACAGCAATGGTATGGCTTTGCAGCAGAATGACGACAGTGTTTATCAGACGCCTGCAAGTTATACTGTATGTATACACAGTGTGTTGCTCCTCTGAATACAGAGGACCCTGGCTTGCAAAGCAGTTCCAGAAGAAAAATTCCTGTGTCAGCAAACTGCAGGTCAGAGCCTAGGGCTGTGACCCTGGTCACATATACAATGTAAACAAATTCCTATGCAATTTTCAAAATCATGTTCTGTTATCTTATTGCAATTACCTTACAGAATAAAACAAACACAAAAGAGCAGTAAAGGTGGTGCTAATTTGACCTTTTTGTACTGCTGTGAACAGTCCTTATTAATTTAAGCTCTTCCTACTGATTCAAATGAGGTCACTTAATAAAACTTGCTTTGAGTAAGACTTTGTAGAAGCAGATGCTGTATTTATATAACAAGAATAACATTTTAAAGTTTTATGAAATCATAATGAAAAATAAAAGAAATGGGAAAATCAAAATGGATTAAAATGAATTTTAATGAATTATAATTACCTGTATTTGTAACGTATATTGAAGTAGAAATAGCTTTGTGAGCCATTAGAGTTATAGGAGCAGATCTAAATTCTATAAGGATGCAAAGATTTATATTTAGCTCAAACTGAATGATAAGAGAAACTGAGTGATGATATGGAAAATAAGCATGAGATTTAGGTTTAGTCTTTTATCCTCTCAAGTACCTGTGACTTGGGTTTTCCACAGGAGTATACATTTGCTGTAGACTTTACTTGAAAGAAGACTAATCATGCCCAAGTGTCCTACATGGTGTCATTTATCTCTTTTTGCCGAGTCTCTTAACTCCTTTTGCTTTGGCAATATATGCCAAACAAACAGCAAACAAAAAAAATAGCCCTAATTTTATGATTACTTGCTTGCCTCAAAAAATAGTAGGATGAAAATGGCATCTCGTCAATTTTTTTGTGGATATTATTAGAGTCAGGCCATGTGTTCAGCACGTACTTTGTACTTCAATTGTTAACGACTATGAAAACAAGTAAGTTTTTAAGGTTGCATATGCTTATGAATAGGACATGAATTTCCCACTAGAAAGTATGTTTCTCAGAAAAATCTGTTTATGGATGACATGCTCCTTTTAAGGTTAGTAAAACAGCTTGATTAGAGTGAGATTTGCCATTTATCTATCATTTATCACATTTTTTTTTTTGTTGTTTCAGATTGATACCCTGTTTCAAAAGAGCTCTTGTCCCAGAAAGACAATACAGATGCATATGTTTAAAAAAAGGAATGACAGGGCCAAATAGGTCTTGTTGTCCCTTTCAGATGGAGAATTCAATGACCATGACCTAACAGCCTTAAGGACATAAGTTTCAGCAGGTGGAATTTTTTTTATAAAACTATGCCTGCTATGTCCCATCTTGAAGTCTCAGTCTTTTCTGCTGTCCTGTAGGGATTCTCAGGTCTTTTATAGTGAATTCCATCGAACGATAATTAGCTTTGATCTAGAAGATGCTGTTTGCCTTTGTAATAAAGAAAATCTCCAGTCTCCTAGGACTTACTTTCTTTGGTTTGCCTTCCTGCCCTACCATGTATCCAAGTAGAAGTTTCAGATCCTTATTACAAGGCTATTTATATTCATGACTGTTTGTTTCTATGCAGAAACAACAAAATGAACTTTTGAATAATACCTTCATTAAAATAAAATAAAAATAAGCTTTTAACAAGTCCATTGTTTTGATGTAAATATGGAATAAAGAGACACTGCTTCATCTTAAGGATACTGGTATTTGAATTCAACCTTTTTCCTTCGTCTTAAGGAAATGTTGAATTTCCAGCAATGCAGGGCTGTGTATGGTAAACATAAAGAAATATTAGAATGATTATGCATGCAGTACTTCACATAAACACCTTTTTAGTCTAATTTGGGCTTTAAAACAAGTACTGCTGTAATGGCACATGTAGTTCTATTCCTGATGTGGTACATTTTAAGGAAATCAATAACAGCATAAAGACAGAATTAGTAGCTACCTCAAATGTCTCCATGCGAATGTAAAGGCTGTCTTATCTGTAAGGAGCTGATGGCTATAAAAGAAAATGCATTTGAATACATGGCTAAAGATGATTAAAATATCATACAGAACCAAAGCACTTCAGCTGTAGATATTCATTAAATTGACCATTAATAACTTGCGATATAAAGGAATATTACTGTGTTCATAAATTTTGTATGCAGATTTTATTAAGCTGGCATGTTATATGAATTGATTCCCTGACATCTTCTGGCTGTGGCTGTATAGATAATAGTGACTCGTATGAGTTTTCTATAATCCGGGAATTCTGATTGACTGTTTCTAGCTAGAAATTATAATTTTGTTCTGGACGGCAATCCTTTCAACCATTTGGCAGTCAAACAACATAGTGCTGTGTTTGGAATGGCCATAGTGTTATGTCAGCATTTGTGTCACAAACTCCTTTTTTCCAAGGCTTATAACTTGGATACAAAAACATGCTCGGACCTGACAATTACAGTTACAATGTTTTTAACCTACTAATTAATCTTTCCTCCACTCTTTCCTTTTTCTCGTTGAAATATAGGATTCCATTCTGTACATAATATTTATTAATGAAAACATTAACCCATCAGGCCCTTTATTAGGAAAATGTATCAATAAACCGCTAGCATTTTAGAGCTTTCTCCTGTGTATTACTATTTAGTAGTCAATATGTTTTAGGGAAGCGCATGAGAAAACAAGTAAAATTTTACAGGGATTCATTACTTAGAGAAATTATTTGGACAGACTTAACAACAATGGCGTATGCCTGTGGATACAAAACTTGAGAAATCTTGTCTTCCCAGTTGTCACTGGAGTAATTTGACTATGGGGGAATCAAGGGGGATAAAACAAATGGACGTAGTGGAGGTTCCATCTTTTTATACAAATGCTCTGTGCTTCTTACTGTTGCCAGGTATCCATATCATACAATCTCTAATGGTAAACACTGGAAAGTCAAGGTAGCTTGTGGGACAAGAGGTAGAGAGTTATTAGTTGGCAATCCATGGTTTAGGGATCTTTGGTCCAAAGAAAATAGAGGTATGAAAGCAAGTCCTCAGTCTTAAGACGCAGTTATGTATATACTCAGGTGGTGCGTAGCTCAGTTTTCAGGCCCCTAATGAGTTATTTTTGAGAACTGCTTAATATTGTGTTATGTAGTGCATGAGGCAACATTGAGATTAACTTCTCTTAAGGACTTGCATTTTTTGTTTACTACTTGTTTGGAAAAGACTTGCAAGTTTTAGAGCCATGTGACTTTTCACAATCCTGCCAGTCTAAACATAACTCAGTATTTCCCATGAAAAAAGCTTTCTAATCTGTATTAATTTTTAATCTACAGAACATCTTAGATACTGGAGTCTTTTATGAGTCTAATCCTCATGTCTTTATTTGATCATTCCTTACAATAAAAAAAAAAAGAAGTGTCATTTAAATGAAGTAATTACCATGCAAGCCTTTCTTTTCAGACTACCATTTATATAATAGAAATGTAGATGATGCGCTTGCAAATAAGAGTGCAAGAGGTTTACTTTCTAAAGAATTAAGGCTTAATTGCCCTAAAAATATGCCTTAAAAAAGGAATAAGGATATCTGCAGTTGTAACTGCTTGATTTTTACTAGCAAAAAGGTGCTTTCTGGCTCTTTTCTGGTTCGTATCTGCAGTAGAATTGTTTGCATAAAAAGACAGGCCTGTGACCTTAACCATGACTCAATGTGTGTCCAAACAGGTTTTTCTGTGATAATAGTAAATGCATTTTCAACAGGCGAATGATTCACATATTTTTTGCAAAAGTCTGCTTATTTGAGAAGCCGGAGCATAACAAAGAATGGATAATAAAGCATCTGAAAACATATATTCTATGCCAGCATATTACTAACGTTATCTTCAGATATATTTTGCTTTTGGTGGGAGATCTTGTGTTTTGATATAACATAAACTGAAAATTACAAAACATTCACTATCCATTAACAAGAAAACCTCTCTTTCAGTTTTTTCAAAGTGAATTATTTAGATTATTAACCAGAAGTACACTATTGAATGCAATATAATGTACAGTGATTTATCTGTGTTTATTCTGAAGGTGAAAGTTAGTTTTTCTTTAATAATATGTACAAAGCAGCTTCAATAAGGCATAAGTAATTATGAAAATTTTAACCTTGATATAATTTGTATCAATGGTTCTGAGATAATAGGATCAGTAAGTTTTATGAAGAAATTGAGAAGGAGACTTTTGGAACACAGCATTCAATATGTTTTAGACTTGATGTAGTTAAAAGTAAGGATGTTTCACATATTGGAGCAAAAAGAAAGCTGAGAAAACACTAAGGGCTTTGTTCATTAAAGAGTTGCATGCTGCTGCCCATGCTTGACCTTTTCACAAGACAAATACGAAATAAAAGCTGAAAATAGGACTACCATACCCACTTCTTTTTTTCTACCTATTGTTAAAACATCTATCTCACCAGGCTACTTCCAACAAAATGAGCTTTCCTTTGGTTATTACAGCTGCTCAGAGAAGTGGGTAAGCTCCAGGCTTTAATTATTGACTCTCACTCTCTGAAAATAGAGAAGCCATTTCTATTAGCCAGGACTTTATTGCCCTAGGTAGTATCAGGATTTCCTATGAATTTTGTAATTAAACTGGAAACATTATGTTCCAGAAAGCACAGATCTGAAAAGGATGTGTTATACCACTTAGTGGGATCAGAAAGGCATTTGTTAAAATGCTATCTTGAGCGGGAGCACCAAGAAAGGAGCTGGAACTTCTGCTACATGAACAGAGGAATGAAAAACACAAAAGAAAATTGTACCCATTTCTTGGTCGTGATTGCATGTTTTAACTCCTTCTGGCAGACATGCAGAAATTTCATTTTTGATGCACCTTCTCTTCTCCCTGGCTTTATTGGGTATTTTCAAAGCTATGTAGTACACAAGATAGGTTTTTCAGTAACGTTGTTGATAGCAGCATGTTCACTCCTGCATGGGTTTCTTTGAAAAATACTTCTGAGCCTCTTCTTCAATCTTTTTTTTCAAATTGTTGGATATGTTGTTAAACAAAAAAAAAAAGCGTAATATCTCAAACTATTCTTTATTTGAAAAAACTATATGCGGGTGCATGTGCGCACACACACAAATGAACACACTCTCAATATTCAGAGAATTTGTAATACCTACCCAGAGTAGTCAGGCCTTCAGTGACATTTCTTGCTTACATATGAATTAAGAGCAAATATCCTGAATTATAAAATGAGGAACATCTTTAGAGTATGATAATACCAGCGTAGAATGCTGTTAACACAGTTTAGGGAGACACCTTGATAGGAAGTAG
>NW_008795909.1:7338033-7452253 GCF_000699145.1 Aptenodytes forsteri
GTTGGGAAGTAGCAATACTATCCTATAAAAAGTTCTCTTTCTTAAAAAAAAAAAAAAGTAGTTGGTAATAATTCAGAATGAAAAGTCTGAATCTGAAATTTCCACAACACAAACTTAGATCGATTTCAGTTGGAGTCATGAAAATACAATATTTGGATCATAAGGAAAATGTAATTTCTGTGGTATGAAAATATGTCCTGCTGATGAATTTCATCTTTCATACAAAGTATGAGTGTTCCTCAACTGAAATATGTCTTAGTTTTTAGAAGGACTAAAATAAAATGAACAAAATGATAAAGTTGAAATGTTTTAAGCTTGTCGTAAGGTGAGAATTCATTTGAACAATTCACCTGTAGGAAATGTTATTCAAAGCAAACCCTTCTTGCAAAATGTTTCCATTTTAATAGGACTCCTTTTTTTCAAATGAAAACAAGTTTGTCAACAAAATAAAGTTGTTAAGGTTTGCTTAGAAATAGCAGATTATCAGAAAGGTGGTGAGGAAGCTCCAATCCTTGTCAAAAGGCCATTCTTTCAGTATGTCTGTGTGCAAATTTTCTACCTAGATGTTCTTCTCAAAGAAATATTCTGAGTTACTTAGAAGCAGAGACATGTTATAGGAACAACTTGTAAGGTGCAAGGCAGTGCTTACTTATCTAGACTCACAGGTAATAGTTAAATGCGTATTTCTAATCAGAACTGTGACACAGAACAGCCCCATTTTAGAGGGCAGAAACAAAAACTACAGTAAGTAGTACTGCAGTAAGAAACTTTCTACACGTAAGCTCTTTGAAAAGTAGTAATTTTTAATTATTTTTCCATTTTAGACTTCAGATCACTGTATAACATCACTTTGAACGCATCAGTGGGTACTTAGCATACACAACCCAGCTAGAGGCTGAAGTCATCATTGGGTGCTCTGGTTGGATGAGGGTAATATGGTGCTTTTGGTTTTATACATTAATTATTCATAGTTGTAAGATGCTTACAGAAATTAAAAAACATTACTAGTGCCAACTTCCTTGCATAATTTGGCTGTGGGATGCAGGCTTTTTCTCCAAGCTTCTTTAGCCTAAAATAGACTAAACCTTCTTATCTGCTCACTTTGCTCAATACAGAATTTCCTGACACCCAAGTACACACAGAGGAACGCTCACAGACAAATCGCCATGGCAACCCTGAAGTCACCTCTCGACTGACTTTATGCTGCTTTTTTGTCCAGCTCTTTCACGGTAGTATCACCAATAAATAAATTGAGAATTAAAAACCAGTTTCTCTCAAAGCATGTGTTTGGCAGGTAATTTGTGTGTCGCACAGTGACCCTGCAAGAGTCTGCTGGACTCTGAATTGTTTATCTAACTTCCAGTTTTTAATTATAAATACATTAAAGTGCAGTCGTTTAGTGAGACTAAACTAAGAGAAACTAACAGAGAACATTTGAATTCATATTCCAGCAAACAAAAATTTATTTGGTAGTTAATTAAGAGTGCTCAAAGTTAAAAATGAAAACATAAACCCCAAACACTCTTATTCTAATTCATAAAAGCAAGTAAATCACAAATGGTGGGGAACCTACACCACACACATGCTTCCATACATTTTTCATCTCTCTGACAGATGCTGCCTCACCTTGCTAAGGTTAAGGTATTTATTGTTGATTGTACGTGCATTACTAAAGCATATGTTTCTTGTGTATTGATGGAAAAGGTATGAGGCTGGAGTTGTTTCATACTCTAGTCTGAGTAGCATACAAGAATTCTGTGTTTTCCAGAGGGTCTGGTCTGTGTTTCTCCCATAGTCCTGGCAGGAAAGTGAATGAGCTTTGAAAATACAGGTGTTGGAACATTGGCAGTATTGCCAGACTGACGTGGGGGCATGGAGGGGTTAGATATAGAGTTCTGCAACAGGCAGGGGCTTTAAGAAGTTGTCCTAGGAGTATTCCTTGCTTTTTGATGAAGGCTTGCTACTAGTAATGTTCTAAAAGAAAAAGGAAAAAAAAAAAAGTCTAAGCAACCAAGAATTGTCAAACTAAAACATCTGGAGAATCTACTGTAGTCAGTGATACAAATAAAAAAAGGAAAATATAAGTAAGCCATCACAAAATTTTGGATATATCTGAATGTAGAAAAAGCTGCCTTGGCCTAATAAACCTTGGTGTGGTGTTACTGGTTTTTTCCCTCAGCTGCATTCTTTCTTTCATATCTTTCTTCTTGCTTCTCTTTTGTGTAAAGAAACATTCCACACACTTGACAAACAGTACACAAACAAGTCCCACTGAACCCAACAACGTTAGTCAGGGCTTGAGAAAAGCACTGTGTGCAATATATATATTTTTCCTAGGGTTGAGGTGGATGTCTTCATGTAGCAGCTCCAGTAAAAAGGTTTAGATTATGCTATTTCATAATTGGTCAAAAATGCAGCTCTCGGAGCTGTTTTGGTTTGCTCTCTTCCTTTCTTTTAATGCTCAGAGAACTAAGTGCAGCAATGTTGAGGGTGTGTCTTGGAGTAGTGCATGATTAGTGCAGGGTAACTTATCTAGAGCTGGTGTGACTGGGATGCTGAATCCTATGTACTCTCCTTTGTGCATTGCTGAATATTAAACAAGGAATGGATGGATTATGAAGGTTTTCGAATAGTGCAAGAGATACACATGTATCAAGTGCATTAGATTGAGAAGTTGATAAATATTACAAAAGATGACTGTAACTTTTCATTCCTCTTTGATGTGCCAGAATGCTTCTTGCCATACAAGTTATCTTTGATATATTAAACTGATATTAGAAAGTCTTATGTTTAATCCTTTCATTTATGTTGAACTTTGCAAGTAGCAACACTGAATTTTAATTTAGATTAGTTCTTTATACCCTCTTAAAGAAAAAAACACAGCTAACTAGCTGAACAGAAAACACAGCTAACTAACTGAACAGAAATCACATTTTTGCCAATCAAACTGATGGTTGCCTTCAAAAAATTCTTTCTTGTCAACAAACCCTATTGGTGTCAGAAAGTGAAAATATGCAATTGTTTGATAACCTTTTCTGTTCAGTATGTTTCATTGCAATTATGGAAACATAAGCATAAAAATGTTTGGGAGCCTGTCACCTAGGGTGGTGTCTTCTCTTGCTTGCTTATGTTTGCTAATTCAGCTAGCCCTTTGATGCTCTGTATAGCTATTTGCAAAGCTAAGACTGAAAAGCCAGGAGATGTTGGACATGAAAAGAGACCCAGTAAAATACCTAGACAGGGAAATCTGTTGACTGAAAAATTCAGGAACTAAGAAAATACTAGCAAAAATCCTGGTCAAACCTTAGGAAGTAACGTTGGATGGTGGTCTTAACAACGGTAACCATGCATTCTGCTTAAAACAGTTGACTAGAAACAACATTTTCCTTCTTATGTTTTTCCTTGTTTAGAACAGAATGAAAATTTTCCAAACATTTTTGTTTCAATTCAATCAAATATGTTTTTTTTGTTCTTGAACATAAAAGAATATTTAAAGTATTAACACAAATATAATTTCAAATTAAAAAAACAGTTATTAAAACATTTATTTCTGAAAATTCAGAAATATTTTGTTAATAAGCACTATTTGAGTATATCTTTTTAAGGAATGCTT
Source organism: Aptenodytes forsteri (assembly GCF_000699145.1). Taxonomy (NCBI): domain Eukaryota; kingdom Metazoa; phylum Chordata; class Aves; order Sphenisciformes; family Spheniscidae; genus Aptenodytes; species Aptenodytes forsteri. The sequence continues at coordinate 7,341,647 of NW_008795909.1, forward strand.
CAAACCAATTTTGCTTCAACTTTTCCTTTTTCAAGGGAAAGTGTTCACCTCCCTCCTTTGCTGACAGCCTTCTCCAGCTAGTCACCTGCGTTGAATTTCTATTCCTATATCCTCATGCTCTTCCTTTTTAGCATTCATGTCTGTAAACACCTGCCTTATGGCTGTTGCATCTGTTCTGGAGGGGCTGTAAGAACATTGCCCCATGTACTCCTGTAAATACTGGGCGGGAGGGGAGAGAAAACTTATACATCACTCCTTTGGAGTAGGAGGAAAATAAGAGATTTGTTTTCCCGTACAGTAGCCATGTTTCCCCTTATCATTCCTCAAGCCCATTAATGGAAGAGAGATGCATTTTCCAGGCATTGGAAGGGCAGTGTGTCTCCAGAACAGCGGAATCCCAGGAAGGAGAATCTCAAAGTTGTTTTCAGCCTTCCCAAACAATTCATAATGCTCGGAGTGTGTCTTTGAGCATTCCAGCTGGAGGAGCATGTTTGAGAATTATTAAGCTGAATTGTGCTAAATCTGTTGTTGCCTCTCAGCAGATAGCAAAAGGCTTTGCGGTAAATTTGTCCAACATTGCTGTGTATGCTTCCAGCAGGTTGTTACATGGCTTTGATGGATAGGATACAGGTAGGAAAAATCACCACAACATCTGGGAAAGCAAGAATACAGGCATAGATATTCTTCTGGAAGGAGGTGACCACCTAGAGGTAATGACAGATGGTGAATAAACAAACTTGTCATGTGATTTGATCAACTAATTATGGTTTTGGACTGCGTAGTGCAGTGATATCAAGCCAAAAGCAATCTATATTTGGTGCTGATTTGAGAATACTTGGCATATTGACTCAACTTAATCTCCAGTGTCTAACTTCTTCCACCTCACCAGTCATGGCGGAGGAGAATGCTGTTCCATTTCAGACACTTTGTTGTCATAAATACTGTCATGATGAAATGTCGAAGTGAATGCCGCTATCAGAGAAGGCAGTGAGGTTGTTCTTTGAGGAGAGGTATACCTTACAACCATCCTGCCTAAGACAATGATGGATTGCTGTGGAATGTTCAAATACAAAAGAAAGTTTTATCAAGTCATAAAAAGCAATGTGATGGTTAATAATAAGACACAATGGGGAGGGAGGAAAAGAATCAGCAGAATCCTTGACTATCAGAAAAGTTTCTGAGAGTAAGATGTACTATGAATGTCTTTATAGTCTGTTATGCTTTGTATGTTTAAAATTTAAGGGTTAAAAACACCACTGCAACATACTAGGAGAAGAGTTCTGTGCTTGTGGAGAAGTTCTATTAGATGATTTAATAAGCATTTTTAAAATTCCTGTGAGTCTTTGACGTCTGGGAAATTAAGGCCTGAGGGACCTCATCCCTGAGCTCTTTGATTCTAAAAAGTATTGTGCTTTTACGCAGCAATTTTTACTTAGCTAATTGATGGTAACAAATTAGACTTAATAACTCTGATTTATCTACTTTTCTTGAAAAAGCAAGACTTGACTGAGTTTTTTAATAATATGCACATATTATTATTAATGACACTTGATCTACATAAGATAGCATAAAGAAAAAAAGAAAGCCTTTTGTCTTGTATGCTTTAGCATTCAATGAGGTAGATGCTAGGTGCCACTTCTTTTTAGGAAGCAAATAATGTTTATTCAAGCCACTTGATTTTCCTGCAATTTATGGGATATGATAATCGCTGCAATTTTAAGATCAAAAAGCCATTCCTACTCTTTTGAACACTAATGTCTTTTGAGGTTTTGGGACTTTCTATTAATCCAAAATGTATGAAGGCTTAAAAAAATCCCAAATTTTTGTAATATGTTTGAAGGAGTGCATGAAATATGACGGTTCTCTGTGTGAAATGAATATTGTGGAGAGTTTTGTCAGTAGGGGAGAATTAAGCACTCTGGAAATCCATGAATTGCCAATATTGCAATAAAAATATCTATGTGCTCAACTTCAATATAATGCATCTGAAATGGAGAGGATGTATGTACATGTATACAAATATGCAGTTAGAGATTAAAAAAAGCTATTATCGAGAAAAAACTATTATAAGAAAGTTTATAATTCTAATGAATGAACTCTTTAACATGCTGGTAATGCTGCTTTATTGAAATTGAAAATAAAAGGCGATATGAAAAGAATATTCCTAAAGTGGAATCCATGGACTAGAAATAAATGCAGTCAGCAGTAGTGCTGTACTTTAATCTTTGCATTTTCAAGAACGTGATTTTTAAAATGTCTCTTCGTTGTGGGTGTCATACAGACATCCCGTTGCTATATCCTGTAAAGCGGAGAAGGCCCGGTAGTTTCTCCGCAGCACTGGGGAAGTGTCTGCAGCCTGTTCCTGGGTAAGTTGCTGCGCCCTGTGAGGCCACGTTGGGGGACAGGATGAGGGCATGCCGGTCACACTTACACTGTCTGCTTTGGTGACAACAGCTGTGAGAAATGCTCTCTCCTCTAGCTGGTTCTGAAGTTTCATCAAGCTGTGACTTGTGCTCAGGACACCTTACTTATTGCTAGCTGCTCAGTGCATCCTACTTCACGTCCTTCCTGAAAAACTGGTTTTATGCTGCGATTGATCCAGTCTTCTCTTTGGTAGTAATCTGCAATGAGATCCGTTGCCCACTCCTCAGTCTTGCTGTTAGCACAAGGCAAACAGACTTTTTAGGGTGCACATCTCGATTGATATTGCGTGACTTCCTGGCACCTTCCACAGGATTTGTAAAGCTACTGGGTGACATGGAAATTTGTGCAGTATGGCCAGTGACAGACTTGCCAAGGTGATGCGGTCGGGACTGGAGTCCATGCTCCAGGCTGTTGTGGGCCATATATACTTTGTCATCAACATAGGCGCATGATAGGTGTTTAGTATATGCAGTTTTATGTATCTATTTTTATACAGTCTTTTTTACTATCTCACAAAAATCACTGGGGTTAAGCAATGGGGTATTTAATATAGTTGGTAATATTTCCCCTAGGAAGTGCTTTCACTGTGGACTAGGTCCATAGGCAGTTATCCTAGATCCTACGCCTGTTAATGTTTGATCACGATTAAATAGCTAGAAAATAAGCCCCACTCAGCACAACCAGATTATGGATTAAAATAATAAACTATGACCAGAGAAGAGTGAAAGCATGTGCATCCAAGTCCTCGTATGGGGCTGTTTCTCTAGATGATACCGCAGTAGTTCACAAACTGAGTAAGTTCAAACGTGACAAATTAGCAACCTAAATTTATAACCCATTTGTTGATTGCAGTTAACTACAAATTTTCCAGAGTATTACCTCATTCCCATCTGCCTATTTGCCAGTATATTAAAATATCAATTGTGTGAAACTTTACTGTAATTTTCTGGTGTCCTTAAGCAGGAAGACTACAGAACTCAAATGCCATTCATGTTTTCTCTGGAAAGAAAGCTCTTGATTGGTGATAATAAAACCTGAAAAGGTCTTCTAGGCTGAAGAGCATTAGAAAAATTAACCAGGGCTAATCTGGGACAGAAAACAACACAAAAATTTGCCTCCCAGTCTAATGACAGCATGGGACCCCAATAGTTTTATGAAGTGGATACCAAAATACTCTAATAAGCATGGTTTTACTTTTTGCAGATAACTGAGGCACCTTTTGATGCTATAAAATCAGGGGGAAAAGTCCTAGGAAAAAAGCCCTGGGAGGAAGGGAAACACATCTGCTAGGCAATTGGAGAGGCTTCCTACAGAGAAGCAACATCTGGTAGGTCACTGCAAAACAATGGCAAATGGGCTTTCCTAGGTGTAAGTACTTCCTTTCCAGCCCGAGGTAAAGCCTTACACTCCAAACTGAGGAAAGAAAGAACAGCCGGCAAGGTTTAAAACTTGGTTCACATCGAAACTCAGAGGAAGGAATGGGTTAACTTGCTACAGAGTGCATCCAGGAGTTGTGGCTGGTGTGTAATGACATTTTTCTGGAGCACATGCAGTGATTTCAAGAACATATTTTTGTCCCTCTTCTGTATGTCATATTTATTTCATGTATCTATCGTATTGATGTTTTATAAACTAAAGTTATTGGTCCGTGTTTCCTTAGTCACTCTGATTTAAGAGGGTTACATATGGCTGACTGAGAGACAGTGAAGCATGAGAAAAAGTGAGTCAACATGTTGTTCTGTAGTTGGTGTTGATTTTTACTATAAAATCAACAACGAGAGAGAATAGAGCCTGGAAGAAAGGCAGAGAAAATCTGGTTTTGATAATTGAATTTTCCCCAAAGAACTGCACAGATCATATAACTAGTAAACTACTATTACCCAAGACAAGTATGCAAATTCAGTGGTTTATTGAATTATATCAGTTCACTGAATGATTAACTTCTCTGTTTCATTACCAGTGCGTGGCAAAAAGGTAGTATACAAATAAAAAACCAAAGATGCCATAGAGTTGATGTATTTCCTCATTTCTCTTTTGTGAACTCTATTGTTTAGGTAGAGAATCAAGTAATTTTTCCTTTGCAGCTGTAGTGGAGATATTTGGGAAGAGTTAGAGAATTCCACTTGAATGCAAAGATGATTATTCTCTGGTAGGAGGCAGCTGTTCTTTAGAAAACCAACCCTGAAACTTTACCTAGTAGGTTTCTTGTTTTCTGTCCCCCTTTAGAATGCAGAGAAGTACAAAAATTAAGCGTAGGAGATATTTTTGTTGCTACTGCCTTATATATGAAATAATAACACCTTTCCTAAGACTCTTTAACAAGTGTGTGATCAAGTAGAGGCCGTGCTGCAGGGTGTGAAGAAATGAAGGAGCGATGATATCAGGAGGTAAGTCACAACCCAGATTTCTTGCTGCCTGTGGTTTTGTTACGTGCTTGTTCTCAGTGGATTCCTGCACAGATATTGAACTGAAGAACTGCAGGTATATAAGCCGTAAAATACTTTGTGTGGTTTTTGAAATTGGAAAACATTTAAGATCAGTTTTATTATGTTCTGCTTTTTACTTTAGAACACATTTCAGTAGTGCTATATAAATATTTGAAAAATATCAAGTAGAAATTAAGAACCTACTGGTGCTTGGTTTTGAGACGTATTTTCTGGAAGTCAAAACCAGCTGATCTGTATTATGAACTGAATTATATTCCCCAAAAATCTTATGTTCTCTACTATCCATGTGGAATTAAGGGTGAGTGAGTTGTGACTGTGACTCTCAGTCTGAGAGTTAGTCCCTGAAGCTCAGCACTGGCTATTCACAGCATTCATCTGGGGAGCCAAGATAATAAGAAACAATATAAGATAATAGAAACAAATAAGCTTGTGGTCTCAGATTGATTCCTGGTCTCAGGAAGCTGATGCACCCCATGTCCACCTTCTTTCCAGGCCATTTCCTCAAGCATTCTACTTTGTTTTCTTTAAAATTAAAAATACAAGGAAGAATTATTGAATTGCTATTAATATCTTCTCATTTTAATTTCCCTTAATCTTTCCCATAACTTTCATGGATTACCGTTGTCACGCACATTCACAAAACAGGCTGTTATGGCTATGTATAAGGAACAGTCTGGAAATTTTGCCTTTGGAGGTTTTGAAAGATTCTTCAAGAGAGTTTTTTGATCTGTGTGACTGTTAGGAAGATGTGTGGCATTGGTCTCCAGTCTTTAGTCTCTTCTCTAACCCTCCACACCCCCCAAATTTTTTAAACAATAGAATACGTGTGTGTCAGCAAAAATTTTCAAAGAGCTGACTGGCCAAAGAAGAGATGTTTCTGGATATGTTTTTATATGGTCTTTTAAGAAAATAAAATATATCCTAAGGAAGATAATTTTCAAACTACTGGGACATGGCCACATATATCTTTTTTGAGTTGTTTTTTTAAAAATTATGGTTCTAGCATAATTCTATGTACTATCAACTAAAAGAGGGGAAAATGCCTAGAATTTGCAGGGCCGCAACTGGGATGGAGGAATGAATACTCCTACTATTTGCAAGTAGTCTTAAATCTGAAAATTTCAGGTGAAGTTGCATGCTTCAAAATTAAACGTAGAAACCTTTATCTCCTTAGGAGACATAATTCCATACAGAGAGCAATGCCTTTGTGAGTTGAAGATGTCTGCTTCACATGAGCAACACAAGCAGTGGGTGGGATTACAGGGTTATAACACAATGGCCTAAGAGACCTATTTTAGTATCACTAAGAAAAAAGTGAATTGTAATTTCTTTTTATCCTCTCATAAAGGTTTAATTAAATGTTTTGTTTTCTTGAGATAGTCCTATTACTGGCAGTACAGTAGGAGCAGAATAAGTTGGTGTGAAACTTGCATGTTACAAAGTGCAAAATATTTTACATTTTAAAAAAGTATAATTTTTTGTGTTTTTCTCTTTAGTTGTTTAAACAAATTTGTCTTTTAAAACTGAACAAGTATTGAGAACTCAGAAGATCTCAAAGTGTACCATATTTCTTAAATCCAAGTTACAGGTATCTCATTTGGTGGATGGAAATCTCATCTTTTACAGTACTTACTTTGATGAGTTGCTTTAGATATGAACTTAAATCTGAAAGAAGAAAAATAAAATATTTTGGTGATATAAATAATGTGGTATCAAAATACACAGCACTTTCTTTTTAGCCCATGTCTTTTTTGATAAGTATTATTGACTTTAGTGTTGAAATTAAAGCAAACACAGTTCAGTAGTTTGAGCACTAATGCTCAGCGGGCCTGTGAATTGTGCTGTGTATGGAGTGAATAGGTATGGGAAAAGGTGGTGTTTTCGTTGATTGTATGGAATGTAACACATTTTTATCAAGACTCCATTAGCTTACTTCTGTTTCCCTGCAGTACAAATATGAGGAGCTCACTTTTTATAGGTTTTTGTTTAGCTTCTGGTGTCATCTTGCTGTTTGTTGGGGAAGTTCTTAAAGCATTATTACCATTCAAAGCACAACTGTTGCATTACTGCAAAGAAGCAAATCACCTGAGAGAGTGATCATCTCATTGTTAAGGCAGGCGATAAGGTCTTCAGAAGGCTGGATTCACTTCCCAGCTCTGCCACTAACTTTTGTGTTCTTTTATCTTTGTCTCAGGAAATCAGGAATTGCAGTGCTGTTCTCACAAGGCTGTGCAGATATTTTCTGATACCAGCATGTTTGTCATTTGACACCTCAAATAGCATAGGAACATCAATGCTTGTAAGATGTTCTGAGGTGCTCGTTACTATCTATGACACTGTCATCATGAGCATTCTTAATTACTGGGAAAAAAAGGTGATACTATTAAAAATAGCATGGCACAGTTAAACAGGAAATGCGAACATTCCTTGAATGCATTCTTTCAGCCCAAACAAAATCAGAGAGAGATGCAGATCGTGAACTGCCTTATGAATCATCCCCAAAGCCTAACATTAATAATGCCCTATGTTTTGTAATTTGTTCAAACTTTGCTTTTAGAGAAGAAAAAATATATGCGCTTACAGATATGTTCTGCTGCTTATTGGAAAAGTGGAGTACTCTGCTTTGTATTGGTATGGTTAGGTCATTTCTTATTCTTAGATCCATATGGTACTCTTTAAATATTAAAAATATTCCCGAAAAACAACTTTAAAAGTAAACTTTCACAGATGGGTTTTGATAAGATGTCAACAAACATGACCTTTCAATCTCTAGTGCAAATGGCAATAAAAACCTAGCCTATCTAATCTGCCTGCAAATAGCTGTAGCTTCACTGATCTAGTCTAATCAAAGGAACAAGCCCACAGGGGTTTAAAGGATTTCTTGCTGTTGCTGCAGCCATTAATTTAATTGCTAGAGTACAGTGAACTCTCAGAGTACAGTAAATGTTTGGATCTGCAGGGAGATAAACAGCTGAACCCTTGGAAAAAAAAATCTAAAGCAAATAGGGTTTTCTCTGCAATTAGTGTTGTCTTAAAGTATGTTTTAAAAGCAGGCCCCAGTGGAGCTGACATGAGTTATCATCTGCATTTCCATGTGATGTACCACTAGCTATTCCAACGTGTCCTGCAGTAACTCCAGTGAATGGGCTGAAACTACCAAGTGGAACACTGAGAGATAACTTGTGCCACTGGTGCACGTGGGGGTGGTAATGCTCATTCCATCATCTGCCTTGCTGCTGCCATCCTCCTTCTCTTAAAATTATAGCTTGAATTTTGAGATTCTTTCCCTCCAAGGATGTATTTTCAAGGTGCTGCTGCACTTTTAATTATATTTAAAGCTAATTACTAGACAGGGTAGTGTTTAAATTATTAGTGGAATGTAAAGAACTGATGATACCGAGGAAAAAGGACTTGTTGAACAGAAAGTACTCTAACTGTGCAGGTCTGAAGAGATTCCAGATTGAGGTGGGTTTCTGAATTTTAATTTTTTGTGGTGCTTCTCAAAGCAATCAGAGTTGCCTTCCTTTCAGTCTCAAAGATATTTTACTTTTGGTATTAATATTAGTAGAAGTGTGGCTTTAGCAATGGTTGTATAAGGTGTATTTTTGTTTTTAATCAAGAACAGAAAATTCATGTTGTTTTCAAGAAAAGTTGTTCCTCTGTAAAAGTCTGTGAGCAATTTACTGGTCAGCAAAGTTGGGTGCTTTCCCTTTTGGCAATGCACATTTCCACTTATGGAATGATGAATCGATTTCATTTAATAATGAGAATTGGCTTGAGGCAAAGCCAAGCTTAGAATAAAACAAAAAAGATTCTTACTGGGTCAGGGTTTAAATTGCCCTCTACCAACTCTCCATCTCTGCTCTAACACATCTCCTTGCTTTGTTGTCCTGCTGGCAGATGTAGGATCTGGGATAGCTACTGTCAAGCCTGTAGAGTTCATGCGATAGAGGAGGGTTGTATGGGGATGCAAATATTCCTCTGTTTGGTGGGGCAGTTCACCACCAAAAGGAGTAGATTTTAAAATCATTTGTAGGTGGAAATGTGGGATCGCCAGTACAGCTGTAGATTCTTAACATGTTTGTGTGAGATTTTTGGATGGTTAGATGAGAAAGGATTTATTTTTAGTGTATGAAACATGGTTGTGAATTCTAATTAATTAATGAGTTATGCATACTGGAGATTTAACTTAATTGTAGCTTGCAGTGCTGCAAAATATTTAGGAGAAACAAGACTTTTCATGATATCTTTTTAGTGCAGAGTGTGAGAGTACAAATGTATTAAGGCATGCATCTATCTGCTTTCTTTTTAATGGAAAATTGAAGACCTGCTTTTGGTTTCCCTTTCTCGTCCACAAACCCCACTGGCTTTTCCTCATAATGAAGGACAACCAGTTTAGTGCTCCCTCCCAGCTTTGCAATGTCATACAGTTTGTTCCTTGCTGTCTCGTGTACCTTAGGCAATTTTATGAAATGTATTTCTCACTGGGCTTGGCTAATCCAGTGGAAGCACTAATGAGAAGGTTTAAAAAAAACGTAAAAATTGTCAAGTTCATTTATAGATCAAATGTGACTACTGAAATGCAGGAAAATTCTAGGGAAAACTGTTATTGCCTGACTCTAACAGTGTGATCCAAATTACAACCTTTTACAAACGTACACTTGAAACAACCCCTAGCTTGCCAGCAGAACCTCCACACAGTGCTGTGTGGAGCCCTCCATTGAATCGTGCACGTTTTTCTTTGACGCGAATGCCTTTACAGTTTAGTTATTCAATGAGCAGGATAGCATCAGTGTGTCCCAAAATGGGGATGGGAAGCTTTCTTTGCAGTACAGTGCAGTCCTCAGGGGAACATGCTTTGTGCGTCAGATGTGTCACACTTTTTCTATAAAACAATATGACAGCTAAGGATAGGCTTTAAGAAGTGTTTAGGCACTAAAGATGCAGCTGATTATCCAACAACTTCAAAATTACTTTGGTGCATATTAATTTTTAATGAAGACCTTTCATAGTTCTGTCTGACCACAGGCAATATTTTCTAAGAAGAAAAAGAAGTGCTAAGTATCATTTAATGCCTATTAGTACCATCCACTGATGTGTACTTGCTGTTTGTTTGTGTTGTGCTGCTTCTGAAGGGAATTAATTTCAATATGCTGACGTTGTAATCTAGGACTACAGTATTCATATACTTAAAATCAGTCAGATATAGAAGTAAGAAAATTCCAACAGTGCCCTCAATTTTTTTAAAAAAAAGCTCGCTCAGGCATACAGTAATTAAACTATTCATGACTGCATGTAATTACATCATTATGTACACAGTCCTGTTTCTGTAATTTGGATCATTGGAGGGCAAAGTGTCAAAATCTCTGTAATGATGTTTAATTCCATTTTAACATTTCCTAGAGGAATTGCTTTGAGTTTATTTTCAAACCACAAAACTCAGAAAGCCCCTTGAAGTTTGCGTGAACTATGTAAGTTACAACTACTTTTCTAAATCGGTTTGATAATGCAATCATTAGTTTGCCATACCTTCTGATCTCTCTCTTTGATTCTAAGAAACATGCAGGAGTTATAGTAACCTAGTTCTTTTAGATTTTCTCAGTACTTTTAGGAGCCTAAATATGGGATGAAGTTACTTCATTTTTCACATGAATACATACTTTCACTCTTTTAGTTCATAATCACTATACAGAAATTGTATGTGTTGGTGTGAGTTTTTGCTTTGAAATCCAGTATAGGAAGTGCCATTTGATGTTTTATTTAAGTCTGTACAACAGTCTAATGTGGCTTTTACTGTCCGTGCTGTGCTTTCTTTTGTTTAGTTTAAAAAAAAGAGGGGGTGTATTTTAAAAAAAGACATACCTTGAGAGCTATAAATATACATGTGGGTTTTTCTCCCTCAGTTAAGAATTTTTCACTTTGCAGAAATGTTTTAAAAAGTAACCATATTCCTAGAATGATAATTCTGAGGGCTTGTGATTAATTGCTACTGTACTATCATTAAATCTTAAGATATTTAAAGGCACTCTTCCTTATAGTTGGATTCATCATATGAAATGAGTAACTGTGTGGGTTTGGGTTTTTAATAGAAGATTTCATCTTTGTTGCTCACAAGAGTCTGACCGTTGAATTCAGTAGGCTTTGAATCAAGATGTAAAATAGGATTAAAAGCTGCACTGAATCTTACCAGACATGAGGTTAAGTCTCAGGTCTTCCAGTGACTGTCTTTGACCTTGAAAAGATTTTTGCCTCTTCCTGCTTAATTTTCTCTGTTTTAGCAATAGTGAAACTACAATGACAGTCAGTAGAAGTTCCAAGAACTCAGATTTCACTTAGGTTCTGAAATGATGCAGTGGAAGAAGTGCCAATTTCTCCATGGATGATAGAGTGAGCCTGAAGCAGCAGGATTGCTAATTAGGTAGAATCTAAGCCTCTGTGTCTCAGTTTCTCCATATACCAGGACAGAATAATTGTTTCACTTCCCTCCCATGTTTTTTAAAAATGTACTCATTAAATTGTAACCTTTTTGAGACAGGCTTTCCCTTATTATGCATGGAGCATGATAAGGAGCTATTTTTAGTATAAATTAATGTATAAATTAATAAATAGTTTGGGTTTAAAAGATGCATAAAACCTGTTAATTTCTTTAGCAGACATGTGCTTACTCTGGAAGCCAGGGAGATGGTTTAAAATTTGTAAACAAAGTTTTTATGTTTCAAAGTGCATAAAATACCGGTTGCAGTTCTCATCAAGAAGAAAAGCTATCTAATAAGTTAGAATATCAGGTAGCTTTGATTCCTTCAAGAATACTGGTAGCTAGTCATAGCTCTGTCTATAATTGACCTCTTGGGATGTCTGGTTTTTGTTTGTGTAGTGGACAGGGTGAACTTTATGCCAAATTATTAACTAGCACAACAAGCCAACAGACTAATGGCATTTTTAAAAAAGCTTGATCCTTTTCACAGGCTTAATAATAGTATATGTTCATTGTACGTTAGTTCCTAGGGACACAGCCTGGAAATCAGGAGTGCTATTATACTAATTACAACATAGACACAGAGCAAAAGATGTTCCTGCCCCAAAAAGACGAGAGTGCAGATTATACGCAAATTGCATATAGTTCCTTTAATAGCGGTGTATATGAACATTAAATGCCCATTGTCCCCTGACCTTTCTATATATGGAGCTTTGCACATATAAAGAAAGGAATGGAAAGAAAATTACTTCACCCTACCAGATCTGAAAGGTAGAGACAAACCAGTGCTTATGGAAAGACAATTTATAACCTAAGTGCCAGGAAGATGTCTTCATTTACTAGAATGCAGCATCAAAGTGGACAAAAGATACTGCAGGAAAAACAAGGCTTTCCAGATTCCCTGTAAACATACTGTAAAATGACCTAGTAACTCGTTAGATGAGAGAGGACTGCAGGTTTCAAATGCCGAGAAGTCACTGAAATGCCTATTGGCTAAAAGGAAGGAAAATGAGATAGCATGGGCTTTTAAAACTTGGAAAGGTTTTGACTGCCAGGCTTAGAATAATCGAAGACTTTATTTCATAGTGAAAATAGTAGTCATACAAGAAGGCAAGAAAGCTTATAAAGACTTTATAAGGAATATTTAGCACAGAATGAGAAGTAGATGAGCCAAGTATCCCAGGATGAGAATAATTAGAAGAAAGCCAGCAGTCTAAAGACAAACAATTAGAAACTGGCATACATCCAGCTGCTATAAAGTCACGTTATTCTAGGGCAAGAAATATACCACTGTATACTGAAATTACAGTCAGCTTATCTTAAACAGCAGCTTGTATCCAGGCAGTGTGTGGTGTTCTGTTCTGAACAAACAGAAACCATATCTCACTGGCAGAAGAAGCAAAGATAAATTCATATGCAAAGGTGCCACTCGTCAGGAATTATGTATTTCAACAGACAAATTCTTCAGGATGCTGATACTGTATGTATTGTTGTGGGGGGGGGAGGGAGAGAGAATTTTATTTTTCCAAGAAAAATTTTTTGAAGTGTTTTTAGTTTGTGTTTTTTGGGGGGGGGGGGGGGAGAATTTTGGGGTTAGAGATACAGCTACTTCAAGAATGCACTTTGTAAAAATGTGGAAATGCTCTGTAAGAGGAGACCTTGTTTTCAGCAGTATTACCTGGTAGCCATAGAGTATTTGGTAGGGTGCTGGGGGAAGCTGGAAGCAACTTTACAGTTTTTCAAACTGTACTTAATGAAATATGTACTTTTAGTACTCTCATACAGAAGCCCATTTTTCACTTGGAGAACAGGTTCTACAATATGAAAGCACCTCTGTTCCCCCTCTGCTGCTTCCAGAGACGGCTTCTGGTGTGATGCTTCCAAATATATTTGGCCTTTGACCTCAAAGCAAGATTTACATTGCTGTTCATATTGTCAAGAACGTTCTTGTATGGCTGTGGGGAAGATGTGAAGAGTTATAAGCACGTGGTTTCAGTTGTGTGTTACAAATAATACAGGCTACCATACTGATCTGATAGTCTCAGTGTTTCATAATCTTTTTCCAGCTTGTTATTATTTCAATTCTTAAAATATAAGCACTAATTTAAAATACAGAAGGGTGGCTGAAATGATCAAGATGGTAAAGGAGCTGCCTAGCAGTGGTGGTCTAAAAAAGATGGGACACTGCATTATGGAGAGGAGGCGGCTGAGGAGAACATGATGATTTACAGAGTTCATAAGAGGCATGGCAGGTTTAAAAAAAAAAAGTTAAAAGCACATCTTTTCCTCTTTTCAATTCTTGCTGAATATCCATATGCATAGCCTTTCCTCTAGACTTTAACCTGAATGCTGTTGTATGGTGCTCCTGAAATGCTCACGCAGCATTTCAGATCATTAATAAATCCACAGTATATGTTTTTTCCTGTTTCCTCCACCCTCCCCCTTATCCCTTTGTTTCTGTTCTTCCAAGTAACACCAGTGGCAACATTTTTTACAAAAGGTCCAAAATAAAATTGTTGCAGTTCTATATTCTCTCTTTCTCTTTTTTTCTCTAAAAAGCAGTTGCTTTCTGCAAAGCATATCAAGAGCAACAAGCTTGCTGTCAGATATCAACATTCCTTGCTTTGTTAGTTTTGCAGCCATAGACAGCACACGTTGGAAAAGCACATGCCACATCACCAAAATGCCTTCCCTGAGGGCCAGCTGCAATCCACTTGAGCATGTCTGAGCTTGTTTTCAACTTGTTTTCCTTTCTTGCCATGATTATTTCTACATTGCATGATATCCTTACAGGCAATACTTTAAAATCTAACACACAAATGCACTGTTCTCAGAAATCACTCCTGTATTTAAGAGTGCTTTATTTAAATATGACAATCCTATCATTATTTTCCCAAAATGACAACTGCTTAGAATCCCTCTTTCTCCCATGTCAACTGTGAAAGCTTTAATTATAATCTCAGCAGCAATAATGTTGTTCCGATACAGTCAATGCAAGCATATCTATCGCCCTGTAAATCACTTTAATAACAGTGGCTTTTTTGTTTAGAGTAAGTGAAATTTTTATTAATACCAGAAAAATAACACAGGTCTTATTTGCTGGACGCAGCTTGTCATACTGTGTGAAGTCCAACCACAACTAATGAAGACTGCAAGGGAGAGGAGTGTTATCCTTCCAAGATAACTCAATCTCATCTAAATTTCTAGAAATACAGGAAACCTAGAACATAACTGACATTACAAAGCCAGTCAGGAGTTAGGAAATACCAGAATTAAGATAAATTGTACAGGTTTTTTGGTTCCTGTGTACACGTGCCATCTCTAATTACATGATCACACTATTTCTTTATTTAAGATCTCTGCATCTTTCAGTATGCAGAAAGAGTGGTGCTAGCTTCAGGCGCAGCTGTTGAGAGTTTTGCTTCCCTGCACAATTCAGTATATGGCCCTAGTTTTTATACACTGTACTAGAACTATCTGCAGTATTAGCTGCTTTATGGACTTTCCTGTGACACTTATCACAACTGAATGTATGAACTACGCAAATGTAATGAACTTCTGCTCACACTGTCTCTGCTGGAAAATGATGTGATGGTGTTTATCCTCATTTATGCATGTGGAGCTGAGGAATAGTGAGCATAAACATCAGCTGATTTGGGGAGCCCAGTCTGAGCCATGATTTTCCAGAGCTCTGTTTTACGTAGCCTTGTAACATACAAAGTTCATCTCTTCCTTTATTTGCAGCTATAACAAAAAAAGGAGTAGTTTTGCAAATCAGGACTACATCAAACTGAGGAATATTCAATGAGCAAAAAACTGAAGTAACTAGTTTTGCATCACACCCTGCAGGTCTAGTGTCTGTTGCCCTTTTCTAGATAGTACACAGTCCTCCTGTCCCATTCACTTTAGATAGTCTCTATCCTTTTCTCTCATGGCCAGTTGGCTACCTGACCAGATTTTTCCTCACTCGATCCTTTTCACAATCTTTACACTTAAGTCCTCTGTTTCCCTTTCTCCACCACAAATTCTCTTGGTCTCCGAGATCTTAACAGGACGAAGACGCTTAAATGTTCTTATTTTTTGTACTGCAGTCCTTATCTCAAGGTGCACTTTTACCAATTGATTTAATTCTCCCCCTTGGTTTGGGCCAGTTTTTAGTGGCAGTAGAAGTAGTAGTTAGGAGTTCCCCCACCCGTGAGGATGTGTGGTGAGGGTTAGCATACAAGCGGTTGTATCTCATGAGAGATGTGTGAGGAAGAGAAACCTATGGATGGTTTGTAAGAACAGCGCGGGTCCTTTCATGTTAGCACTAAGAGCTGTGGAAGCATCAAACCTCAATATATGGAGGCTGAATGGTGATGTTAGTTATTTGACTGAGAATGTTGAAATGGCACTGCTTCAGCTGGCTTTATCGCACATCCAAATGTAGAGGGATTTTTCACAAAAATGCCCAGTGAGCTGCTCCTTCCCACTATTTATGCCTCAAGTGCGGGAGGATAATCAAGGAAAAGGTCACCAAACTTTCATAATAGGTAAAAGAAACTTATTCACCACAAGCCGGTTCACCAAAATAGCTGAAAAAGTTGGTTAAATGCCAGCTGCTTGGAAACAATGGTGTTGGGCATTAAATGAGAATTTAGCTGGATAATGATCCACATGCAAAAGTGCAGCATGTTTCTAACAGCTCTTCACTGAAGAGCAAATGTTCAAAAGCTTTTAAAGTCTTTTTTTACAATGGGGTTGGAGCGGAGGGCTGATTCCTTTGGGCTTGAGACTGGAAAGGTCTGGATCCATTAATTCAGGGACTTATTGTATAAAGAATGCCTGCAACTTCCAGTGAAGTATTAAAATTGTAAAGTTGAATATTTTATTATAGCATAAAATCTAGAAGTTGGTAGTTTAAGGAACATGACTGGGTCTTGAGCATTTTTGTGGAGGCTTAGTATTATAAGCATTAATTTCTTAAAAGGTGATAGATTTTTCTGTAGGCACACTTCTGCTGAATGTGTTGTGTAATACTGTAATTGTACATGCTTCTTTAGAATTGGGATGTGAATCATATGTACCACTAGAATAAAATAATTCGATTAGTGAATGTATACAAATAGTCCATTTTGCAAAATAGAGTATATACAACAATGAAACTTGGATTTAATCTGTTTGTTGCAGAAAGCACGTTCTAGTTTGTCTGTGCATATTGGACAGTAAATCAATCTTCAGCAAAGATCTGCTCAGGATTTTTTTCCCTAGTAAGTTCCTGCAGTGACTGTGATATTTAACACTCCACATGGGGAGAGCAGACAGCCAGAGTAACCTGGTTTGGGCTTCTGCTAACTTTCTCTGTAGCCCCTTGTGAGCTTCAGTGCAAGCTCATGTGTTCATAGGCATCCGTGTGTATGTGTGTGGAAAGGGGGGGAGAAGAGTGTGTGTGGGGGGTGTATGCGCACGGTAAATTTTCAGAACACCATGCAGCAAACTGGCAGTATTCTTCTGATAGGGAGAAAGTTTCTGGAAAAATACCAGTATGGTACTTGGTTTCTAGTGTGCACTTGTGTGACCTTGGATTATTTCAATTAGGTTTTCGGTGCTTAGTTTTTTCCATTTGTAAAACAGGAATAATTCTAGTACACTTGCCCCATATTTGTTTGCTTAAAAACCCCTGTGGTTTTCCCTTATATAAGGTTTGTTCAGTGTATTCATAATGGTTCAAGCCCCTTGTTCCTTTGCATATTAGTTACTCAACTCATTGCAATATATGGAAAATCTAAAACTTCGATTTTATTTTCTGATTGCATAATTACTGCAGGAAACAAATTACACTGGGAATTTAAAAAGTGAGACACTATTTAAAATAAGTTTAAAGTAAAATCACTGATCTCGAGTGTCATAAAAATACCTGGTCAAGTGACGAGATGATACTGTGTAGGCAAGATGTAAAATTTATAGCTTTGGTAAAAAAGATAAATACCATAACTTTGGAAAGTAATTTATAGTCAAAACCCAAAGTTCTGCATTTCCCTCTGTCCTTTTCCCAGCGATGTTGCCTATTTTTAAAGCAACTGACCAGAGGGCTCATCTAGAGACCGTTTCATGAGATGGTAACTATGATATTGTTTTCTGTGTTATATTTATTTGGTACAAGTAATGGAACATTAATCAAATATTTTTTGCAATTGACTGTTCTCCGTGGTTGGAATGCTGAAGAAATAGCAGGGTGTGGGAGCAAATTGAGATGATAAATTAGTTGAATGCTAATATTGTGTCTCCTAGTCCATTGTTCTAAGTGATTCTGTGTGCTTTTTTTATCTTTAAACGAGGTAGGATTGCTTTTACTGTTTCTGCAGATGTGATTGTCTTTGAGAAGAGCATCTGCATTTATTTCTCACAAATTGCTAGTCACAAATTTTATCTGCTGCTATAGTTTTGCATATAAACAACTTTGGGGTTTTTTTCTATAAAAATACAATAACATATGATGCTACTTGTCAAGCTGTATTGTACAAAGAAATGTATCTTTGTGGGGTTCAAACAGGACAAGCTAAATAAAATGACTCTGTCATGAGGAATTTTAAGAGACAGTCTTAACTGTATTTGCAAAAAAGTTTCAGACATATTTTTAAGTTCTGGTGTTTTAAGTGCCCAAAACGCTGAACTGCCACACGTAGAACACTACTTTTAAAATGGTCAGTTATTAAATTTACCTTCATTTGAACAAATGAATAGGTGCAAGTCAGAAAATAGTCTCCTAGTTCTAGAACTTAACATAAAAATAACAGTTGTTCAATGGTGTCAATATCTTTAGAAGATAAATGTTGTAACATTTTCCTTCTATGCATTTACTGAGTTAGAGCCTCTCAGTGTATGTAAATATGTATGTTTTTCTTATTACTTGTTTTTCTGTGTGTGAATATACATATTTATAACATCTTGTAGCTTCTCAAGTCCTTCAATAATGGCAGAAAAAACATTGCTACTAAATAAATCTATAGAAAGTGATGTTTTACTTTCTTCTTTTGCTTTTATAAGATTGTGTACACTCTTTTTGAAAATCCCTAAAGGAAGGATAAGTTTGGAGCATTGTGTAGCTGCAAGCGCTTCAGACCATTTCAGGCAATAGTTCTACAAGACCTCTGCAAGAAGAACCCAAGTCCATTCCTTGGACTGAGTACAATAATGGTTAAGCTGAAATTCTCTTTAGATAAATACCATAACTATTTTGAGCACCTTTGGTTCCTTCTGGAGGTGTTTTCTTTGGCTTGAAATACTGAAGTAATCATTTAAGGAGAGAGAAAGAATAACTTCTTACTCTGTGGAGGATTCCTGGAGTACCAGACTTGCTTCAGTGAATGCAGTAGAACAGCATTAACTGTGAGACTGAGAATACTCCACCAGCAGAGTAGTCCATAACACATCTCCAGGGAGGTAAAGCAGAGGAAAATGAACACAGATCTCTAGGCTCATAGAAGGGCATTTTAAGTTCTGAACTGTACCATTAAAAGGGAACCGGCTCAACCTTCAACTTTTTTGAGGCACGCTCTTGTTTTCCCTTTGCTTTTCTTATAGATACCCACAATAAATATTTTATGTCAGGTTGAATTAACCATCTTGTGGTGAACTGAGAAAATCTGGTGCTGTTTCATTGCAGTCTGATGGGGAAAAACAAGATAAATAATGGAATAGCTAATCAAAACCAGTTTAGGGTTCTTTAGTGTGTTGTTTGCTTGTGTTTTTTTTTTTACTTCCCAGTTTCAATGTTCAGCCAGAAAATCAGTTATTCACACTGTTCCTCTTCTTATCAGATCATGAACTGATTCATGACCCAGCTTACTTGCAAAGAATCCGTTCATGGTGGTACACTGCACAGCAGCCTCCCATGGATTGCTTGTGCCATAACTTAGAGTACAGGAGAGAAAGCAGACTGCACTTAGCTGTTGTATTTAATGTGGTGTTGGCATACTTTGTGATGGGAAACACGGAATCTTACTCCCCCCCCCCCAAGTGGGCAAAATAGCAACGATACCCTGTGCATGCTTATTCAAACCTGTAGGTTGCAATACTGAAATCCATGATGGTATCAGAAGCAGTGCCCAGCTACTTTTTCAATGCTGTATGCCAGACAATAGCAAAGACATTTAAAAAAAAAAAAAAAAAGGTGAAACTTGTATGTTGACCGTAATAAAGTCTGTTGCTATCAGGAAAAAGAAAAAGAAAGGAAAACATAATTACCTCAATGTATGAGGATGTACAGTCACTCAGTATACTTCAAAAACATCCTCTATGTCTTCATTTATCCTCATTACAAACCATTTCCAAAAGAGTGAATTTACCTTTATCAAGTTGTGAAAGGCATTTGCCTTCATGCATCCTTACTCACATAAATTAAAATGTTTGTTTACTTTGATATTTTGAGTTGCACATGTGCATTATTCTTCATAAAAGTTTAAGTGACAAAATATGGGTGCATTTTGTTAAACTAAAAATAAAATACTTTAAGCATAAATGAAAGTTTTGTGTAAAAAGACTAGGGCCAAGGGAAAAAAATCAAATGTTGGACATGGTACATTAAATACAGAATAACAGTTTGCTCTATGCATTAGAGTTCAGCAGTAGAAAATGATGCATCTATAGCTTTTAAATAATTTTATATAGCTTTTAAATAATTTGCACAGTTTAAGAAGATATTTTTAGTAAAATCAGTATCCAGAGTCCCAGCAGGTATAAATAACTGTGTTTCCATTAACCTTGAAGTATTTATGTCATGTGACGCTTTGGTTATGGAAGAAAAGAGCTGGTCTCAAGCAGAAAGTTTTTCAAAGCAAGGCTGGATGTATTGGAGATAATCTCCAGAGCTATGCAGCATGTTACGTATGACTGTGGTTTTCCTGGAATTGTTTAACCTACCAGTTTTACCCTAACGTCCATCAAAATGTAAGGAAAGGGTTTTCAATTCTTTTGGACACATTTTTACATTCTGTATGTTAAGTTTGGTGTTAAGTAGCAGAAGGTGTTTGTGATTTGCGCGTCAATCTCTTGCGGGCCTGGCAAGAAGCCACATGCAAGCTGATGCATCCTGAACTTCAACAGAAGTGATAAACAATCAAAATAAACAAAAAATGCCTCTAACTGGACAAGCAGCTTCTTCATACCGAAGGCAAGTGCTAAGTGGTGATATTTCTAATGATTACATTTTTGCAGAAGTACCATTGATTAAAACTAGACACAGAAGTTAGGATAGGTATAGAGGAAATTTCTTGCATTCACGTCCTGTGGATGCCTGCGGGCAAAAAGAATATTTTCTATTTTTCAACTTGATTACTCTTTTGCTGCTTGTGTAATATAAACTGCGACTGCAAAATGAGGATGCTGTTAAGATGAGCAGGTACATCTTCAAAAAAGTGCTAAAAGTTTAAAGTGAGCAGGCTGGGTTATATGAATTAGCTGATTATTTTGGTCCTCTTTTGTAGATAACTGCAATGGGGTAACCATGTCCTGGTCAGTTTTTTCATGCCTTTGTTACTAGTTTTCCATTTTCTTTTATCTTCATAGACAGCTTTGTCACCTTTGCTCTCAGTCTGTGACTTTTCTAAGTTTATGGTCCATTCAATGAAGTTTCTATTTTCCCCAACAGATTTTAATGGCATTTAGAGTTTGTCTAGCTTCTCCAGAAAGGAAAAGTACCCTTTGATTTCTATAACACATGTGCATATAACACATTAAATTATATGTTTATTTTATGTTGTCCTGTAGCATTTAGGTGTTCTTGTGATGTCAGAGGCATGCTGTGCCTCCTTTGCAGTAGATTAGTTCTAACTGCTGCTTCTGCCTCATGCAACAGTATTATTTCATTAGCTGTTTTCAGTACTGAGACCATTTTTGAGGTTTTTTTTGATAACTCCTTTGTTTGCCACTTCCTATTAGTAACCAGGCTTACACTAATTTCTATGCCTGGAATTTACATGATTTTCACTCAGGTAAAATAAACATACTTGATTTTCCTTAGCTTGCAATTCCTTTCCTGTTGGCCCCTCTGAAATCCACACTTTGAAAGAATGATGTGAAGGACATGTAGTATTAGTGGAGTTTGAGTCTTTTCAAAGATTGGGACTGATGCTGGCGAGCAGTAGGTCATCTTCCCCACTGTTAATTTTTGTTAAAGAAACTTCCATTATTTGTTTTCTCCCTCAGCATTGTTTGCAGCCCATTTTATTCTTATTTTTCTGCTACTTTTTCTTCGTTCTATTTCCTGTAAGGCTAAATCAGCCTTTCCAATAGGGCTTGAGGGTTCCCATTGCATTGCAAAGCTGAGACGTTAAATGAGCTATACTCTGAACAGCTATCAGCATTCCTTTTGCTGCCAAAATGAGTTAGGTAGATCTGATATTCCGTAAATGATGACTTTCAAAATTGTGAAAGGAAGTGAGGGCTCTTTTTCTGAAAATTAAAAAAAATGGCAGCATTAAACTATTTTTTAGACCATCCTAGTCATTTTTTCCTGCTTTATGAATATATGTACTTACTAAGGAACTGTTTTTTTCTTTCTACTAGTTCTGTCCTCCAACTAAATCAGCACGGTCCTTATTAGTCTTTACTTTCTTTGAAAGCAACATCTTTATTCTACTGTTTGCCATTTTCCCTTTGTTGTGTCATATCTACAAGTGCAGAAACTTGTCATGCTCCCTAATCAAAAGCAAATTTTAAACCCTTTTCATTCAGTGGAAGAGAGAAATTTCTTTTTCTCCCTTTTTTAAAAATTCAAAATATATCCATCTCATGTAATGCGGAAAGGTAAACTGGAGGATTACAAGACGACTTTTCTGGCATGACCAATTCTTGCTTGTTTCTGCTATGGATTCAAGTTGAATATTGCCCATAAAATTGCTGCCACTGTTTCTTTCACAGAGGCATAATAATGATGAAAAAGAGCTTTCTCTATTTCACTATAACCACTATAGACTATTTCATACCTCTGTGCATTTATAGAGAGATATATGTGCTGTGCAACAATTAATATTTTCATAAGAATGAGGGTAAAAGGAAGAGTTTGTCACGATTCAGAATCAAGGATAATGACTGAATGCTTGGCAACGTTTTTTTAAAGAAACAAACGAAGGAAAGAAGACAACGAATGTGATGATGTCTTTGTCAAGCTAGCTAATGCATGCATTTTGAATGTGAACCGGGTGGTAGGAGGTAAAATAAAAGGTGACATTTAGACTGGTGACATGATAATTTCACTCCTGCCCGTCGAGCTTGAAATTGCATCTTTTTATGTATCTATGATCCCTTATTTCTGAAAGAAACACATGTCTTAGAATATCATGCACTGTCGCGAATATCTTGCTGTAGGTGTGAAATGAATGTGTGTAATGTCTGTATTTACAGACAATCTATAAAATAATTCTTCCCTTTTCTAACTACAAGCTGGAAGCATGAGAAAAAGTGCTTAGTTTTTGAAAGGACAGCAAATGTTCCATAAATGAGAGAGCTAATATTTGATAATATCAGGATCTGAAATATTAAATCACAATTCTACATCTTGATGTGACACAAGAAAGGGAAAATTAGAAATGTACTGGAGTAAAGATGTTGCTTATAAAGGAAGAGAATAATAACAAGTACAGTGCTGATCTAGCTGAGCGACAGAATTGATTTAAGAGTTTGTTGGTAAATATATTTATATATAAGGTACTATGGAAAGGGAAAAAAATAGAAATGTTAAGCTGAAAATGATAGTCTGAAGAAAAGAGAAAAAGTTTTTAATGACTTTAATACTCGCTGCTGTTAGGGAGTGTAGAAGAAATACAAAACCACCCGGTGCTCTGACAGTAATGCGATTTATTTTGCTTCCTGTGTTATATCCTTTCATATGCAGTTCTTCCAAGGAAAAAAAAAAGGCACAAAAAAGATCTAATGCTAAAAAAGCAATGGTTTTGAATTTATAGAAGAAATCCAGATTCTTTAACTGTTCTCTATCTCTTTAGCTGCTATAAAAAAACTATATAATTTCAGAAATGTAGAAATTTGTTTTCTTTCATACAAGCAAAAATAACTATGAATATAGCTACTTTATTTTTTTTGCCCTTCCTTACAGCCCATTTTAACCCGTTATTTCATGCCCTGAAAAATGCACACAAGGCACAAAGAAAGGAAGAACAGAAGAGTCCTGCTTGTAGCTGGGTCGATTCCAATAGTCAAGGGGATGGAATACATAAAAGGAGCAAGAACAGATAAAAGTGATTGGATATGACATTTAGGATACTAAAGAAATGCTAGAATAATCACAAGCAAGATAATGGTTGCAAGAAGTAAGGTCTTTCATTAGATCAGCTGATATTGCTGGGGAAAAAAAACCAAACATATTTTGAGACAAAAGCGTGTTTTCAGCTCTTTAGTTGTGGTCCGCTTACTGTATATGTGTCCTGATCTACTTAGTGTGCTCTTCTCCCTTAAGTTTTCCACAATATCATTCATCTTTTAGTTTTGTTGGGAACTCTTCTTCAAGTTCAGTCTTAGGAAATATGGTGGCTGATTGGAATAAATATCTAATTACAAATGGAATTGGCTGCTTGGTACCAGGTTTTGTAGATTTTTTTTTTTTTCCCCCCATAGATTTTGCATGTGTTGTCTTAAAATTCACATGAACAGATGGAGAAATTTATTCTCAGATGCAGACATTTCTTCTATCATTAGGATGAGTTAAGATGTTTTGTCTTCAGAGATTTTGTGGCCCATTAACCCTAAATGATACTAATAATGTAGTTTTAAACCTCTCCTTTCCATTTGAGGTGCAGTTGTATAGCATGCCACTGTAACATCAATATTGTAGTGTGTCATTTTCTCTAAAAGGTAGTTAGCTGGGGAATACCGGGACTTCTGAAAATTACTGTCTTTTTCACTTTTGTGAGCGTGATCTAAAATTGTCATGTCTACTTTCATTTAGTGAATTTTACAAATGGGAAAATGTCTACAAAATAACGTTTTCTTTGCTCATTGAATAAAGAGATTGCACTACAGCTGACACTCCTCCTTCAAGTTACTGTAAGGTTTAGTACAATTATAAGGGAAGAGTTGCAAAAGATGCAGCAAGTCGGGATAATCTAATCTGTATCTGAAGAGTGTTCTTAAGTTGCCCAAAGGGAAAGCATGTACACTGCTTTTAGTCAGTCTTATATTTAGGCTGTGTCTTCAATGATTTTAGTGCATAGTGCCCCACTGTTTTTAAAAAATACGACGGTAGACTTGCATGTGAAATTAGGCACCTGTGTGTATAAGGCTAGTACCTAGATACTTCTTTTGAATTTTGGATCTAAGCAAAATCACCTTGCAGTTTGGAACAATCCAGATACAAGCATTTGTGCAGAATGCAGAGACACGTATGCGTTTGTGGTGCTCTCATTTAACATTTACATTATACAGTAGAAGAAAGTTTTGGATGTAGAGCTCTAGCAAATAACATCAGTGGAACTTAGTGTACAACTGCACCTGCACGGCTGAGGAGGTGCCCTGGGATGGAGACACGTGAAGAAGAGCAGAGGGTGTTGCTGATACACACGAACCTGTGCTCTGAGGACACCAATACCAGACAAAAGACTTGGCACGCCCGATCTGAAGGCCAGTCACCTTGGGTGCTTAAGAGAGGTAAATGTGCAGGGAGGAAGTGACAGGAGCCCAGAGGAACATGCTGGCACTGTTCCCAGGGCGAAGGGAATTGGCCTTTGGACAGAGAGTTCGGAGGTTCAGTGATGTCAATGAGGCTTGGTTGGAAAAGAAAGGAAACCACTAATGTGGTCTATACAATTTTGTACTGTTTTGTGGAAGCAATACCTATTTAGTGAAAAAGAGGAGGATATAATTTATTGTATTACATGTTGTTACACATCCGTAGAATGGAATAAAATGACTGCCACGTGATTTCTTTCACCAAAACAGGCTAACGGATGTTGGAAAACAATCTGTGGCGCATATCAAGTGATCAGATATCCAGCCTACTTAGAGAGTGGAAATCTTCATGTTTGTTAGGAATTGGTGTCCTACAAAACATTGTAACCACCAAAACTGGAATCTCTTAATTCATGGACTGTAGGAGTTATTGGTAGCAGAGCCTAACATAAGATTACTTTTAGATCTAGAAAAGTACTAAAACAGGTGTGAAAACTGTTAGTCTAAATAGAGTGATAGTGTCAACTCTACCTTGCTAAGCAGCAGAATTTGTAATATGTATCTCTATTGCATTCAGCACCTGGAAATATCACTTCTTTTGGATTATGTTAGGGAAATCGTGTTTGCCCAAGCATAGAATTTTGAATATGAAATTAGAACATTTTTTTGTTTGGCTGCCATGACATCTGTTTCAGCTGCTACAGTGCACATGGCTATAGTTTATTGCACATTGTTTGGAGACAGTTTTAAATTGCAGGGCAGGTGTGTATTTTGAGCATTTCAAGTCCTGTTGTAAAGTTTTACCTGCAGGAATACATCTGAAACTATAAAGTAGATCATGTGGGTGCCAATGGTATTCTAGTTAAAGGGTTTTTATTGTTTTTTTCTGGAAGGCATTTTTTGGTGATGCTTAACTGAGACCTTGTGAGAGGAGACAAACATGTAAATGAAGTCAACTTCTCAGACCTCTGGGATCTGTTACAGCATGAGTTTCTCTTAACAGATAATTAGCTGGGGCTGTTAATCAAGTTTAACAGGTGTTGAGTAATGAACCGAGACAGGGCATCTGCTGTGACCGGCCTCTCACTCTAATCTGGTTAGGGACCCTAATGCCAGTTGGAGCCCAGAATGCTTTATAGTGAGATCCAACATTGCATTTTCCTGATGCTTCCATCAGTCTTGTGATCATCAAAGAATAGTGACACTTGCAACAGGAATACATAAGGAATCAGTCCAAAATTCCCAAAGTGGAAGCTATTAATGAATACATGTTCTTCATTTTCATCTTAGATTTGAAAGCATTTCTTTGCCTAAGTTGAACACACAGTTGAACTATTGTCCATGTTTGTATCTTCAAAAATGTAATGAAATACACTTTAAAGTACTGCTTAACTAGGACCTTGTAGAGCACTGTTGTCAAAGTGGTAGGTAAAGATAGTTTCAGTGTGTAATTTCCAAGATCTCATTGCAATCAGAACTTTGCAACTTCTTATTATGTTCTATGTGAAATTATTTTACTTATTTAAGAGATCCAGGCTTTACAATTCATTGTCATCAAGTAGCAACTTCAGCTCTTTCACCATTATAAGCTGCTACCTTGACCATTAAGCTGCATGGTTTTCCCAACAATCTGTCTGCAAGGTGGGTGGCGTGAATTCTTAAAGACATTTTCAGCTCTGAGCATGATGCCAAGTTTGGGGCTGACTAACAGGATTGCTTGTCAGAGCACCCTTTGGGCTCACTTGGGTCAATCAAATGGTTTGCACGGGAGGGGAATCCAGCACTGCTGAGTGTGCTCTGGGAGGAACATACAGTACAGGTGGGTCTTAACATGCCGTGTCTGACCAAGGTGCCTGTCTGCGTGTATATATATGTGTGTGTGTATATATATGACAGATACTCTTGTTATAACTGCTTCTGCCCTTGCAAGTGTCTCATGGTTGACATGAGACAGACAAGAAGCCCCAGTGTCCTTCCTGGAGGAGCACTGATGAGGGCTGTAGTATGGGTGAACGAGATGTATATGCTGTCTGAATAGGGAATGAGTTCCCATGTTTTCATGTTTTTGATATCACTTTGCTTGGATTTAGTTGACGTAGCCTTTACATCTCTTTCCAACCTTTGCCCAAAAGGAAAAAGTAACCCAAACTTTCATTTCATTCCTCTTACTAGATTAATCAAAGATGTTTCAAGCAGGAGTTAAAACTGGCTCATGTTGTTGTGAATATTGCAATTCTGTGGTTCTAATGAAGTCTGAGGCTTTTAGATCTGTTTTGTCATTAAATGTGGTTGTACCTGTGGCTATTTTGCTCCAGGGGTCTTCTATAAGATACTTTACTTGTGCTGGTCATTATGTATCTTGCTGATCAAATTGATAGCAATGTTTCCAGCTATTTGGACCTGTGTATCTAATAATAATTAGCATTATGCAAAGAATAAGTATGTTTATTACAACTGGATGATTCAAACTATGTAGCCAATGTTCCTGGAAGAAGAAACAGCAACACTTTCTACTGTTGGCAGTGTTTGGCACGTGTCTTTTGGTTGGTGTGAGAGATTACGGTGCTCTTATTTACATAGGACTTAAAATCTGAGGTTTTGATCACAGATCTCTGAAGTGACCATGGAGATTAGAAAACCCTCTGCAATGTTTCCTTACATGAGAAGTAGAATTCTGATCCAGTGGACTCGGCAGCCAATTCCCACCGAACTCAGGAGATTTAGGGCATCAAGCAGGAAGTCAGGAGGAACTCAGTAGAATTGGTGTAATATAAAGCAATGAGTGAGGCTAGAAACAAGCCCAGAATAAGTACATGGGAATTCAGGATGAAGGAAATGAAGATATCGCACAGCTACAGAGAAAGTAGGAGGAAAATTGAGTACAGTCAGAAACTGTGCTAGGAAGAGAAGGAGGATCACACAGATTGCAAACTTGAGGCGAGTGGAGTCTGGAGAAAATCTGGAGAGGAATATGGACCGGCTAGTAACCTGGGGGTGGGGAGAAAGCATCCCCAGTGTGGCTAGTGGAGGACCAGCATCAGAGCCAAGAGGTAAGAGAATCTGCGGATTGCTGCTTTCTTTTCAGTAATGGGTTTGTATAATATCTGATGTGTAATTTTGTCTTCTAAAAGGTTGCCAGTATTGAGTGGTGCTTGGCTGTTTTATTAGAGATACCTTTCTATATGTTTTTATTAAGGACATATAACGTTTCCTAATGGGAGCCATTCCTGTCTATTACGTGCATTAAAAGGTACAGTAAAATTCCTTGGGAAAGCTCTTAATACACATGCAAAGTAGCCATAATCCAAAGTAGCCGTAGCTCAAACACAGGTATTTGATTTTTTTTTTTTCTTTTCCTCTACCCTCAAAAGTATGAACAGTGATTAGAGCTTAATATGGATGTATCGCTTGCCAAATTTCATTTTATAAATCCTCTGGGAAATTGCATGTAGTCTGGTGACAGGTGTGATATTAACCTGTGCCATTCTTGCAAGTAACAATTTGTAGGACTGCTGGATGTGTTTTTTCCTTTCTCTAGTTCATCTTGAGACCTTGTTCATCTCTTCTGCCTTGCCCTGTTTAACCTTAGGGAGCATTACGGTTCTGCATAACTGTTTGCCATCTTAAGCCATCTGGATAACCATGCATTCCTTTAATTTTGCTAGTAAGACACCTTTAACTTTCAGAACACACGAAAATAAGTTTTTGCATTTTGTCTCTCCTCTGGGTAAAAAAAATTGGGAATAGATGTCAAAACTTGGGATCTCTCTTCTTTGATGTTATTTTAACCTACATATATAGTACAGGCTCTGTAGACTCCTTTCCTGCATTCAAAATTAACCTATCTACTTCTCTGAGCCCTTAACCTTTGCTCCAATAGATAAATCACTTCCTGGAAATATCTGAAAAGTGTTTGAATGTGTTTTTTTCCCCCCTCAGCAATGTCTTTTGTACAAATGCTTTTGTTAAATAAAGTAGGTTTTAGTAATTCAGAGGTCCGTGATTCTTTAGCAAGTCTTAAATGGTTAGTCACCAGTGCCATTTTCTTTCCCTTTTCAGGTTTTTTGCACTTCAAATTTTTGTTGTTCTCAGTGCTTTAAAAACAGACAATATTATGTGATTTTTTGTCTTTCTGTGAATGCATAGTGAAATTGCTTTCGTAAGTAAAATCAGTGTCTATTTTCCATCTTATTTCATACAAGAAAACATATGATTTCTTTAAAGTTAGATGGTACTGTATGTTGTATCACTGGAAGCCACGTAGGCTCCAGAAAGTCGTTTTTGTTGTCCAGTCGTTGCTGCTAATTAACTTGCTGATAGAATAGAATACTTAATGCTGTATATTTTTATTTGTAAAGCAGGAGGCAACTGTAGCTGTGTTGTGTTTCTTTCAAACTCTGAGTTTTTAGTGGCAAAGGCAGATCTCTGCAAACTTCTGCAAGTTTCTTCAGAAGGACATTGACTTCTCTTATGGCTTTTATTAGTTTGACTTTGATATCTTTCTGAGAAGTATGTAATGGACACAGTACAAATGATTTAAATGTGTGGTAGCAGGTTGTCATTCTCTGATCCCAAAACGCAAACTGCAGTGTACATAAGGATAATGCCTTGGCCTATCAAGGCTATGAGAACAAATTGAAGTTCTTTTGCATTTCCCCTGGATTTCTGTAACATGTGTTTTTGATTATGCCAGTTCTATCAGGGAGTCAGAACAATCACAAGAAACTCTATGCCAAAAGTGCTTCCTTTTATACTTTTCAAGTATTATTTGAATAATCTTAGGAGTGTTCCACTATTCTCACTCTTTTTTGGAGGTGCAAAGCTGCCCAGTACCATTAAATGACTCAAAGGAGCAACAAAGTGTGTTAATTTAAACTGTGTTGTTTCAGTCAACAATTAGAACATTGTATAACCACATATAGGTTTGTCTGTATGAATTGCTGACCTGGTATCTCTATTTCTATATAGATATGAGTGCAGAGATCAACCAGCCAAAAAATCACTTTCTTCTTTTCAACCAGTATCTGTTGCTGCAAATAATGAATTTTATTTTCTAAAGTTGGTCTATTTGAGTCATCTGCCTGTAAGTGGAATATCTTTTTTTTTTTCCTAAAGGTAACTGTTTCTGCATTATACATTGTGTAAACCAAGTCCCAGTCATTCCACCATTTATGGTAGGAGTGTGTGCTGATTTGTATGGTTCAATCTAAAATCTGCATTGTCTTGATTATGGTGAACGTCCGACAGACAACTGGAAGCAGTGAAAACCCCAGGCTTATTTAGCAACAAGTGTTCTGGCAATTGCTTCTTGTATAGAGGAGGAAAGTGCAATGGCTGTAGCTTGCTTGGAATGCTGCTTCTGAGACTCTGGAAAAGAACCCTTTTCAATTAAACTGGGGCTGAGCAAAAGGGTCGTCTTTTCTGTCTGTAAGTTGATGCGCATCTGAAAGGCATCAGCTTCAAAGCCAAGATAAAGACATAAAAGCTTATTTTGGAAAGTCTTTTGGGAGAGGATTTCTTGACATAAATATTGGAGAGGGAAAATAATAGTTGCGGTGCTTCAGCCAGAGCTTGACGTAGGAAAATTGGAGGTAGCTCGGACTGCTTTAATGAGCCTACTTTGAAGTAACTGTAGTTGGTAGACAGTCACAGGAGTGCTGACTAGTATTGTAGGTATGAAGAAGATACCTCCATTCTTTTACTATTTGCTATTTAGTGTGTTTATGTTATTAATGATCTTCGACACTGCAGAATTTGTTTCAGACTGGTTTTCTGGACTGCCTTAAACTCAATGTCTGTAGCCTCAGAAGCTGTCTACCTCTTTTCTACATAGTTGTATGGAACTGAGTGTAGCCTTTTTTGGTGGTTAGTATGATGCCCACAGCGACAGTCTCCCCACACCACGTTCAGCTTATTTGTACTCAAAAATGAGTACAGTATTCTTATTTCTTGCCTTCCCATTCCGCTCCCACTCCTCCACCAAATCACTTTTACTTTGAAGCCAAGCAGAATCATAAATATTTTAAAACAATGTTTTAATATTTTGAGACCTTGTTCAGGTTATGAGAAGACCGAGTAAAATTTGGAATGTAGCAACTACTGTTAATGACTGCAACAGTAGTGTAGGTTTGTTTGGCCTTTTTACATGGCAGATTTTGTTTGTTTTAGTGAAGTGAACCATATTATATTTTCCAACAGGAAGGAAGTTTCCATGGATCTTGTTTCTTGTAATTCTTATAATAGCATCAAACTGAACATTCTTACAGCAGAGACATCTGTTTTTCACAGTCGCCTTCTGTAGGAAGAGACTTCATTTTGTTTTGAAATTCTTCGTTCATGTATTTTAGCAGATGATCATATTTAAGCCAGATTCTGCTTGTCATCAGTACAAATCATGAATTAACTCAGTTTATTTCACTTCATCTCTCCCAATTTATGTTAGTGTAAAGGAAAACTGAATCTAATGAATTGGCTGTTCTATTTCTGTGTTTAACTGTGTTGACAAGCATTATTTTAAGAGAAATGAGACAATGCAATTGCATATAGTTCAAAAAGCTCCTGTATTCTGACAGCTTATTGGTTTTTATTTTGCTATCTGAAAGAGTGACTAAAAGACTTCATTTTGGGTTGACAAACAGTATGTGCTATTCCAGCCTTCTGTGTGAAGCCTTGAGCATGTTGACACATTCTTCCAATCCAAAAAGATTTTTTTTTAAAAATATTATAAGATTTTGTATTTGTTCTTTGTGATGGCCAGTTCCTTATGGACTAATATAAAACACTGAGGTGTTTGTTTTAGGTGGAAAAAATCCACTTTCCAGCATGTTGCAGCTACTGCAGTATGTTTCCTAAAATGCGTGAATATCAGTTGCGCTTCTAAGGTGACAGTATGGAGCAATGCGTGAACTCTTCCAGATTACATCCTTAAATCTGTGCAAGCAAATGTTTTGACTTTTGAACTTCTTCAAGGCAAATTTGAGAGTCATACTTGGTTTCAGTGTGTGGAAATGGAAGTATATACCCAACTATATTGGGCTCAAATTGAGCTATTTCTCTTTCTGGTTTTATTTATCTCTTGGAATGGGAATAGATGTCCTTAGTAAATCCTGAAGCTTTTATAACTCTAGTTTTATCTGAGACAAATTATTGGAAAATGCACAATGCCATTGATCTGACTAGAACTAATAGCAGTTTTAAATAGCAAAGAGAGTAAGACCTTTAATGCTGAAAACCACTTCCTCTCTTCTCCCTTCCCTTCCTTCCTTCCCAAAAACATCAACAAAAGGAGCTAATAAATGCAATTGATTTATTTTGAAGTGCTGTCTGTCTTTTTCACTTTTCTGAATAGCTGAAAGTCTGTGGCAGCCCTGGCTCCAGATGTCTGAGAGACAAGCTATAATATGTTTCAGAAAGTCCCTGTTTGATTGCATTTGTCTGGGGAAAAAAATGGAATAAGCTTTGTCTTTGCCACAATAATGCTTAGCTCCTGAGAACAACCTCACAAGGAAGGAGGGCATTTCTGAACTAGGATTAACAAATCTCTCTGTTCGCAGTTGTTTCAGCATATTTGCAGTAAGTACAAGCAGTGTTGTTGTTTTTCTGCAGCACACGTGTTGTGGTTTAACCCGGCAGGCAGCTAAACACCACACAGCCGTTTGCTTACTCCCCCCCACAGTGGGATGGGGGAGAGAATTGGGGGAAAAAAAAGTAAAATTCGTGGGTTGAGATAAAGGCAGTTTAATGGGACAGAAAAGGAATGGAAAATAATAATAATAATAATGATGATAAAAGAATATACAAAATAAGTGATGCACAATGCAAGTGCTCACCACCTGCTGACCGATGCCCAGCCAGTTCCTGAGCAGCGGTCACCGTTCCCCGGCCAACTCCCCCCAGTTTATGTACTGAGCATGACGTCCCATGGTATGGAACTGCCCTTTGGCCAGTTGGGGTCAGCTGTCCTGGCTGTGCCCCCTCCCAGCTTCTCGCTGGCAGGGCACGGGAAGCTGAAAACCCTTGACTAGTGTAAGCACTACTTAGCAACAACTAAAACATCGGTGTGTTATCAACATTATTCTCCTCCTAAATGCAAAACACAGCACTGTACCAGCTACTAGGAAGAAAATGAACTCTATCACTGCTCAAACCAGGACAACATGCTAATTAACATCCCTTTAGTTTTATCTTTTTACTGCAAATGCTGGGGCAATAGAGCAGAATGCAATAAGCCATTCTGAAGTCTGTGGTTTGAAGAGCTATCTGTCCCAAACATGTTACGTAAGAGCTGTGATGTTTTGCTCACACACAGAGCTATCTGTCCCAAACATGTTATGTAAGAGCTGTGATGTTTTGCTCACACACAGTAAATATTTTGAGCATGAAATATTTACTTGGTGGGCTTGGCCATGTCTATGAATGCAGGCACTCCTGTGAACTTGGAAAACTGCACCCATCTTTCTTGGAGTTATCCTTGAATATTTAATTATAGCAGAAAACGCTTAAGGCCAAAAGTTAAGGTGCTCCCATATCGTGTTTTCATTTCAGTTTGTGTAACACTTTGCTGGAACCACTAAATAGCCTTTTCAGGATTTTCTTTGCCAGCTACAGTGGTCAGTGGTGCAGTTCAAACTATGCATGCATACTTGAAACAGAACGTAAGAATCTGGTACCCAGTAGTGGTTGCTCTTGCATAGACTACAAG
Source organism: Aptenodytes forsteri (assembly GCF_000699145.1). Classification (NCBI taxonomy): domain Eukaryota; kingdom Metazoa; phylum Chordata; class Aves; order Sphenisciformes; family Spheniscidae; genus Aptenodytes; species Aptenodytes forsteri. Next base: position 7,375,353 of record NW_008795909.1, read on the forward strand.
ACATGGGTCAACACAGAGTGATGCTTTCCCCTTAGTATATGTTCCAGCTTGAACCACCAGTGATTTACAGACTTCATGAGTCTGTAAATTATTACATCATTGTTAGTAATCACAGATTACTTATTCTCCATGAATCTATTTAATTTCTCTTTGAGTCCATTTATGCTCTTATCCTACATGCTGTTCTGTAGAGATGTGTTCCACAACTTAATTACATGTTGTTTGAAAAATTTCCCACCAATACTGACATAACAGCTTTTTCATATAACATTGTCACTTTCTGTACATTTAGAGCTTTGGGAAAGATGTTTGGGCCAGTGTTCCTACTTGTGTGCAGGTCTGGAGAACAGAGGATTAACCTTTCCTTCTCTGATTGTCAATACTTTAGCTTTTGAATAAATTAGTTTTGATGTCATTAGGCTGCATTTCTATGCTTTGCTATTCTACATGCATTATGAGACACAGTGAATGACTCAGAGGACTGATAGGGGGACATAATAGTTGTAGGTAAATTGTTAAAAACTCAGGTGAATGGTAACGAAGGGACAGTTCCACATGAGCTAAAATATGGGTTTCAGCTGGAGATATGAGTACTGCATTACTACTGACTCACTGTGGATTATGGGGGAGGATGTACCCTGTTGAGAAATTTCAAGGCATATAATTTCCATGTTGAGAAATTTGGGCGGCATGACACGTGTGTGTGCTTTTCTTCCTGGCAACATCCTTTGAAGCACTTTGAATGAAAAAAACACCACAAGGGATTCCACCTGTGATCAATTTTTAAAGAAAGGACATTCACAGCAGAAATTGTCTGACCTCACCAATCTTGACTTTGCAAGGGGGAAATTTATTATAAATGTTTTTTAAGGTTAAGCTTGTTCATGTGTGTCAGGTATAATCGAATTCTGTGTTCTTGGCTTACGTGCCACATTTAATTGCAGCAATTGGAATGGATTTCAGGAAAACCTATTCCCAGTGTCAAGTGGTTACATTTTCTTGTTTGTTAAAAAAGAAAATCCTGGGAGTTGGATCTTGGCTTTAAGAAGATCAGCTGTATTTTTCCTGCACCATGAGTTTCTCCCAAGATGGCTCTTTTTATTTGTCCTTTATTCAATTTTCAGTAGAAACTTAGTCAAAAAGCCAGAAAAATGAAGCCAGAAGTTGCTAAGGAGATTTTATGGATATTTGATAAGATACTGGAAGGTATGTGTGGATTTGCTTTGGAGAAGAATAGCTACTGGGTGCTAAGCCTCTGAACATGTTAGAAAACCTAAGATACAAAATTTTATAGACTTGGTTTCCTAGAAGCAGTTATCTTGAGGAGTTTGTTCCCTAATTTTTCTGAGGCAAGTACATTTTTAGATTGTCTGAAATGGAAGGATGGAGGAGAGGGCAATATATAGAGGGATGATCGCTGTATATCTCTGAATAGGGAAAGCATTTATGCTTAAATGTAATGACTGAAAGCCTGCACAGGACCTGGTTTGTGATCCTGAGGAACTGGGAAAGATCAGAGAAGAGAGGTTTATTCTTCATTATTGTTTTTTAAATGGAACCGCCTAAGTATTAACCTTAAAGCTAGCACATATAATCACAAACATGTTTAGATGTTTGTGTTTAGAGTAGCTAGATGCTAACAATCATTGAGACAGTACAGCTTCAGAGCAACACACAGCCTGTCTTACCCCGTTTCTAAATGTACGTGGCTTTTCTCATAGGTGTTTTTTGTCCATGTACGAAGTGAAAAGATGCATAATCTTGCCTAGGTATTGATTAGACAATGGATAGAAATGTAATTATGCTCTACTCCTGAGCTGTATCATAGGAATAGTACAAGAAAATTAAGTCTTAGTTTTCCTACATGTTTATTACAAGTCTTATTTTATACCTTACTTAATGTATTAAAATCTATTTAAATTTGCTTTTCTGTATATGGACTTTCTTTGCTGGTTTATAAATAACAGTTTTTGAACCATATTTGGCACTGGGTTTCAACCTGTGCCCAATAAATCCAGTTTCCCAAATAAAAGTCTGTATGAATTTTGTAGGTAATGTAAAAAAGAAATTTTCTTCTTTCTCTTAGTACAGGGCTGGTCGATGAGTCTTGTTTGAGTAATTGCTCCTAATTGTCAGCTCTTTCAGAGCGTCTTTGGTTTATTGGCACTGCAGTAATAACTTCTTACCTCCCTTCTCACCCAGATACGAATGTGGTTCGTATGATACTATTGTGACTTATTCAGTGATGTGTAACTTGCACCGCTCTATACCTTGTTTCTGCTTCCTCTGCTCAGAGGCTTCCCAAGGGACTTGGTAGAATTTTCCAATTTAGTGAAATTAGTGTATGATTTACAATCACCAGTCTGTTCTTGGTCTCTTCTTTATTGAAGGAGGTTTGCTGTCCACCCTTCTGGATCCTGAGGCCTCGGAGAACCCAATTTTTCTGATATTTTTTCTTCTTCTCTCTAAATAATGGCTTGTATTAAATGTAGGTACAGAGGAGAAATAAAATTGTTGTAAGAGGAAACTGGCCTGTTACAGCCCCTGATCTTTGCTGGAAGTGAAATACCGCAGAATAGACCAAATCAAAGCTTTGGGAGGTGAGATATGGAGAGAAAACCTTTCCTGGCTTATAAAATATCAAGGGAAGTAAACACATGCATTCTATTTTCCTTGCTGTTGAAAGCCAGAAGGTCCTTTTTCCATTAAGAGTGTTTTGCTATTCTTTCGGAAATCTCTTTTAATTAAGGCTGTATAATATGTTTCCAAGGATATGAAAGAAATAATTCACCATGGCTCCAGCAGCTACTCTTGTTTTCTGATGAAGAAAAGCAAGTATTTCTTAGCACTTGGAGAGGCAGCAATGACTAGAAATAGGCTATAGTTAGGAATCAATTTGTCTTTCTCTGGGCAGTTTCAAAATATTTTTGGCTATTTTGCTATTTTATTCAATGGTGGGCTGATATTGTGCTAAGGTATCATGATCCTCACTGTGCTGGGTCATTTCTGGCAGTAGCTTTCCGGCATATAAAATAACAGAGGTTTGACTGAACCCTTTCAAAGGTTTCTGGGATGCTACAGGCATGTTTGCCATATCGTCACAGCAGTCAGTGTAGTCTATTTGACACAGAGTAAGGGCATCCAAACAGGACCAGAATTACTATTAACTTCCCAGCTCATATAGCTGCCCACTAGCCTAGAAGTGGTGTCAGTGCACTTTTATCAAGAATGAATAGAGTCCAGTTTCTGCAGTGTTAGATGGACAAAGAAGAATATTTTAAGAGCTTCCTGTACTACACAGGACTTGCTTGGAGTAATTCTTGGCTAGTCCTTGTCCCAGAAAGAGCAGGAGGTGAAGCGAGAGCCTTGACCGCTGCCCCAGTGACCCTGGAACTGAAGAAGAATCTCATGTGCGCTCCTCAGAAGTACAGCAGGGTTTCAGCTCCTGCCCATGCTGCTCCAGGACCTGTTAATGCCCATACAGGCCTCTGCTTGAATCACAGTCTTCCCCTTACCTCACATTCACAACCCGACCTGAACTCCTCTTTCTGCTTTTTGGCGATTATCTTAGTCTCCTTCACAATGTAGGTTCATCATAGGGAAGAATTACCTGAGAAGAGAGAAGGTGAACCACTAAATATGACCGTGCTAGAAAGTCAAACAAAAAGAACCTTTTTGAATTGCAAAAGGTGACGTCCTTGTAAAAGGCTTCAGTCTGCTTTTTGTTAAACATTTCTTTGAAGAACTGTCCGTCTCATTCACTTCCTCGCTGCTTACAAAAAGGAGTAATGACAGCACTGGCTCCAGGTGTCTGTCAGGAGAGCAATAAAAGTTTCAGCCATACCCAGTGTGATTGTGTTTGATAGGTAAAAACAGACAGATGCTAATTTCAAAACTTGACTTTCAAGCAGACACTTCTCTATACGTCAGGTTAAGGAAATGAGAGGTGTATGTGGCTTACAGAAACAAGTCACTGAGTTTTTATGTGATTAAAAGAATTAAATTAATCTTTCACTTCGTAGTGCTGATCAGAATTTCTACCAATAAGGCACGTGCATTTATTTTCTGCAGGCACTGCAGTTTTACTGTCTCCCTTCAGAACGGAAATGTTGGAAATGAGTCAAATGTGATTCACTGTACACATGATGACTACCTTTGAAATAGCACTAATAGCTCCAAGAGCAGGATGTATCTGGTATCATCTCTGATGTAAAGACCCTATAGTCAGTGGGGTTAAAGTAGACATAATACCAGCTACTATGTCTTTTCCTCTGTTTTCCTTCTCTTGCTCCTGCTATTCTCCCTTTTACATTTTATTTTTAACTTGCATTTTAGATGTGTTCTGAAGCTGCTTTTGTCAGAATTATTGCTTTATTTATATATAGTTTACAGGTTTGGCACAGGACCGAACACCAATCCCCAGTTGTTGTTTTCCCTTCAGGGCTCCAGGAAAACTTCTGTCAGGAATTGATGAAGGACTGCTGGACCAAGTAGATTCAAGAAGTGTCTGGTGTGAATATGGCAGCTAGTTTAACATTTCAGACACCTCATTTGTAATGCAAGTAGAAAACATTTTAGGAGCATCTTCAAGTGGCAGAATGAACTGGCCTTCAAGTTCTCAGTGGACCACTGTTAATGGTGAAAACCAATATAAATAAAATGTCTCAACAGAGAAGTAAGCAGCTTGCGTGTAACTAGATGAAGAAGTTATTTGTTTACTTTTAAGGTTATTAAGAAGATATGAGGGCAGTATTTTTTTCCAGAACATACACTTATTTCCCTGCACTAGGTGAACTGAAATTACTCTCAATATGTTATTTTGTATCATGTAATTGAATGAAAATTTAAAGTTGATAACTGGCAATTACATTGATTTCCTTTTTATTCCTTGGATATTCTTCAAAATGACAGTGCTTGTGGCAAATGTCTCTTTATCAACAACAGTTACACAGCACCTTATTTCCAGTTATAAAGCACCATGAAAATATTCAGAGAAACAGATAAAAGCTCTGAAGACTTGTTAGGATGGACAACTGCGACACCGTCACCATCAAAATTACCCTAAATTCATTGCATAGTCTGGGTATTTTAATTAGTTTGCTGGTGAAATAAATGGGGACATATGTTGCCACAGGAAAGTAGCAGGAGATGACAATCCGTTAAACTCTGACAGGTATTGTTGGCTTGAGAATGAATAATGAAAAAAGTGACAGTAATTAAAACATGTTTACTTAAGATGACAATTACTTGAAATATGGTTGCATAGTAAAGACCTCATTATGATCCGGACTCTGTGTGTAAAAATGATATTTATGTCAAGGGGTAATTAATTTGCTCTTGTAGGTGAGTGATAGGTCACTTGTGGTTCTGTCTCACCTTGTTTACGTTCGATAGTTCTAGTAGTGGAGATGGTATTGTACTTTGAACTCTCGTATGCTTTGAGGTTCAACATGATAGTTTTATTTCTGGTTTTAAATGAAAGTATATTTATATATTCTAATTGAAGACACGGTCAATTCTTGAAAAGCATATGAACTTTCAAACATTATGTTCTCTTGCATAAATTAGTTTTCCTATAGCTGAAATAGTCGTAGCAGCCTATTTGCATCTTTTATCTTTCAGTTTTTATTTTGGCAGTGTGGAACTATGAATTGTAATTGAACAAACCATTTCAGGAGAGCAAGGGTTTGAGAAATGCAAAAAAAAAAATCCAAGAAAAGCAGTCAATATGTTTTATCTTCCCTTGGTAGACAGTTCAGATTATGCTCGCACTCAGAGAGGAGTTTCTATGAGGTCTAAGTACTTTGAGGTTTGTCCAGGGCTCATGGAATCACTGGACATGTAACATTTCACAATGTTCTAAGAGTCGCAAGTATAATTAATTTTTTTAAGAGTTCAAACTTCAGATGTTGCTGAGGTGGCTATCAGTCTTTAACATTTTCAGAGCCTTGTCTAAAGAGGTGAGATAGATTTATATTTGCAAAGAACCTCAGAAGAAGAGCTGAATATTTTAAACTATTTCTACATTCACTTTTTGGATGTCATTTTGTTTTCTTTTTCCCTTATTAGCAGGTGCTTAAAAAAGGATAAAAAAAGGCAAATGGCCACTTCATGTCCCCTCTATTCCCTTTCCCTACCTGCCATTCAATGTAATAATTTTCTGCTGGGCTTGAACTCTTCTTGACTCTAAAAGGTTGGTGATGTGCAAAAATTGAGGCTTATTAAGAATTCCTAAAGTATTTTTATTTTTTATCACATTTGAAATACACTGTGTATAATACAATATGGTACAATAATGATAATATACATTACAAAGTACAACACAATACAGTACAATAATTGTATGATGCTCGTGTTTAAAATTTTGGGGACTGTGCAAAGATTTAGTGCGGTTGGTGTCACACTGCAATATACTGACTTGGTTTGACAGATGTGCCCATGTGACCGGGAGTTGTGTCATCCCAGTGATAAATCCTGACAACAAAATTAATTCCTGTTGGGGAAATAATCACAGTAAAACCTCTTTTTATATCATTTAAATTTAAGCATGTTTTTAAAAAGAGTATCTGGTGCTAAAATAGTATGTCCTCCATTCCAAATTATTAATATCTTATTTTTCACTACCACTTAGAAACGAAAGATGCCACGATACCAAACTGGTATCAGAAACATCTCTCCTGTTCGGTCTGTAGTAGTGTCTCATTTCTCTTGTATATATTAATTGTTAATCAGTTATGGTAGTGTGAAGTCATAAAGAAATTGTGCTTTCACTGCTTCAGTGAAGAACTAACAGATCCTTTTAATATATCTTGGGAATGTAAGAATTGCTTTACAGTATCATGCTAGTGGTCTATCTTGTCCGTTATCCTGTTTCTCTAACAGTGCTGAAAATCAAATCCTGAAAGGAAAATGAAACAACTCGCTTACTATAGCATTATGGAATGACATGGTCCTTGGTAGAGGTTGGGAAGAAAAATTCTAACATTGTGGCTGGCTTATAGCCCTTAAAATGTGTGCACATACAGTTCTCCCTCTTCTTACTGTGCTTGCATGTGTGCTTTAGAAATACCTAATTCGTTTTTTGTTTCTATCAAGTTGCTGTACCAAAATTTTGTGATTGTATCTTCTACGGGCTTTTTATGCCATGGGTGGGGGGAGAGGGAATGGGTGTCTGGGGAAGTTCTAACAATTTAAAATACATTGTTCTTCTTTAATAAGAAGAATGCATTCTGAATATCTGTGCTATATTTTATGACCTCTCACTTTTGTCTTAATTAGTCACATCTTAATTAATATCTGTACTATTTTAGACAAATTTTGACTGAAGATCATACTTTACTTCTCATCCCTCGGTACTTATTTTCCTTAATAGTCTTTTGTATGGGACTTTGAGGAAAAAATGTATTTTCAAATAATTATTCAAACCATGTTTCTTCATGCTAGTATCCGTCTTTCAAAGACATAGCGTGTTAGTAGTATATTTCTACAAGCTTTTTTCTAACATGAGAATAAGTATAACTTGATAAACAGATGTAATTGCCTCCATAGCATGACTTTCATAAATACAAATTTTAAGTTCTGACTTGTTCTGTTCAGGCTTTTGTTTGCCGGTTTCCTGCTCTACTTTTCAATTATTGCAGGGAAGAACAGACTTTTCCTTCAAATTCTGTGCCATCTGAAGCAGCCTCTAACTCCCAAATTGAAAGGCAAAAATTGATCCCGGGATAAAAGATAACACCTTAGGTTTCCAGGTCTCTGAAGTTAACTGTAGAAATGGGGGTGGAAGAATGTTGTCACCTTTTATCTCTTCTGCGAGGTGCACAAAATACAGGGTAAGGATAGGGGCAAACCAAAACTGTTGGAAACAGAAGTCACATTTTTAGTTCCAGAATATGGATTATGAATTTCAGTGTTTTGTAAATCTTTGATATAAGCTTCGATATAAGCTTTTCCACCAGTGTCAGGTTATTTGACCTGACTGCTTATTAATACTTCTAACACTAGATCATTCTTTCTGTATATGTATTTTAAGAATGAACAAAAGATAACATATATATCATTCCTATTCTGGAAATAATTTCAGCAGTTAATAGGATAGATTAGTTTTTCTTATTTTGTTCTGTGATTTTGAAAAACAGTTTTCTTACTAAATTATTATTTCTTTGATAGAATTGTATACTTTCTACCTCAAAGTGTCAGATTTAGTAGAGACAAAGCTCACTATACTAATATAGACAAAGGAATAATATTTTGATCTTAAAATGACAGACTTTTCTGAGCCTTTTATTGCTGGTATAGATTACATTGATCAAGCTCACAGTGAATTTTCTAATAACTTGTATAAATTAAAGCTAATATTTAGTAGAGCTGAGTCTTAGCTAAGAGCGAGCATACTGTGGTCAGTACTTACCCTGTTTCTACATTCACTCCTATTGATTCAAGTCATTTAGTTCAGAGATTTTGAATTCCCAGAATTACTCCTTGACCTGCTATCGAAGGGTAGGGTGGATTTGTCTTGGCAACACAGAGTTGGAGTTCCTTAAATACCCGTTAGGTTTATTCTCGTTTTACTTAGACACACATACACACATGGAGTAGTTAGTTCGCTGTTGGCTTACACTTTCTGGATCACATCTATTTATAAAGACATCCTTACAGAAAGCAAATACTTATTACTATCTCAGTAGTTCCCCACTAAGGTCTAATTGATTGGCTTGTAGTCCCCAAGTCTACACTGTAGAATGTTTTATCCTATTAGAAATTGTTCACTTTTCTAGATGGCAATACTAGCTGGCAAATTGCTTAATTCCCATTGCATGAAAGGGAAAACTGTCCTTGATGAGAGTAAAATTGTTGTGTGACATGCAAAACTGACTTTAATAGGAGATTTATCTGCTATGGTTTTATGATTATTTTTGGTTTGGTTTAATTTGTTGTGTTTTGGGTTGGGGTTTTTTGAGGTGTTTGCCCCCCCCCCACTGGGGAGTAAAACAATTCTTCATGTCAATTCTAAGAATTGATAAAATTTAGTGGGCTTGATCTGGTATGAAAAAGAGCCAAATCTGTCATTGAACATTTTCCTTAGTGTTAAATAAGCAAAATTCCACCGTAGGCAAAATGAGACATTTGACCCAAAGTAAAATTTTGCTGTTTTCAGAGAGATTCTTCGTCGTTTTCACAGCCGGAGCATGGCTTCTGGGAGAGAGAAAGGAAAGCTGGAAGCCTTAAGCCTGTGTTTTCATGAAATCAAAAGGGAAATTTGAGCTAAAATTGGCACAAAACATGATTTTCATTTACCAGTTTTAAAGGCAGTAGGATTTGGTTTTGACTTTTTTTTCTATAGCTTTACCAGTCATTTAAATTTCTTATTTGAATAAAGGCTCTCAGGGGCATATACAGATCTGTCTGTGTTTGAGATTCCCACTGACAGCAGTGGGAGATCTGTGTGTGAGCCAACGGTAGTTTATGACCTGTAGTTATTCTGTGCCTTAAAGGCACAGTACACTTCTGCCACTTAACGTTTAATTTACGTATTCATAGGACATAGGGTTACCCAATTCTTTCCCATAATAGTTCTTCAAAACATGCAGGAAAGGAGAATATCTGCTGTTATCGTGCCCTATTGACCTAATCTACAGAGTGACTTGGACCTTCTGATGCTGAGTTGTCACAGTGCAAAGGAAAGAAGTGAGGATGTATTTATACATTTATGAATATTTTCAAGCTTCAGTCAACCAGAGAGAGGGAAGGGGGACCCTGACGCCTTGGTCTAGAGATTGGGGAACTTAGAGGAACTTAGTTATAGGCAGGAATTCCAGGGTCCAGTCTCCACTCCAAGGGCTGCCTATGCATTTTTCATTAAATGAGCACTGCAGAAAATGAAACTTCCAATGATATTGCCTGTAACAGTTAGCAGCATCTGCTTTTGCTGATTCACAGGGATTTGATTGATGTGTTTTAAAATTGCTTTGAGGTAGCAAAATCCACATGGAGTAGGAGCTCAGTATTTATTAAACAGAAATTTGTGCCCGGCTTCACATGATGGACTCCTAGCTCTGCAAATATAATTCAGAACTGTTCTAAAACTACAAATTGCCATTTTTATACATGGCACTGATGTAGAGATATCCAAAACATCCAATTCAAACATCTTGTTTTCATTTGCTTGTAGCTCTTCCAGGTACTATTTTCAGACCTAAACTCATGCATTACACAGACACATTTTAGATCTTAGGCTGAATGGTTTCATTGCATGTTTGTCCCTTTTTTTGTTGATTATATTGCAAAATTTAGGTAAAGTTATTAATCTATTTCCAAAAAGAATATTAAGAAAAATGTTGGTTTTGGAAAGGTTCTAGTGGTCTTTCCTTTGGAAAATTTTTCTAGGCTCTGTGGAATTCTGACACTGAGCTGTATCAGCATCTCCTAAGGGATAGAGTGTTTGAAAACAGTCTTTACTTCAAGCATTCACACCCCTCATTCTGTTTGAAAATAGAGATGCAAAAGGAGGGAGAGAAAGAGAGAGCACTGACATTAAGTGCAAGAGGTTGAAAACCCAATCCATACTTCACTCCATGCCTTTGTCCTGATAGGCGAGAAGAGCTTTTCTCACTGATGGAAGAGCTAGAGTAGCAAAAAGCACATCAGAAAGCTGTTTTAATTTTCCTGCAATCCTAGTTTTTTATTTTATATTTCTCTGCAATTTCTGTGTGTTTTCAACCTTTCCTAATAAAATAACTTTCAGACCCCAAGTGATGCTTCTATGTACAGTCATTGGAAAAAAAAGCTGCTTAATGGATTTGGCAGTGAAAGTCACAGAATTATGGAAAACGGGAATATTTATAGACAGACCTGCCAGAGAGTTTGTTAAATAATAATAGAAAATTGCAGACAGCAAGGTGGTCTCATTATCTTTGGTACAGAATTAAATAAAGCATCCAGCAGAATTTGTTTAACCTTTCCATGAAATTGTACTGAATTGCTCCAGACAGCAGCAACAACTCTTCAGACCTTGTTTTTTTTTTTTTATTAACATAGTTCTAAAAGTTAACGGTGAAGTTTCATGCAGACAGATACTGGAATACTATTCTTTAAACAAATGACCAACATGTTTAAAAAACTGCTCTAAATTTTCTTCCCCTATTTTAATTACATGAGCCCTACTGATACAGAAAGTATGTCCTTAGTACTACAAATGAGCAGGAATTCCTTTTGCAGAGGAAAGTGAGAAGAGGGATCTTTACATTTGAAATAACAAGTGGGGAACGGGGAAGGAAGAAAGCCCTACCACTTGGTGACTTACTTCTTTTTGGTGCAGCAAAACAATTCCCAGTTCGTGGGGGAATCATTATCTATTAATACAGTTTCCACATGCTGGGGGAGCCTGGTTGGAGCCCAGCTTTACCGCCTTCCTGGAAAGAGAAGGGGAGATGCAGACCTTAAATTAGGAGCAATCCTGAGCAGAAAGGCATTCTGTCTGTTCTTTGGGAGGAGCGCCAGGTGCTGAATTTCCTGGACTTCTGTTGCTTTAAGCTGAAGGAGGGAGTGCTGCAGGCCCTCTGGGAAGCCCTGGGAAGCTCTTGGGAGCTCTCAGGTCTGTATCATTCTTTCTTTAAATCTTGTGCTCTGCACTTTGTCAGAAGGCCCACTTTGAAACAACTGTTTGATAAGAGCATCAGTGCTTGGGATCTGTCTCTGCGAGTCTTTGCATTGTTCTTGCTCTTCCTGGTAATGCTTGCTTACCTCTAATGATCATCTTCTGGGGCTTGGGAACAGTGGGTCCTGAGGCCTCCAGATCAGTGGTGAAGCCCAGACTCTGAGTAGAGAGCAAGTAAAATATACAGTGAAAAGGTAAAAACCCCAAACTAAAAGCAGAATCAAAGGTTGCAGATCATAGAATGGTTTGGGTTGGAAGGGGCCTTTAAAGATCATCTAGTTCAATCCCCCCTACTGTGGGCAGGGACATCTTTCACTAGATCAGGTTGCTCAAAGCCCCATCTAACCTTACCTTGAATACTTTCAGAGATGGGGCATCCACAGCTTCTCTGGGCAACCTGTCCCACTGAGGGTGTCTCATCACCCTCAATGTAAAGAATGTCTTCTTATATCTAATCTAAATCTGCCTATTTTAGTTTAAAACTGTTACCCCTTGTCCTATCACTACAGGCCTTGGTAAAAAGTCTCTCTCCATCTTTCTTATAAGCACCTTTTAAGTATTGAAAGGCCACAATAAGGTCTCCCCTTCTATTCTCCAGGCTAAAAACCCCCAGCTCTCTCAGCTTTTCTTCACAGGAGAGGTGTTCCAGCCCTCTGATCATTAAATAGTGACTCTATCTCTGATTGAGGCGTTTCTTGAGCCTCTGGGGAACTCAGACTCTTGGGAAAGCAATGAGGTTTTAGTACACAGTAAGCCTTTGCTTCTCGTAAACATCCAGTCTAATGCTAGGGATGTGATTTTCGACTGCTGCTTGGCTAGCTTTCAGGAGATACTGTTGCATGTGGCAGCCTCAATATGTGTCTCTTCCGATAAACAGCATTTGTATTTCTTTATGACTGTGACATATTCAGCCTCTGCCAGCCTGTAGACGAGGGAATATGAGTCTTGTTTTAGCCTCCCACTATGGCCCAAAGTAGAGTGCACTTTATCCGTGCCACTCAGTATAGCCCAGATAAAACACAGGAACAGTGAGTGCATTTTGAAACAAATATGTTTACAGCCAGTATTATTTGAGGTGAAACTCATCATTGACATAACATAAAGCTTGCCTCTGAGATGTCTTTTATCCAACCCTTTCATCTTGTGAAATATAGTTCAGTGTTTTCTTTTTTTCTGGTGAACAGATGATTGCATTAATTTAAAGAGTAACAGTTGGCACACCAGACATGCAAATGGAGCAAAACTATGGAGATAAAACAGGGAGTAGCTGGTCTGTTAGAAGAACTTGATTTTGTCCGTTTAAGAAACTAAATGCTGTTCATTAAATATAAGCCTGTAGCCACATGTACTGTATCTTTCACTCACTTCTATACAAGCATGCTTAGAGACGGCTTGGAGTTGTGCTTCTGTAATAAATGAGATAGATAGTCTTCAGTGCTTTAAAAATAGATATATTATTTAGAGAAGGTGGAAAGTTTTCAACTTTCATTCTCTGCAATCACTGCCTGAATTAGTTCAGTTTAATAAGAAACTGATATTGTACTAGTCCAAATATATTTAAAAAAAAAAAACAACCTGAAGTCATCCTGAGTTCAAGTCAACTCTAATTTTTCCCTGTAGAAGACTGACGCAAGGCAATGACATCAGCCTTGCTAATAGCCCTTCCTTTAGCTTATTGTTAATGATCACCATCAAATCAAATGCAGACTTGGTGGAATTCCAATGATTTAAACAGAGCTGTACCAGACATAAATTTTGCCCACTTTAGATACCAGGAATACAAGCACTGAGGCCCATGTCATGTCCAGTGAGGCACTTGCTGCACTAGCAGATGTTTATTCTTGTTAGGGCAATGGGAATTTAGTAACTCTGTCCTTCCCTCTTAGAAACAATTGTACAAATTGACAGGTTTTACTAATTTCCCTGGGCAAAAGTAGTACATCTATAACATGCCTTTTTACCCCCTTTTCAATGTTTTGCCTATGCCAAGAGATATCCACATGTTGTGGGAATCATTACCATGCTAAGTATGTATTGTAGAAGGCACTTCCTGCTGGGGACACATCTGTTGGCTAAATAAGAAAGCAGACATGCAATGATACCTATTCTACTGCAGCATACTGTAAACAGGTAACACAGTTAACAGAGGCTAATTAGTTGCATTTTACTCATGATATTTCATCACAAACATAAACCCCCCTAAAATTATGGAAAGTTCAGTAACAAGCTTAGTAAGAGAGAATACTTGGAACAAAGAACATCCATTTTCCTGATTTCTCTTCCTCCTTTTCCTGTTCTACAAAGCACGGAGAAAATACTTCTTTGGCCCTCCAAAAGCATGGTTAGATTCATCAGCTGGAATTGGTTATTGTGGGGTTATTGCTCTGGTTCCATCAATTATTGTCACCTGAAGATGACTGCTGGTGGAGAACGGGGGGACTCAATATGCACATTGGAAGTCTGATACATTGCACTCTGAACTCTTTAGAAAGAATGTATTGAATGCAGGAGAGGCAGAGAGATGAGGTTTATTCAGCCTGGAGGAGAGCAGGGTAAGAGAGGGGATCCAGTTGCTGTCCTCCATCTCCTGGATGGGGCTGGAGAGAAGGTGGATCCAGACTCTTCTCAGAGGAGGAGCAGCTTGAAAGGACAGGAGACAACAGGCACAAGTTGTAGCAAAGGAAATTTTGATTCGATATCAGGGAAAACATCTTTCTCAGTAGAAGTGGTTACAAACAGGAACTGAGGCTTGGAGAGACTATGGGATGCCCATCCTTGGAGATATTCAAAGCTTGGGAAGCCTCTGAGCTATGGTCCAATGATTATTATAATATATCCCTTTTAGCCACTGTAATATTTGTTAGAAACAGAAGATTAATCAGATTAACTCAACGAACAATTTTTGTTGGCTGAAATTAGGAGGAATGTAGGTATTCTGTGTGTGAGGAAGGTAATCCTATAACTGAAGCCTGCATTGCAATGCAGGTATGGAAGGTGTAGAGCTAAGAGATCCTGAACTCTGGAATTTCCTCATCTAAGAATGCTTCACTTTGTCATATTCGTGTTTTGAGGTAGTTTTCTGCAAAATCTTAGAAGTTATGGGTGGGGGGAAAGGTTTTTCAGCTCACACTGGTGAAGTGAGGTTGAACTGTGTTATTGTTCTGATGTAAAATGTTATTTACAGTCCTCTGAACTCTTAGTTCATTTAATTGTAATTTTGTTTGCTGTAGTGCTCAGCTCTCCAAGTCTTTGTGTCTATTTGATGACAGTGCACTGATTAAACAAAAGAATCATAAAGATTACAAAGATAAAGCAAAAGTTTCTGTAAATCGAGGTACTTACATAATTACCACATCTCACAAGTAGATTTCAAGCAGCAGACCTGAGTCACACCTGTGTATTAAATAATTATCTATATCTCTTAGCAATTACTGCAACTATTTGCCAATAGTGCTTTGTATAAAGAAAAGGAATGCTGAGAGCTACAGTAAATAGGTTCCTAATGCATCTTAATTGACAAACATTTTTGAAGCTCAATAACCTCCTTTCAGAAAAACCTCCTTTCCGTTGATTTCATGCTCTGCTTTGTAAACTGTTTGAGTTTACAACTTATGAATAATTTTGTTTCTGATGTAAGTTTTTTTTAAAACAAATGACAGATTTCATATTTGACAAAATAAATGTGTAGCTGTTGGAGTATTTTTGAGAACTAAATGTCATTATTATGCTTTTCCCCTTTTTTTTTTATATAACACCATCTGTTTAGTAAACATCAAAATGGATTGATATGAAACTTAAAAAGTTCATAGCAACAACAAAATAATGCATGACAGATTAGGTAAGAACAGGTCATTAAAATGGCCTATAAAAGGACAACCATCTGTAGCACTAAAATAATCTTTCTATTGATGACAGTAATAACTTTCTAAGACAATAACAATTTTGGATTTACAGCATAAATAGTAATCATATGAACCAAATAATTGGAATGTATTTTTTGAAATTAATGAATACTCTTTTTTTTCCCTATTACCCTTGTGAAGAAACAGAATTCATACAAGATATATGTGTGTATGCTTAATAATGACTTGTATATTATCTCCCAAGCTCACAAAAAGCAATTATAAGTTCATTAAAAATACTAAATGTAACTCTAAGTCTGGGGAAAATAATTTTATGTTTATAGAAAATGTGTCTAATGTCCTTTGTCACTCTGAAAGTCTTAACAGTAGGCAAGGAGAGCGCAAAATGCTGAGGATGCAATTTCAGTTAAAGATTCAGATTCACAAAGATTCCCTCTTAGAGAGGCCAGTGGGAACAGAGAATGGCCAGCAGATGACCTAAGAGGAGAATATCTGTGCATTATTTTAATTAAAAGGGTACCTGTTCATAGTGGTTTCATTATTCGACCTCTTCAAGGGCATGTTATAGGGAAGTGTCTACTTTTAGTTGCACAAATCCTCTGTCTGGGAACCAGCACCGGCCCCTCTTGCACCAGGATGCTGGGGTCACCTCTGTTGATTTGCATCTTGCTGGAGTTCTTCACTCCCTAACGGATCGATCCTGTTGGGAGTTGGTTTAATTCCTTGTACATGAAAATTTATGTTCTTAGACTTAAAGTAACCCTTGTAATTCACTTTAAATGCAAAAAGGAATTCACTGAATAGAAAGTATTACCTTTGCTTCTTTTATTAGGCATATAGTTAAAGCTTTTCATCTCCAAAGTACTTTAAAAATGCTAATTAACCTTCACAAAACTTCCCCCCCCCCTTAATGGTAGGTGGCACATGAATGACTCCCTGCAACATTGTAATCCAGCCATTTTAGTAAT
The DNA here is from genome assembly GCF_000699145.1 of Aptenodytes forsteri. Classification (NCBI taxonomy): domain Eukaryota; kingdom Metazoa; phylum Chordata; class Aves; order Sphenisciformes; family Spheniscidae; genus Aptenodytes; species Aptenodytes forsteri. Next base: position 7,391,840 of record NW_008795909.1, read on the forward strand.
TAGTTTTGAAGTATAGCACATGAACTAATTAGAAAATTGTGCAACTACTAGGCACCTGTTGGCTACAAATGCCTGGGAACTATCCAGAAATGTCACATAGTTGCAAGTGATGTTGTAGTTGTGTACCTCATGGAGTAATTAATTCTTTGTATGCCTTGAGACAGGTCTCTAGGAGTCAGCAATGCTAAAAGTGCTCCTTGAAAGCTTTTCTGTTTTCCAACCCCCCACTTCCCCGCCTCGGGCTTTTTCTCCTTGTTGAAGAGCTTTGAGGCTGTGGAACAGGAGGACTGTGCCAAGCAGCAGTGCATTTTATTAATCGCATGTATTGTACACAAGTAAAGCTGTGGCCAAGAGCCTTGCCTGACTGCTGAAAGAATGAACTAGTGTCACAACTAAGTGGTGTATCTAAGCAGATCCTACTTGTTTGTCTTGGACCATATCACATCCCTGCTTTTCAAGCAAAGATAACCTAAAGCCACCAAAAAGTATGTAGAAAAGTAAGCATGGACAGACTCTTTGAAGGTTATCTTTCTCTTGTGTGAGGGGAGCTTTACATTCAAATTAAAGGAGAGGCACAGTATGTTCATACTGAGTGCTTTTTGACGATAAAGTTCTTTTTCTTCTTCATTCTCAACTGTAAAGCAGAGATGAAACTTGCAACAAATACTGAATACTTGGAGTGTGTGTATACCTATGTATGTATGTATGTGTGTGCATATGACAAAGTACTTCACCCTGTCTGTTCTTGCTACTGAGTGTACTCTCTACTTCTGAAATAAAGTTCCTTGGTATTTCTCAAAGACTGCATTGCTACCAAACCACAGAGCTCTAATTTATGCAGGTCAGAAGTCCACTTGAATTGACTAAGCAATACCCTTGTTCATGTGACATAAGTTTAATTAAAGAAAACTATCTCAGATCAGATAGTTCTAGCCCTAGAAGATACAGCAAGCTAACCTTGAGTCATTTGGGGGGTCAGAGTCTTCAAGGACAATAGTCTATTTCTTTGTGCTTTTCATGTTTTCTGTTCAATGCACAACCAAGCAAAACAGCCTGAAACTGGAAACCAAATGTTTCACTTCAAATTGGTTTGCTGCAGTGTCACAGTCCTCCTGTCTTATTGACACTTTTAGAGTCAGTAATGCTGTGGTTTTTAATAGATTCACTTTTATATTTCAGACTTTTAATAGTATATAAGACAAACTCTGTTGTACAGATAAGCACAGCTGAATTCCAGTTACTTCCCATGGTAGGGGTGATGAAATCGGTTGCCCTTATCCATGTTACGGTATTGTGTACAGTCTCTGCCTAGGATAAGTCCGTTTGTAGCACTTACAAGTGTGTGGCTTGTGATATGTGAATGTCATATCACTTGTTTTTGTCTGAGTTGAAGAAGTTCAGTAAGTTCCTTTGGTATTCTGTCCTTTGAAGATGTACCAAATTTCCTTAATTTTAAATTTAAACAGTTTTGTATAATCATGTTTGTAATTACTATGTCACTTTTAAGTAAGTCAACATACAACTGTACACAGCATACAACTGTCACTTCTACCATTTTGATATTTCCCTTTTCTCTGCTGTCCAAACATCTCTCCAAAACTCCAGTGACAAAAACCAAACAATATTATTTCATGCTAAAAACAAAATCATTGTCGTTCCATTGAAGACAGAGGACTAAACTGCTTAGGATTTGTTTCCAGAATTTTTTGTGTCAACTTTCAACAAATTTGTTCAATAGTTGTCCAAGATAAAATAATTGGACTAATTTTGTGTAGTGATGAACAACTGTGGGCTTTGCATCACTTCAAGTGTACACTGAATTTGTTATTCACTTTTGTAATTCTCTGAAAATTTTGTTAATTTTTTTCGGCAAGGGAGGAGAATCCCCATTCTTCTATGTTCACAGAATTATAGTGGTGTCTGTAGAAGATGTTCGGCTGGGTGACAGAAAATGAGTTGAACACTTACCTGCCAGTTTGTGTAGAAAGATTTTGTTGTCCTGAAATTCACATAGCAATCAGGCTATTCCTCTACCTTCTAGCATCTCTTCCTGTGCCAGGGCAACAGCAGAAGTTTCTGGGTTTCAGGAGCTTCCAAAACCTGTCAAATCATGCTGCCTGGAACAGTCTTTACCCTGAGGGTAGAAGGGTTTGCTGCTGTTGTCTGTTTTTATTTTTTTCAATTATAATTTCTTTTCTTAAGATGGTGATTCTTCTGCCTGTGAGGATTGAGATTTCCTGTAGCTGTTACATAAACTTGATAAAAAAATAACTTTTTGAAACTTAGTATTTCTGTGCTTTTGGTTTCCACACCTTCAAAGAGAGAACAATGTTTTGAACAGAAAATCATAGAGACTCTCTTCCACATTCCTTCTAGTCATTTGCTCTTAACTTTGTTCCACAAAGTATCTAAACCTGTCCTCTTCCCCAAGAACTAGCGATCAAGATAAATATTGAAGATTCTATTTTTTAAAACTTGAAAGCTGTACTTATCCATGCGTGAATTTTTTTTTTAATAGTGTTGAGGGCCTTCAAGTTTTTATTGACCTCAATGTGAGAGTTCTTGTTGGTCAGTATATTTGAAAATATTATCTTTTGCTTAGGTAGGCATCAGATTTATGTATTAGACTAACATATATTAAAATTATAACTGAGTGATTTTTTTGAATCTTGTCAATACCAATAATCAGCTGTGGAGCATATTAGAGAAGTGCCACAAAAAAAAAAGTGGGTTTTTTTCTTGTTATTAACCATAATTTTTAATTCTTACTTGCTATGGCTGTACTAATTTAATGCTGTTGAATTGTAGTTGATTGAAACTGTAAACATTAGCATAGAATTTAGTGCTTTAATATTATTAATGAATTCAGTATTGGATTTTTCTAAGCACTCACTGGATGAGTGAAGCAATAAATTAAGAGCTGTTTTGTGTAGTTCTTCAGCACTGCCTTTGTGGAGGGTTCACTAGAGGTGATTTTTTAGAAAAGAGTTTAGAGCAACTAAGGTGGATTCTCTTCCTTTCTTGTTTCCCTCTTTTCCTTAGATGAGCTGAATTATTTAGGGAGTTGTTCAGAGAGAACAGGATGATAGCACTAGCTGTTCCTTAGGAAAGTAAAAGAATTTGAGAAGCTGTAAAATCTACTGGAACTACTGGTAATTCAGGATGTAAATTATCATAGTCCCCTTACTAGGTACATGTCCTCATTTTGGATGCCCAGCAAAAATGTTTTGGAGGTTTTTTTTTCATTCATGCTTAAGTTTCAGTAGTGGTTGTGATAGGAATGACTTTTAAAATTGGTTTATAATGTTTTTAGGCTAGATCCACCTAGTATCTAATGTATATTTGTATGTTTAATGAATTTTTCAAGATGACAACTGCACATAAAAAATAGTGCATTTGATTTCTTGAGAATCTGCATCCTATCAAAGTGATAGACAACTTGCTTGATAAACTGGTCTGAATTCTAAATTCACTTGATCCATAAATGAATTTATATAATACTGGTGGGTTCCAACACATGTTTTTTAATGACGCTTAGTAAAATCCTGCCCGAGGTATTCATGGCACTAAAAATAGAGGGAGTACTTGTTGGTAGCTGCAGACAGTACTCAGCCTGTAATCTCAGGTCATACTCAGAAGTTTCTAATGCTTGGTGTGATGTGTGATTTCCACCAGCTTCTCTTAAATGCTTACTAATTAACAGAATTGTAGGTATTTTAACGTGGTAGATCTTGAAAGTGCAAGAGGAAAAAATGGCTGATTGTTGTCTGATGAGTAATCATCTAGCATTTCACATCACAAGTAAAAGTTATAGGTAAGTATCTCTTTTACTAATTCACAGTCTGTAGTATATTTGCAATATGAAGCTTATTAAATTATAATTTATTGTTTTGGTAACAGGTAAATTAATGTAAAAATATGGATTTGTTCTCCTGCAATAAGCCTGTAGCTCTAATCAGTCAATTTATTACTCTCCTCATCTGTTTTTCTACAAATTTTCATCGTGCTCTGCAGTCTGAGTGTTCCCTCTTTCAAATGTGTGCAGTCCTTGCTCCGGCAGAGATGTGCACAGAGGTCACCGTGCCCTGTGTTGCATCCTGGCCCCGATTTGCTTACTCTAGAAGCTGCCATTTGTGCAAATATGCAGGTCCTGACACTCCACATATTCTTGAGAACTTTATTTATTTTCTTTAATTATGTTGTTATTCAGAGAAAAAGATTAATCTGCATTAGCGTGAGGGCAGACTCAGTGAAAATGGCATGATCAAACTGGGTCACTTGCTTACTTGCTCGTTTTATATTTTTCTCATTTTATTTCTACAAAGACTCTTGGGCATTCTTGCACAGGCTGGGGCCCCAGTTGCACCCATGAATTGTCCTGAGACAAGGAACATGGGGTCTGAAGCCTGACAGCGACTGCCTCAGCCAGCTGCACACAAAGCTGGATGTGCTGAGCAGGGCTTTCCTTGCTCCAGGCAGAAACTGCCCTCTCCTAGGGCATTTCGTAGCCAACTAGTTGCATCATGCGGTAGCACTGTTTTTCTTGGCTATGATTGCTGTTTTCCTAAGATATATGATTCATGGCTGAATTTATTTCTTATACTTTAATACTAAACAAACGAACAGAAAACACTTGCTGATTTATACTCCTTTATCTTTTTGCCTACACTGTCCTTTACAGCTCTTGCCTCCTTTCATCTTTTTCTATCCCATCCCAATCCCTTATGTTATAGATATTATAACAACTGAGATCTCTTTGTCAGCTTCTATTCTGGTACACTGAACAAGTGTGAGTTTTCCAATAATAAGATATATTGAATAAATACTTAAGCATATGACAATAAATTTAAAAATCAGCATTGCTTTTCTCTAGTCCGCAGTTAATGTTATCTTGTGTATATGTTGGTAAGTCACTTAAACTTGCTTAAATGCAACGTAAAATGCTATAACCTCTTCCCTTACTGCCCCATCCCCTTAAAAAAAGAGATATAACATTTCTTATTTAATTAAGCAGATGTTTTGCTGTAAAACAAAAATGGAAACACAACTTTCCAGGCTGTGGAAGTGTTTTTGAGTAAGATTCTACACTAGTTTAGAAGCTGGTGATGGAAGATAACTTGGGGTCAACCTACTTTTTTTTTTTCCCCCCTTAGTTTTGGTTGAGTTCTTAAAAGTCTTTCGTTTCTTAGAAGAAAAATCATGTCTTAGAAGAAAGAGAATTGATTACAGAATTCATCTCTCAGAAGAAAGACTTTTCTTTCAAGGTGACTGAGCACTGGAACAGGCTGCCAGAGAGGCTGTGGCATCTCCATCCTTGCAGATATTAAAAAACCTCCTGGACGTGGTCCTGGGCAACCTGCTGTAGGTGACCATGCTTGAACAGGGGGGTTCAGCAGAGGTGGATAAGATGACCTCCAGAGGTCCATTCCAACCTGAATCATCCTGTGATTCATTGATGGAGCATGAGATCTAGCTTTTTTGCATGTGCATCGGTGTTGTCCACTGCAGTGCTTGTCATACAATCCGATGATGTGCCTGCATCTGCCCTGAAAACATTGATTGATTTCAAATCAACGCAATATGTTGTTTCTGGCCACAAAAACTGCCTGTTCCATGACTGGTGTCAATATCAGTGTTTGATTTGCTGGGCTGGTATGGGTTCATAAGGAACTATTATACATGTCAGGAAAATTTCAGAAAGGGGCAAATTCCCATGTCTTAAACCCAGGCTTCATCCGTGTTCAGAACACATTCTAGTTGCTTGAACTCAACCAGAAGACTTTTCCACTTTGGAGATATCTCGTTTAGACTTAAAAATGTCAATTCTATGAACTCTTGTAATATTTCTTGTTTTGGAATTTTAAGTGAATCCAAATCGTTGTGCTACTTGTAGAAAACCTGTCACTTAACCCCCTATAACAGTACACAGCTATGAGTTTCAAGAACACTTATGCTACCTCTCCAAAGAGATTTCTGTGCTCACTCTGTAGGAAGGTCTCTGTCACTTGTAAAAGTGTTTTTCTGGTTTGGGTGTTTTCGGGTTTTTTTCCTTCTTTTTCTTCCCCACTTTTTTCCCCCCATTTTTTTTCTTTGGTTTTTTTTTTCTTTTTATTGCTTTCCACTAGTTAGTGCATAGTCATACAAGCAGAAAATCTTACCAAAGTAAATGGCAAGATACCCAGATATCTCTGATATGACCCAAACTCTCCACAGCAAGAATACATGGGCTTCCTATTAATTGCTGTTGCTTATCACAGTGTATAGTAAGTGCCCATCTGCTCAAGGAGTGCTAAGTATGGTGTAAGGCTGCAAGATGCAGGGATGTGGGAGAAAGGTTAATTTTTTTTTTAAGCGAGAATGGGACTAAGAAATGTGACAGGCATTTTTGAAACTTGGCAGTATTTTAACAGGATAGAACTGAAACCTGTTTAAGCTTTTCCTTTTGCTTTCAGAGTAAATATGACAATTTTTGAGCTGAGCACCTTTTCCAATCTAATTCTGATTGTAAGACTATTAAAAGAGAGCTTTGTAATAGGAATTGATTGCAGCTTTAACTCAGGAGCTGTTACTTCCTTTCCCTAATGTTCTTTGCTCCCTCCTCCAGTATACTCTTTATTAAATCATTCTATCATGCTCCTTGTTTGACGCAGGCACAGTTGTGTAACTGCTGGCCCATAACAAAACATTTGTGGTGCACGTGGTTTGGGGAGCACAAGAGTTCCTCTCAGACAGTCAGCTGCTCTATGTTTTGATATCTGGAAGACAGCTTTCTTAATTTCATTAGATAGGAGGTGGTCCAGAAAATTAAAGGTGTTGACAATTCTAAGCAGCTATTATAGACTAGAGTTATTAGTCCTTGTAGTTTCATGACAACAACAATTGTTCACATTTTTTTTTTAAGATTAAAGATTCAGAAAACAATGAAAATCAGGTAGAGCATTTAATATGTAATGAAATGAGGAAAGCTTTTATACTAATAAAAAATTCTTTATTCCTTTTCCTTCTAGTTAGGATAAATTCTATTTAAAAATCATCACCAAAAGAAATATTCACAGTCCCTTTTTAGAGAGAAGAGAAATATATTAAAATGGAGCGGAACTATTAGCACTATGTTTTGCAAATCTGATCCTGCAAGGCAAGCAGGCACAAAGGAGCAGAAAGGACCAGCGGGTGCAAGGAGGACAGGCTTGTGTGCTGGTTATTTCTTCTTGTCTCACTGATGGAGAGGCATTGTTGGACTAATTAAGGCATTGCTTTTAGCAACCTTTCTCATTCTAGTTTTTTAATAGAATTGCAAAAGATGTTATCTTGGCTGCTTGAACCTGAAGCATGAAAAAAGATCTTGGAGAAGGGAGGATGATGGTAAGGGATGCAAAAGGGAAGGGAAGTCACAACAGGAACTGACGTCTTGCACTGGGGATAGACCTGGAATTTATCTGAAGCAGGTGGAAGTGGTTTGGGCAGGATACCTCTAAGGACCAGGATGGTGAAGACCTAGTAGCCTGTGGTGCCGTCCAAGGTGGAACAAACAGTTGGGACAATAAAGCATACTTTTTTCAGTCTAGCAGTTCTCCACTGTGCCACTGAAGTCTAGTTTCAAAGACCTCGAAAAGGTCCAGCTGAGGGGCAGAGAGGCCCATTTCCTGGTCACTTTGTCTAGGCCTGATTTCTGATACATTATTTCCATCTCTGAATGTAACAATGGCTAAACTATGTGAGATCTTGGGTCCATTCAGGCCAGGAAACTGTCTTTGACAGTTGCCAAAGCAGATATCTGTGGAAGGGTGTGAGGAGGTTCAGCACCTGGTGGTACTTCATTCCAATGCTCTCCTAACACCCAACCAATTGCAGTCTAGGGACTTTCTGACCCAGGGTACATCTGTATGTGTTACAGCTGACAATTAATTTCTCTTTTATGTTCAGCCACTTGTATAAATCACGATAGCTTTTACAATTTTCAATACTGCAGGACAAGACTCCACAACTCAACCATGCACTGTATGAGAGGCTGTCTCCCTTGTGGAAGTGCTGCCTGATAGCTTAGCATCTCCCCAATTATTGTGCTGGAAGATACCATGAACAGTTGAACTCACTCTTTCCACACCACTTGCAAGTTCATAGGTGTCTGCTGTATCCTCACCCAGTTGTCTTTTCTAAACTAAAGAGTCCTAATCTTATTTAGTAATTCCTCATAAGAAAAAGGGTTTATACCTTTGTGCTTTGTCCTTCTCTAAACTTTTTCTAGTATAACTCTGTCCTGGTTGCATTTGTCCAGCATGATTTCGGTATCATCCTTTTACGTTTCTGCTTGGACAAATCCATTTTCCCCCTATTTCTGTTTTCCTCTTGTCTTTTAATAGCTATTGCAGTAAATAAGTATTAACGCTCAAGAACCTTCACCCATGTTTCTGTGACTGAATTTACCATAGGGGCAAACTTACGACTCTCCAGTTGTCACACCAGCATGTTCCTACAACCTTTGCCTGCTCTACTGGAAATGCTTCTATTTCACCATGGAAGCCTGTGAGCAGAAGGATGCTCTTTGCTCCTGCAATAGTGAGGGGGGATGGGTTTTTTTTGCTATTTTGTTTTGGGTTTTGTTGTTTGATTTTGGTTTGTTTGTTTGTTTGTTTTTTTAAACACGGTAGGAGATGATAGTGTCTATAGTTTCCTGGCTTTAGTCTAAGGGACTCTTATGCATAACATTACCTTTACTGTGCTTTATGAACTTCTATATGCCACGCATTTAAGCACATACTCTAGCACAGCATGCTGACCACAAGTCTGAGGACTCTTGATTCAAAACTAGTTACCACTTTTTTTTTTGTTTTGTTTAATAAGTTGCATGAATAGCAGTCTCTAAGCTTCATGCCCTGCTTTCTTTATGGTGTAATATATTTGTAAACATGTTTCTTAACTTACTTCAAAACATGTTTGTTCTGCCTCATTTATTTGCAGATAACTTACTGTCTCTTGGATCTTTAGCTTCTTGTTCTAATGATTGCTTTGAAATATTATTTTAATGAACCTATGAAACACATCATTGTATTCTTTTTTTTTGTGGTTGGACTACTAATGATACTCATCCATTAAGTAAATGGTTTTGTAAGCAATACAAATGTAATAAATAAAGTTAGTCAGTTCTTTTTTACCACTTTTCTGCTGATAGGCATACCACATGCTGAGAAGGTAATGTTTCATGACCAGAATAGTTCAGTTTGTAGGCGGACTGGGAATCTTTGTGTTTAGATTCAGTCAAAGAGCTTCAAAGAACATCACAAACTATAATTTATATACACTAGAATTTAAAATTTTTAATCTGGTTGCATTGTAAGGTATGCGTTTGACTTCAGCAGTGTATTCTGAAGCATTGTGGTTGGTTTAGGCCTCACTTTGCCTAGTCGTTGATGGAAATACTGGAATTGAATCCCTTATATCACATTGTTCGAAGCCGTCTCTGAAAGTGGTATTTCAGCTGCTGAATCTAAGGGCTCTGAAATATGGGGAGCATTTGACTGAGAGAAAGCAAAAGAAAGGTCCTGTGGCTGGGAGATGTAATATGTGCAGTGAGAAACTGTTATATTTGCCACAGGCTGCAGCTGGGCAAGTCTCCACCCATGTTTTCCAATAGGAAATAGTGAGGGTGCTTTTTGGTCTCAGAAGGGTGTTGGAGCTTATTTCATTAATGCTGTCATGTGGTGAATATGGAATTTATACCAAATAATGTTAAGGCAATTTACTTAGGAATATTGTGTATTTAAAAGAATAACAAGTATACTCAGAATTAGTTATAACCCAAGGAGGACTGGAGGTAGAAAAAGGCTCCTGTTTCAATGTTTGAACCCGAACTTGAACTGCTGAGAATTAGTCTGAGCTGCAGTGATTCTTGCTCATCCCTATGAAACATCTGGTGGGGTCATCATTACAAATAACCCACTGGATAGATAGATTGTAGAAGAGAGCCAGCCTTGCACGTTCTCATCACACACCTTATAAATGGCTATAAATAACAACATTTCTGTTGACCAACAAGGGTTAGCATTACAGCTAGGTACCTCTATTAAAAAAAAAGTTTTAAAAAAAGTAGTGTGCAGGTCACAAAAAGATTAAAATTATTCTAGCTTTCCATTGCTTTATTTTAATATTTCTAAGATGAGCACTTATAGGAATAACTCAACGTGGATGGTAGAGATGGATATTTAGAATAGAGCCGTAGCCCCTGCCATCCTAAATGGGGAATTTTCTTAATGAAGGCAGGCATTTTCTTTGAATTTTTGAGAGATCAATAGCAAATGTCACTATGCAAAACTTCTAGGGATGTGCCAATGGCGTAAAAAAAATCAAGCTGGTTATAAGTTATAAATGAGACATTTGCTTGAACTAGTAGAGATGGTTCCGTAATGAGATTCACATCTCTTGATTTATTTTTTAATATATTTTAATTCTCTAAGGAGATCAGAAATCTGTAATTTACAGCTCTGGAATGTAATCAGACTTAGTTATGAGAAGGACAGGTTTAGCCACACATATGGAAATGCCATAATATTTTACCAGGTAATTATAACTGGATAATTTAAGTTGAAAGGATAGGTCAGAAGTCTTCTTTGAAATGTTATTAATTCACTGAAGAAAATGAGAGTTACTATAAAAATTGTATTTTATCTCTCTTGGAGAAAGTAATGCCTTTGCACTGCTCTAAGTGGTTCATTAAGACTTAAGCCAGATAGCACAAGCAAGAGTTCACTTCCCCCAAGATTTTGAAGGCACTTGCCACTAAGGATGAAAAATGAATTTACTAGTGTTTTATAAGGTCTTCTACAATCACTACTAATTTTAAAGCAGATAAAGGCAAGCATTGCCAGCAAGCATGCTTCTACTGCCCCAGCTTTTTTTTCAGTAGCATTTTAAAATGATTGCCTCAGGCATTTGTTCAGAGAAAGAAGTACAGAGGTGATGGAAAATGGAGATTTTCATATGACTTCCACACATTAAGATGATTTGGGAAAATTATCCCATTTTCTAAATGTCCCACCATCATGAAATGCACAAAAGATTAGGATTTGCTTTGATTGAAGGGCATTTTTCTTAGGCTTTGGCTGTGTTCTGAACTCAAATGTCTGCTTGACTGGGGATTTTGAAGTACGGTGCAGGCTGCAGTTGCTGGGTTGAAGTTTTTGGCTTACGGAGAATTTTTTTTAAAACATCCTTTAGCTTCTACAATGCAAGTGTGTATATATTGGCTTAATAAAGCTAAATACAAATTTGAAGTGGCATTTTGATTTATTTTCTACAGTTTCATGCAAATTAGATTGATACATTATTCTAAAACTTCTGTATTTTGGTGAAGAGAGAAATTAAGGTGAAATTAGTAAGTTACAACAGATTTGATAATTTTCTTTTGTACTGCATGGAGATGTTAAGTCCTGGGCATATCCTAATAGGAAGAAGAAATCATTCAGGATCTTACCAATGGTACACGGATACAGATTAAGTTCACAGAAGTTTTGGACTGGTTAGGAGATGCTTGTTGCTCTCTGAACTTACTCTTCTGAACTTCTGAATCACTAAGTTGTTCTGTTGCAATCCATGAAACTCAGATTTTTATTCATTTATTTCTAAATACAGTACATCATACAGGTTCAAAGAGACTTTAATGATTCGTTTGGAAAGAACAGTTACTACACAGGAAGTGCATTAATAGCAGAGAAGTGTCCTAGTCACTGGACACTGGATTCAAACATCTCTAGAAAATAACCCAAACAGTTGGAGAATGTTAAGATATCTCTGAGCACTTTTTGCTTTGGGTTTTAGAATGAACATTTTCTTCTGATTCAGTTCTAAGCTACTAGCTTAGAATTGCCATAAGTACAGGGACATGAGTGCAGAAAAGTTCAGTGTTTGCTAATAAACTGAAATGCATGAATAAAAGACAATAAATGCACTTCACTGAAGACCTTTCCTAAATGATGATTAATTACTCTTTTAAGGGTTTTTTTTTTTCCTAGAGTTATACTGAACTACTTAACAGTAATTTGAAGTTGGCAGACTGAACTACTCAACAGTAATTTGAAGTTGGCAGACCATGGACACTTTCCTGTCTGCCCTTCTTCCGCTGGCCAGCTTTTGTTGGAACATTGCAGTTATCCCATTTGGAAGTGAAGTGGGAAATGTCGTTCTTGAAATTTTAGCTGTCGTGTCAAATTAGGTCAGACTTTACAGCATGTCATAACACAAAGCAATGCAGCATGTTATAAACAGAGTCTGCTAAAAGTGTGTGCATTTTGTTGCCAGTTGTACATTATTTGAGAATGAAAGTGACTTTCTGCTTATAAATCTTCATTGGATTCATAGCTCTTCTGAAAAGATGAATAGTGGGAATTACTGGGTCCTGCAATGTTGCAAATCATTTGTGGTGTTTGACTGTTCTGTTGAAAAATCTATTGCAGTCGACAGCACCAGTTTTCTAAAGAGGTTTGAGGTCTGCACAGAGCACTGAATCACTTCATAAAATAATTTCTGTGCAGCAAAGTTAAGCATAACACAGTTTGAAACCTCAGAAATATTGCAGGTGGTTTTACCAGTTTACTGAATTACAGAAATGACTGAATTTCTTTCAAAAAGGTGAAGAAAAGGTAGGTTTTTTTCTTGCTTGTAAGCAGAAGATTGTGAAGAACTCCACCCGTTACAAAAAATGACATATTGTATTACCAGTCTCTTAGACCAATCTGCTAGGCATGCTGTCAGGAGAAACCCATAATATTGCACTTCCGAGTCTGCCAGTTCTGTTACGGGAAAAGTCATTCAGTGTGTCAAGCCTGGACAAAGGAATGTATGAGAAAATATTTAAAAAAAAAACCTAAAAAAAAAATCTATCCTGTTCCATCTTCCCTTAAGCATTCATGAGAAAAAATGATCGATGTTCATTATCTGGAACTGTTTTGACTAGGTTTTATACAGAAGACTCTCATATATTATACAGCTGATTTTGAAAAATATCATTGCTTCTCCACTAACTTGGATATGAATTGAAGTGTGAAATCCATATCCAGGAAAAGGATCAAATGTCACGCTGTACTTGCGGCACACTATCCTGATGTTGGTCTTCTGCTAGATACAGAAATTGTCAAGTATAATCATAGTGCTTGCTGTATTAGTTGGGATTCTTTGTTATCGACCATACATTGTGCTATGCGATACAATCGCAGGTATCTCCTGCCACCACAAGCTGATCAGGAGATACACAATGCAAGAGGCAACAACTCAACACAAGCATACAAAGAAGGACCAAGACCAATGGAAGAATATTGGTCAGCCTCATTACTGGTGCTCTCGGTGTAATCAAAATCTGGAGTGTGTAACACCAGATGTGATAAAAAAATTTAATGAGTGAATGATTGTGCCTTCACCGTTCCTGACCTGCCTTGGGTGATGGCAGATGACCCAGCCACATGTACTCTTCATCTTGTGTCTGGCAATAAACAGTGCAACGCTTTGGGTTAAGCTGCTTGAAGCACAGCTGAAAACTGAGAGCCTGTCTGCTTGTTTGTCATGGTAGTTTAGATAAATTTGAAAGATAACGTGACAGGATTCAGAATAAGAGCAGATAAAGTAGTTCTGGCTAACAGCCGCTCTATCACTTAATACTCCGATAAACCAGCAACACTGACTTTCACGGTTGGAGGTCAGGTTGCTGAGTGCATAATGGCTGCTGTGTTTACTTGGCAGCAACAAACACTTTGCTCTACTTTAGCATGCAACTTGCCGCTAAAGGCTGCAGCTTTCTTTTTCTGTAATATGTCCATGGCAATTTCTTACCTCAAAAAGGCTATTATTACTGTTGAAGGGGAATGGAAATGTGTGTATACGAACCAGACAAGCCTGTGTGTGCACCCACACGCATATACCATGCGCTCTAGATGTTTGTCATTCCACACTGTGGACTAAGGAACTGTATAATATACTGCATTTATTTTTTCCAACTTGGACTATAGTTTCTCTGCATCCCTCTTTAGCCCAGTTAGAAAATGAAGAAGCTAGCCATGGAAATGCATGTTATTATTTATATCATGATAAAGTTTAATGGTCCAAACGAAGTATTTTAATTTTATCACATTTAAGTACTTGGAAGGAGATTATCTTCTGCTCTGAAAATCGTACCTTCTAAAAAGGCAAAATCCATGAATGACTGTGAGAGGAAAAGGCAGATCTAAAGGATGAACAGATTTGGTCAAGGTTAAAGAGCAGCTTCAAGACCTTCGTGGCTGAAGTGAAAGTTCTCCCAAATATAGTGAATTTCTTTGGTTTCCATGCAAATCAAAGGAATTAGAAGGAACATTTGGTTGAACCTGACTCACTTGGCTCAAAATATGCTTGGCTCCTAGTTGCTGTTTCCATCGAATTTTCAACTGCTTCTAAAGAGTGAACAGCCTCCATGGGCAGTCCTCAGAGCTTCACTCTGTCAGGTAACTACTGGCTACTGGGCTGTTCAGTGGAAGAAACCATGGGTTAGTCCTTTGGCAGTTTTGTGATTTTAGCCTTCAAAATACTTTTTGCAGGTGATACTATTAGATATGTTTTATCTGTATGTGCAAAAATGTGTGGCAGTGATTGGAACAATGCTGCTCAGCAGACTCACCAAAACCAATTCCCTCTAGCTCTACTTTTGACAAGACCTGACAGGTAGGTAGGATCGACAGGTTGGAAAGATAACACTTAGCAGGTCAGCTTAGTCTACTAGGGACTTCTCTTGGTTTATTTTCTTGGCCAAACAGAAATGGCTAAGGATTCCCAGCATTTCTCCTGTTGACACTTCCAAGTGGACTCACTCCATTTTGTAGCCTTATATACCAATACATTCCTTAGTAGATTCACTGATGAACGAGTAAATAATTCAGCATTATGTTGTGTTTGTGGAACCATAACTGTTTAAGAGTAATGTTTCTAAGTCCAGTAAGCCAAAACCAAAAAGATTTTGAAACAAGAGAAACCATGGTTGAACTGGATTTAAAATATTTGCATGAAAAATCACCCCAAGGAGCCTAACCCATCTGTTTGGATTATGCTTGCTGTAACTGATTGGCAGTGCACTACTCTGTGTTTTTTTTTTTTTTTTAATGAGGAAAAAGTCCACTAACGACAGTGAAATCCCTGTTCTTAGACGTTCCAAATAGAGTAACAATTTACTACAGTTAAGAGCAATAATGAATAATAAAGAGATGAGAAGATACAACATCCTGACCTTCTTGGGTAAGTTACCAGTGGATGGAAGCAAAGATCTAGGGCCCTTTCTGGACACATCTCTGGCAGCCCAGTGCAGGTAATTTCAGCTACTCATGTGATTTACAGCTGTTAAGAAACAGAGAATCATCTATTGCTGTGTTGGGTTCAGATAGTTGGGTTTTGGGTGGGTTGTTGGTTCTTTTTTTATTTCATTCTGATAGGATTTTTCTTCTTACTGTGAGCCATAAAGACAGAAAAGGATGTTGTAAGGAACTGTGGAGATATGGTGTGGGCTGTTAAGGGAGTTCGGTGTGCTGTGGTTCATGGGTAGAGTTGAATGTTGAAGGAGCCACATAGCTGTTAGAAACCAACTTCTTGCAAGACATGCTGCACTTGGCGAGAAGGGGCATAACTGTAATGTGTGTGCTGAAGGAGTCTGGGAAGTTAGAGGACGCAGATAGAGCAGAAGACCTAGCAGGGCTTGTAATTTAGTGTCTTGAGTGCCTGATAGGCAGGTCATGAGTATTCTGTTCTCTCCCGCTAAAGGATAGGGACATTGGTACCCAGTGGGTTTAAACACACCTTGACTCAATTTTCTGTCTAAATAAAATGACCCAGCAGAGCATTTCCTTTAAAATTTTTGCAAATTTTATACTGACTTAGATTCTGTGATTTTCCAGTGAGGTGTCTTACCTGTATGTGGACTATTTACTCTTCTGGGACATTTTTCCCCTGCGGCTGCCTGAGCTGGGAGTGGGGAAAAGAGGATTTAAGAGAACCATGGTTTTTTTTTCCTTTATTGTTTCTTCTTTTCTCTTTTGTTCTAATACAGTATTTGTGTGAAATACTAAGAGGAAGCAATGTATGTGGCAAGCTGCCAGCTCAGCCCAGCTAGGTTTAAAAAACTTTTGCAAAAGATCTTGCTTTTCTCTTCCATAGTCGTAAACGAGAGAAATGCAACAGAATCTGGCAGGTCTGGGAGAGAGCCAGCAGAAGCTCCAGGGAAGGGTTTTGCTCGTCTTTCATTGCACTGTACAAGGTTGCTCTTGCTTTGCCTTGACATTAGTTTGCTGTTTTGGTTAATTCATGCGGGCCCTAAGCAACTGTTTATCACTCAGTGTGATCAGACCTTTTATGAGCCATATTACTTACAAGCCGGAGTTATATGCCCTACATGTACATGCAGTACCAAGCCAAACCTGAGGTATGCTATTTTTTCCACATAACAACCCACAAACCTTTCTTCATAAAGCATTTTGTGCATGTTTTGAGTCCAGAATTGGTGTCATAGTCTGAAGCGGATATTTTAATGTGTTGCATTTTTAAGCTGTTCCTTTTATTATATTATGAGGTCACAGATCAGTTCAAAACGTCACCATTTCAAAAGGCTGTTGCCCTGGAGAATTCATAGCTCACCACATATACAAATAGTGTACCCAGAAAAATGACTGTGTTTCCTTTTCATTGCTGCAGGATCTGAGACGTAGTGATGACGTGTGATTCTGGGGCTGAAATTAACATAAAAGAGAATTAAAGGTGTTTAATAAGCACATCTGAACTCTATGAGTAGGACAGAAAAAAGGCAGAAGACTGTTTTTGCCTTGCAACATCTGATGTAGGATGGCATTATCCAATTAGTCAGCTGTCAGGAAAGGCTGTTCTTGAACATGCAGCTTGTAGACAGAATCTTGTAGTACCCAAGAATTACTAAAGACCCCTTTAAAAACTCTGAGTTTCATAAGGGGAATGATAGCTTTGCCATGCATTTGATTTGAACAATTTTAACCTAAAGTTGATGAGGAATCCAAGGCTTCCAGAATAAAATAAAGGTAAGGATGAAATGAAAGATTCAATAAGTCCTGGAGTTGCTCAAGTTATTTGGTTAGTGAAACCTTTTTTTGTGTGTCATATTTAACTTTGAACTTAGATTAAAACTGAACTACATCCCTATAAACATTGCACTACATAACCCATTCATAGTCTCTATCAATAAAGATGCCAAAGAGTTTCCAGCTGGAAGACATTCCCAGTTTTTACCATGTTTTTAGTGCCAATACAAATGCACAGATTGCTGCTGATTTAAAGCATGTGGAAAAAGCCCATGGAGATTTATATTTCTTTCATGATTGAATGCTGGTACTTGGTGTTATGTGGAAAAGCAGTCACTTGGTTTAATAGTTGCACAGCTGGTGTTATCTGAAAAATAATCATTATGATAGAAAGCACACATTTTTCATGTTTTCTGTCAGGTCTGTCAGAATATGTTCTCTGCTAGGTCTACACACTTCATCTGACATTCCTTAAATTAATATATTAACATACAATACTTTTAAGAATGTCAAAGTTATAAAATGTGACTGTAATTGAAAGTATAACAGAGTATGGCTGTGTAAAACAAAGCAATTTGCAGGACGCATAAAGTGAGAAAGTCACTATGATCCGTGTTTAGAAACAACATGACATTATTGTCTGGAAAGCAAGTGACAAATAGCAAGAATTAAAATTATGCATAACCAAGTCAGCTTGGTAATATGTGCTGATTTAAACATCTTTAAATTACAGCGACTATGAAAATATTAATTTGAAGTGCAAAACATCTTGATTAAAAAAGCTGGATTTCTCTTTGCTCCTCTGTACGTTTTCAGGCCTTTTAAGCAACTGAGGAGAGACAGATCAATGAAGTCTTTAAATGAACACACAATCTCACTTCTGAGGATCCGGATACTTGTTGGATGTCCATTATTTCTATCTGCCGTAACTGGACAGTTGATCGTTTTATCTTCTCGCTGCTAGAGGCAGGGGTCAGACTGGGAAAGAGAAGTTTATTTTCTCAGCCTTCTCTCTTTATTATATGTTAGTGGACAACCCACTAACACATAATTCTGTCCCCTGTGGACTTCCAGCAACGGGAGGAAGGGTAAGGAGAGGGTAGAGTGTGAATGCAAAATGATCGGAGCAGTGACTGATCAAGTTACAGGTAGTTCCTCCTCTTCTTGTTGCTTTGTCAAATGGCAGAGGTTTAATCTCCCAAATAAGGGGATTTTGTGAGATCCAGAAGGAAACGTTTCTATTTCTGAATTTGAACTCTCTCCTCTTAATCTCATGAATTGGAATCTGAGTGGCTTCATGCTGAATTGAAACTCCTTACTGTTACAGACAATTCTGTGTCAGGAAACGAAGCTGGTGAGTTAAGTTCCATGTGCTGGGTCTGATGCCTTCTTCTCAGCCATTTCCAATGTGCAGTTCCTACAGGAAACTCTGAAGGTTTTGTGGAAGGAGAGGTCCCATAATGTAGGAAGTAGCACACTAATTCTGTACTCAGAAAGACCTATAGAATTTACCTGAAGCATAACCCTTAATGTGTAAATGATACTGAATGTAATCTGTTACTATCAGAGAATCCAAAGATTTGACTTATGAAAACTCATAATATTTATATTGCTTGCTTTTGCATTGCCATGACATTTTAAAGCTCTTCCCTGTATTTAAAAGCTTAACCCCATACTAAAGAGGTTGCATTTTTGCCATGAATATTTCATATCAAAGAAGAGTACAGTAAGCTCAATTCAAATAGAAAAATTCAGGATGTACATGGACATGCTCCAGCATACGTTATTGTTCTAGTTTAGTTAGCTGCTTTAGTAAAAATCCTATAGAAAATTCACCTTTTCTGACATTAGTAGAACTTGCCATGCACTCATAGCTAAGGTTCATTCAATAAAGTAGCAATGACTACCCACTGTTAGTTTTCATACAGGCAGCAAAGAATAAGGATAATGGCAGAAAATAGAACTTGCAAGTCACAAGACTGTCAGCTATCCTTAGTTCCCCACAGTGCAGCCAGAAAAGAAAAAGTGTTTTTATGGTACAAAATGGAAGAACTTTTGAATATGTCCTTAATACTGAAGACAAATGCACTCATTCAAACAGTGCATTCAAGAAATCCAGTTCACAGAGATTGTTCTTTTATTTTAGTGAGTGAGTGTTTCTTTACAAAGATAAATAGCATTCTGCACTACTAAAAAAATATTTGGCTTTCAGTTGCCATGGTGGCTTTAATTTTGAAGTTGGGTAGTAAAAGGCTGGCTGTTTGCAAATGTAACTCTGTCTCCTCTCCCTCTGCCCTTGCTCCTCTACTTGGCAATTTTCAAAGTGAATCTGACTTTTGAGCTAATTGCTGATTTTGCATTATTTTTTTTTTCACTGGGTCTAGTTCACCCTCAGAGACGCTATGGACACAAAGGGAAATGGTTTGAAAGAGAAGGAAAGTTCATCAGAATGAATTCTGATCTGTTTAGGCAGTACTTGTCAGCAATTCTCACCCCTCTTGTGCTGTTTTTATTCATTCATTCATAACATTTTTCAGTGCACTTCACACCCATTTTCATAAAAGTGTAGTCTTTAATTGCTAGACACCAAGTCACGATGAACCTGTGCAACTGCTCTGACAGAAAGAGCTGCTCTAGTCCAACAAGGTAGATGCTGTGGTTGTGCTTATCACTAATTCTCATCTCCACTCACTGGAAGTGGGGATGAATTGACGTCACCACTTAAATGGTCTGCACTGTGGTAAGCTCTCCTATAGCATAGGATTATTGCTGTGAACTCCAAAAAGGAGCCTGAAAGAGCTGATGCCAAGCAAAATGCAAGTGTGTTACAACAGTGTTGAGTTGCACCAGAGACACCCAGCTAACAGACTTCATGTTTTAATAAATGGATGGTTTTGAACAGCTGCTTTGTTCCTGTATTTATTTTAGGGTTCATGTTTTTAAATCTTTTTATTTTTCTTGTGTTTTTGCAACACAGCAATATCCTGCTAAGCATGGATCAATCTGAAATACTGTTATTAGCCAAAGAAATGTAACTTGTTTATGAAAAGAAACTTGTAAACTTAATATGTTATTTTTCTATTCAATTATAAGTTTACTAAATACTCCCTGGTGACACAATGAAGTGCATGTTCATTCTTAGTATTTCAGTAAAATCTCAAGCAAGCATATTATGGTACTTTGTTTTCAGGATACTGGGAATTCAAATACATGGAAAATAAAGACGCAGTGTTATAGTTTCATATCATAAATGATAGGCATCAGGAAAAAAACCCTGGTTAGGAAAATATTTTCTCATTTTAAAATTACTGTATTCCCCAATACTGTATATTCTAGCTGTGGTTGCAAAACTCTTCTAGAATTTTGCATATTATGTTCCTTTGTTTTCAGGATACTGGGAATTCAAATACATGGAAAATAAAGACGCAGTGTTATAGTTTCATATCATAAATGATAGGCATCAGGAAAAAAACCCTGGTTAGGAAAATATTTTCTCATTTTAAAATTACTGTATTCCCCAATACTGTATATTCTAGCTGTGGTTGCAAAACTCTTCTAGAATTTTGCTAGTTTTAAGGATGAGCCCATGCTTTCTGCTTTCCCCATCGTTCATAGATGTGTTCAGCTAGTGTGGGTCCAGGTAGCAAGCTGCTTTTGCTCATATCTGCAAGAATTCAAGAGAAGACACTTCCATGATATGATGGCTATTTACTTGGCAAGAGTAAGCGTGTCCTCTTGTCCCGCCTTGTTGCCTGCTTTGCAGCAGCAGTGATAGGTTCCCTTCTCTCCCATCTGATCCAAGACCTCAGGCCTCCTTTGATCGTAGCACTGGGCTTTCAACTAAAGCTTTTCATGCTTTTGAAGTGAAAGCTCGTTTCTGCCGCCGTGTTCGGGGCCTTGCACACACTAGAGAAAGAGCAGAATTTTGCCCTTTTATGTTTATATGATGGATTTTGTCTTTATAGATCTCAAATCACTTCACAAAATTCATAGGCTGGAAGAGACCTTGAGAGTTTATCCAGTTTATCCCTCTGCCAAAGGGATGCTCAGCTGAGCCTAAATTATACCTGATTGATGCTTGTCCGACTTAAACTTCTGCAACGTTTCTAGGCTTCTTATCACTGGACAATTACAGCTCTTTCCAAATCTGAGGTTTTTTTGTTTTGGTTTGGTTTTTTAATTTCTTCTGAATTATGGTGGAGATTTTTATTATAAGGATAATCTTTCTCCTCCTATCTGTACTGGTTTAGGAAATGAAGCTCCAGATTGGACTGGAAGAGAACTACATGCTCAGATTTATTCTTATAAAATATATATTTATTCTTATATAATATATATTCTTATAGTTCTTTTTCAGTAAGTCAGGTTACACAAATACTGTCAATCCAGAACTTGTGAACAATTAAGTCAGTCCAAAACTTGTGTACTTTGCTGGACAGGGCTTTAATATTCAATATTGCAATTCTTTTCAATGCTTATGAAATTTTTAGTTGTGTATGATTAGCTGTATATTATTTTCAGAGCTTTCTGGTGTGGTCACTATGTATATAACATTATTATCTATTATTAAATAAGGTCACTGAATCTTTACACTAATCTGTCTTGAGTATTGTAAAAAGGTTTCAGATTGCTTTAGGGTTATCTGGTTTTTGTTTCACATGCAATAGTTTACATCTTTTTTTGTAAAATATGGGTGATTGAAAACACAAATAGATTGATTTTCAGGCCTATTTAGTTATGGGTATTGGTCAGATCCGAGGTCTTTGAAGAAAAGTGTCAAGAAGTTTAGGATCAAGAAGCTTATGCAATAAGAGCAATGGCCGCGTAAGCCTCATTTCTCTTTAGTGTGCTGCTGATAATACTGTTGAAAACTGAGCACAAGTAGCTTGTAAAACCCCATTATTGAAAACCAGCTTCTGATTTGGTTTATCCTGCTAAATGCTACTTTGATCTACGCTTTAATATTTTGGAATATAGTCACAAGATTTTCAACTTAAAACAGTTTTACATTAATAAAATATATTTTATCCACCTGCTATGTAGAAATAAATAAATTTTGCCTGTTTCCAGACAGACAAAAGATTGACGCCTCTGAGATGTGTGTGTGTGTGCCTGTCAGTGTGTGGAAGGAACTGATGGGTGCTAAACACATCCCTGATGTGTAAGCAATTTTAGGCTCATGGGAGTGCCAGCCGTCCCTCAGGGAGGCCAGGCAGAAATGATGTTTAAGCTTTTCTGTGGGGAACGTACCTGGAGACAACAGATGGATTGGTCGAGCCGCTAGACCCCGGGTAATTGGAAAAGGTTTGGGGCTGTGTAGATTAACTGGGCTTCCTGGAGACTAGGTGTAAAGGTAAAGCCTGGCTTGTTTATTGGTTTGCACCAGTGCATCCCTGGATATGTTGGCATTGATATTCCCCAGGAAGCCAGGAGAAAACTAACAGATAGTGAGAGAAGTGTGGTTGTGAGTGAAAACAGAGATACATATCCTGTAAGGACCAGAACCAGCTGGAAAGGCAAAGTTGGAAACCCTATTGCTTTTTTTTTTTTTTTCTTTTTCAGTAAGTTATTTAGGTTGTAGCAGAACAGCACCTGATTTATATATTTTTTTTATATAACTGGGAACATGACATCACTCTTATATTGGCTGACTCCTTTGCTGAGGGAAAATACCCACCCTATTCTCAAGTTTACACCTGTGTGTTTGCAGCTAAATGAGCGAGGAGCTCATTCTGCATGCTACAGCAAACCAGGAAATAAATTATGATGTGTTCAGCTTTACTCTAAAACATGATCTGAACATAAAAACCCTAGCTGTTTACAGCAGTTCTGAGATTCTGAGCTAGATTAAATTTGGGACTGTATGAGTGTGGAATTGTGTGGTTGCAGGATGGTGTACTTGCCTCCGCTAAGCTTTGTGTGGAAGGTTTTATAAAGCCAGTGAAGGCTAATGTTAAATTATCACGATCCTTTTCTAATACATGTGTTTTCCCTTTTTTTCTTTTTTTGTCTTTGTTTCTTTTTTTTTGTTTGCATAGGAGCATAATTAGATATGAAAACAGTACAATAAAAACATTATGTCCCAAGCTGCCAGGATTGTGTTAGGTTTTTATTTTGAGCTTGTAGTGTATTATAGCTGCCTTGGTTATATGCCAGGTTATCTGAACTGTTGCAAAAGCAAATGTTTTGAGTTATTCTGAGCGTTTCTGGATGTTTGAAGACTAGTTTCCTTTTTGTGTGCTTAAAATTATGGCCTTGAATCCTGACCTGGGTTTTTAATGAAAGATTTCCAACGTTCAAGAGCACTCTGCCATACTCCCAGTTCCCATGCTCGGCAACTGGGTAGTCTGGCACCCCTTTCTTCTCTGTAGTAGCTCACTTGTCTTGAGGAGCTTAAACCCAAATGGCAGTGCCTGACTTCGGCACCCAGGTTTGAAAACCTGAGTCTACATTGAAAAGCAGTCATAGTATAAGGACCACCGGCAGAGTTTTGAGAGTGCCTTAAATTACTATCACAGCAGTTATGATTAATATATTTGTCTCTTTAGGGTCACCCCTTTCTTCTCTGTAGTAGCTCGCTTGTCTTGAGGAGCTTAAACCCAAATGGCAGTGCCTGACTTCGGCACCCAGGTTTGAAAACCTGAGTCTACATTGAAAAGCAGTCATAGTATAAGGACCACCGGCAGAGTTTTGAGAGTGCCTTAAATTACTATCACAGCAGTTATGATTAATATATTTGTCTCTTTAGGGTTTTTGTGGCACTGATAATATTTGCTGTTCTCACTAAGACTCGATTAAATGAGTGCCTAAGACTGACGGGGAGTTTGTCTGTAATGACAAGTGCTTGACTGTAGCAGAAAATGATGAGCTGCCCCAGGGAGACATCACCACCCACTTGAGCGAGATCCATGAAGGGTTTATGACCCGTTTGAATCCTGATTGAGCATCACTGTCTTGACCCTCGGGGAGCCAATTGTCTGGAATACTTGCTCTGTCAGTCTGAGCGATGTGCTTAGAATCCCTCTGAAACCTGTACAGCTTGATTGTGTGTAATACACACACAGTGAATTATCAAAATGGTATAAAGATTGGGAAATATTTTATCACTGGGTATCGGTATGTCATGTTTAGAAATGTTTAGAAAGCACGCCATTTTACTTGTCAAGTAAAACATACTGTGAGCTTAACCCTTTCAGGAATAAGTTATTTCAGATCTCACATTTAATGTATGAAAGGTTTCCTTTGAGGCAAACATCTCTGATAGGTGATTACTGAATGCAATTAATCTCCTTGTGGGCAGAAAATCTGTGCCCAAAGCTCTAGGGAAGCCTAAGGCTAAATTCAGTTTTGCGGGGTAGTCAGTACCCCTCCATGGGAGCCCACAGCAAGACATGGGCCCAGGCTGGTTGCAAGGTTTGGCCTGTTGAGCAACTGTAAGTTAAAGCCAGGCTGACAGGGATGGCAGCAGTTCGCACGGCCATGGCCTTTGTGGCTTTTCTAATCATAAAGAAGGTTTTGTTACTCCAGTGCAAGAGCGGAGCTGGAATCCTGTCTCTGCCTTGGGAAGAGGCAGTTCAGGAGGGCGTTGAAGGCTGACACAGCTGTTGTAATCTTCCTTTGAGTGATCATTGCAAGCAGACACCAAGAATGGCATATGCCAACTCTGCAGTGCCCCGAGCGTAGATGCTGTAGCGTAGCCCCTTAGGTGCTTAAGCTGGGGGCTCCTGTGTTTGCACTACAGAGCACAGGCAAATGACAGGTGAAAATTATTTTCTCATTAGTAGCATTAACAGTGGCTGCTACACAGGAAACTAAAAGCACCGGGTTGGATGGTTGCTCAAAGTTTCTGACTTTTCCAGATAATGCTTTTAACTTCAAGAAAATTTGTCTTTGTATTTAGTGGAATACTGAAGAGTTGTTTTGTTGTTGTAGTTGTTTTAATCTGATTTACTTTCCTTGCTGCCTCTCTTTAACCTGTCTCTCTGCTGTGCCTGGGTAGGACAAGCCTGGCATCACAACTTCATAGTAACTTGCCTTTGAAAAGCAGGGGAAGCTCTTCAGGAGCTGTCTTTTGCTCTTATTTTTGTCGTTGGCCCTTTCCATCTAAAGTGCTCTTGTCGTACCAAACTCAGGATGGTCAAGTCTTAATGCCCTGTGCAATAGGAGCGGGGTCCTCCTATTAATAAATAAACCGTCCCTCATCTGCTAGGCAGTCTTTAGATTATGTGTATATGTTGCAGGGAAGAAGGAGATAGACTGTTACCACAAGATTTTTAGAAGAAAAAAACCCCAACAAACCAAGAAACAAGTAAAATCAAAACCCAAACAACAACAAAACCTGAAAAAGAACCTTTCCTCCATTCTACCCTCATCCCACAAAAGCAGAAAACACCACCTCAGGACCAGAAATGGAAAAAATCCTCCTTTGTTTTATAGTTAGTATTTCACAGCCAGCTAATCTTTATTATTATGGCTATTGAAGCAATTAAACAGATTAAACAGGATTAACTGTTGTTTTTCTACTAACATAAAGATGGCCTTTTAATTTGTAATGCTCTTTTTCCTATGTAAATTGTACTTTCATACGTAATTCCAAGAAAATTGTGGTGGGGTATGTGTTTATGTCTATGCAGGTACTGTTGCTGTTAGCAACAGTTTTTAAAATGACCAACTAGCATATGTAACTAAAACCGTGTTAAAAAACTCATTAAATGTTAAAAAAGGTTAGATAAATCAAATGAAGTAGTAGCAGAACTCTTGTATAACTCAGTACAAGAGAACATCAATATTGCTCATTGAACAGTCTATTCTTCTAATTTGAAAAGAACAACTATTTGTCATGGTTCCTGTCCTTGGGCTGGCAGTTATCTAATTAAATGCATATGAAATTCAAAAGCCTTTACTGAGGGACAGTAATTTTCCTTGGTTGTTTTTAAAGTCACCAAGATGAAAGAAGAATTACATTGAACAGATAATGGATGAATTTCTCCATTGTGCATTAAGGTCTTGGATTGACTAATCATCCTATGGTTATTAATCAATGTGTTATCTTATAGTTTGAAATTAAAGGTTCTGTTCTCATTATTGCTGACTCTAGGTAATAATACTTCCAGTTCTTGATTACCATGACACTACAATGTACTGCCTCGCAAAATACCACAAAACTAATCAAAAATAGATCAGATCTATAAAGAGCATTCCCAGTGCATTATATTTACATGACTCTTCAGCAAAGTATTTTTCAATCTAGTCTTTTCAGAATGCCCTCTGTAATGTTCCTGTAATGTTTTTCACATTTATGTGAGTATGCCCCTTTTCCCTTACTCACCATCCAAACATAACATGCTGATTTGCATTTGATGATATTGAAAGAGAGAGACACTGCCCAAGATTTTTGCTTAAAGGAGATGATTCCCCTGGTCACGCCAGAATAATTGCAAGTGATGGATTGTTCCAAGTGCCCGGTAAGTGCACATGCAATGTAGACAGTAAATAGCATTTTAGAATTACGATTTCTGGACTAAATATAATGCAGTGGTCAAAGGGAGCTTGTAGACATAAATTAGCTATGACTGTACCTTGTGAAGGTAGCCTGGCAAATTGGAAAAGACAGCAATATGTAAATATATATATATATATCAGTACAATTAGGCATATATTCTGGTATTTCTGAAGACCTGTTTTTAATCACTGATTGTATATAAAGACAAAAAGACATTACAGCAGCAGATGTGAGGATGGACTCATGGGAGAGTTTTGATACTTCCACCCCCTTAGCAGGTTCCTATTTCTTTACTGTCTCTTGCCCTTACTTGTGCCCTAGGGGTGGAAGTCCTATGAAACTGCAGGTTAGTGCACTTGAGGACCTTTTCTTATACGGCTCAAACTGAAGTTATTTTAATTAGAGAGCAAAATAGTCCCTGATTCTGTAATTGAAGCTTATAGGGGCATCATACTGATGCAAAGATCTGACTGTTCATGTGCAGCTGTGGAATTCGGATCTTAAAAAGTGGGATGTTATGGTTAATTGCATCTGAAAATAGCATTTGCAAAAGGGCAATGGCAACAATAATAAAACCTGTATTGAATCCTTATTTCTGACCTAAAACAATCAAGTTAAACAAGTCTTGATCTGTAGCACATTTATAGTGAAACAATCCAGAGGGTGACGTTGGTTTCTTAGCAGATCTGGGAGATTCTTTGGTTTGAATTGAGCATTAAAAAATAGTGTAAAATATTTTTCATCAGCTTCAAAGATAGTGCTCTGTTTAAGGATCAGAATGCTGCTTCTAATCCAAATTATCATTTAGTGAACTGCCAATAATGATCTCTGCTCAGGAATGTTCTAGTATTGAACCCTTTTGATGGCAGAATAATGCTGCTGTTAATAGACTCATACTCCTATTTTTGGTTTTGTCTACATCAGTGTCATGTTCAAAAGCCGTTAAGTAATTCTAATTTCTGGGCTTGTTGGTGTGAATACACACTTCCATTCCTCATTTAAATGCTGCGAAAGGGCATTAAAAAGTCTTTTCATGAATAGTGAATGGGCTTTAAAGCTAAATATTTTAGAGTTCTAGCTTTCAACAGAGGTGAATAATGATAGACTTCACATTTAAAAAATAAAGTATCCATTGTATTGGAGGAAGACTAGAAAGAGCAAATCATTATGCACAATCAAATGAAACAACCTTTCTGTAGTATGTTGGGATTCATACCATCTACTTTAGTAGATAACCTAAGATATAGCAGAGATAGATCAGTTATTTGCTGTAATTAAATCACAAAAAGTGCTTCGTCAGCCTCCTGATTTCAGTGGTCTTTTGCTTGCTTATATCCTGGCTGTGCTTGAGCCAACACAAACGTAGAAAAAGCTGAACTCTTTGAAAGAAAATGTCTCCCAACATGTCAGAGCTAAAAACTCCACAGTATTAAAATTATACTCTGCTGGAGTCTATAATGTCCTAGGGAGATTTCATTATGTTTCGTACACTGAAGTTTGTACTGAACTCCAACGTACAGTTCACACATCTGATAAAATATTAAAGAAGGGCAAATGTAGAGCTTGCCAAGCTGAGCTGCTGTAAACTTGTCCGTACATATTTGGCCTTTCATGACTTATTGTGCATCTTTATTTATTGTTTCTGAACGAAGTGTATTGTCATGAAAATGACATTGTACTTGGAAAAATCCTATCAGGCAAAGTCAACCCCTAAAATAAGTGTTATAATAAATATGCAGAAATGTCATTCTTTACATTAGCCCAAAGGTTTTGTATAGCTTAAGGATATGTGCAGTAAGCTAACTATAAAAATAGAAGCTTGACAGTGGAGATGAATGTGTGTGTCAAAATAATATTACTCTTTCTGGGAGGATGGTAGAAAAAATGACACTACATCCACCAGCATGACTTTTATAGATCTGCCTCTTTGCCAGATGTCACCTTTTATAAACTACTTTATAAAAGCATGACATCGTAGTGAAGTAGTGTGTTTATAGCTTGATAAACTTTTGTAATAAAGTTAGGATTGGCTGAAAATTAAAGCCTTAGAACCTACTCATTAAGCATTTGGGAAGCTTACTCTGCCTTAAAAAGAAAAACATTAAAGAAATATGCAGAATGAGTCACTAGCAGTAAGCGGCCTTTTTCAAGATTGTATGGCTTCTGGTAGTGTTTACCAGTATGCCATGCAGTAACCTGCCCGGATATGTTACCGGGATTTTAGAGAATAAAGTTTGTATTACTTTAAATGTAAACAGATACAGACAAAATATACAGTGTGTATTAAATTATGTTTCCAAAGAGTACTATGAGGACATACAGGATTATGCCATAAATATCTCCCCAGCACACAATTGTTTTATTACATAATAAAGGTCTGTATATTATCCTCTGCTGCACCATGCGACGCATAATTCAGATTTTTCATGACATGCCTAATTTATACAAGTCTCTGGCTCTAGAAATCATACAGGAATAATATCTTGTACTTAAACTGTTACTAGCCTGAAAGACTTCAACACTGGAATTGCTCTCCCAGAACGAACTCTGGTCTGTGGAAGCTGGGGTCGCCATTCTGCGTGCCTCTAACTGCAGTGCAGAGAGAAAAGTCCCCTCCCTCCAGCCTGTAGGAAGGTTTGATGGACACCTTAAAGGCAGAGATGCAAAGACCTTCTGCGTACCTTCTTACCTCTTAGAAAATTCCTGTCATATCTCCTCCCTTACTTCTCTGCTTGGAGAAACTTCTAAAACTATTCCGCCAAACTGTAGTCCATACCTATTAATAGATGGCGAGGAGAGGCCATTGGCAGTACGTGCGGCTGTTTTGTGCATCAGCTGCCATGATATGGAGGCTCTCATGAAACAACATGAGGTGAAATCCTTTGCGTGCACGTGGTTTCCTCATAACTGGGTGTACTGATGCACTGAGAAGCAGAAATGTGACCGCTTGAAAGAACCCATGCTTGTTTGCTCAGCTGCATTCTTTCGACAGACACAACTTTGCATAGAAATCATCCTGTAACGTACAGGATCTTTTGTATAGGATGAACCATAAGCGAGCTGCTTTTTCACGAATTATTTCTATAGCTGTGAGTTTTGCAGCAATGTGAAACATACTCAAACCAATGTTGAAAATATGACTGTCCTCTTGGCTATGTTTGAAGTTCTTAACCTTTCCACTTCTACCCACCCAGAGATGCACTTTCTTTTATATCTTGAAACTAAACACTGTCTTTCTCTTGGGCTATGTAGGTTTGCCTTTTGTGGGGAAAAACACACACAAACACAATTTAGAATCATAGAAAAATAGGCTTGAAGGTCTCTCAAGAGATAGTTTAGTGTGCCCCGCTGTCCCAGGGCAGTATCAGCCTGTGTTGGGTTATGCTGATGCTCTGCCTTTCAAATGTTTGTTTAACCTTTTTTTCCCCAAGATCTTTGGTGATGGAGGCTCCACAATGTTTCCAGGAAAGTCTGTTTCAGTATAATACAATTCATATGGGGACATGTTGGGGGGAGTTTTTTTTTCTGGTGTCTAACCTGACTGTCTTGTCAAATTTCCAGAAGCTATCTGTTTGGGGCTGTTTGGGGTTTTGTTGTTTTTTTGTTGGGCTTTTTTTGTTTTGTTTTGTTTTTTTAAATAAGCACAGTTAAAAGAGAGAAAATTGTACTATCAGATTTTACTATGCATGTTTTTTAGTCCCCATGTACCCTGAGAAAACGTGCAGTGCAGCAGCTAATGCACAAATTTGCTGAACAATTTTAAGCTGAAGTTTACTCTAGTATTTAGTATTAAGAAAATGAATCTAAACCAACTTTTTGTTCTATAATTAGCAGTCAACAAAATATTTCTCTGAAGCACATTTTACCAAAACATGTCAGCGTAGTGGTGAGGATGTGTTGCTACAGAAAACATTAATTTGGTGTGGGTTTGAAGTTGGTGGATACTCTGATTTATTTGTACTTAGACTCACGACGCATATAATTATAGTCCAATATCAATATCAATATCGCATAGTCTGTGCTTGCTTGCAGCCTTCTGGCACTGAAACTTTGTCAAGGATGATACCTGGCTTCCGGTAGAATAATATGGAACTGCTTTTATTGGTGATAATTTTTATATTATCAATTCTTCCTGTGTAGTTTTATCTCCATACACTTTGAAGGTCTTCAGTATTGAGATCTTTATGTTGTTTAGCCCAAAGGTAGACTGCAGATGACTTGTTGAAAACACACTGCAGGTCAGATGCGGGACCAGCTGAAACCCTGGTCTAAGCCACACCTTTTTGAGAGTGTTGGTTTTTGGTTTTTTGTGGTTTAGGGTTTTTTTTTTTTAATCTAGTAAATGCTCTCCCTCCCCCATTTAAAACACGGACTTCACAAGTTTCTAGCATCCTAATGGGTGAGAGTTCTGCTTTGGATCGCATAATAGGAAAAGTGTCTTGCTTACATGATTAACGGTCTCTTGCAGGTGTAGTCATATAGTGGGTGCCTCTGTAAGTGTGAAAGTCACATGACAGTATGGAGGGGACAGGATATTGGGCTTTTCCTGGGAAATGTTCCTTACAACTGAGTCCACAGGAGCACAGGCTCCTGCTGGGAGGCATCCTCTGTTGTGCTAAGTGCAAGGTGCAGAAGATCCCCAATTATACCAACCCCAAAGTGCACGTGACCCATCAGGTAACAGAGCAGTAAAGGAGTCACGTTGTTGCATTGCTAATACCCAAGATCCAGGGCTTGTTGGGAGGGGGAACATGGCAAAAGGTTGAAATGAAGGAGTCTCATACTTACAGTTTGAGACTTTGCTCAGAAAATAGCAGAGACACTTCCTTCTGCCGTTCCTCTCAGTCAGGAGCAGTTACAAAGCAGGCGGTTCCAGGGCACATCCTTTCTGTATCGATCTTCTGGAGCCCCGGTCTATTGATAGCTAATGTGTCTCTGAGCACTGCTGAATATTTCTCATCACAGGAAAAATGTAGGTTATGCTAGAGACAGATCTATTCCTCAAATTTTCTGCCCTATATAACTTGACTGCCCAGATTTTGACAATGGTAATAGATTTTTGGGGAAGACACCTGGGTGTTTAGGCCCAGTGTCCCTCATGTGTCTCTGTATGTATCCTGTTATTTATGCAGTGCACTAACCGCTCATGGTACTTATCAGACAGTTAAATAAAACAGTCCCTGTCTTAAAGAGGCAAGTGTCTACGTTAATGGAGGAATATGAGGTGCTCTGGTAAATATCTAAGTAGTCATTAATGGTTGGAATGGAAATAGAGGAAAATTACATTATGGCATTAGAATGGGTTAGATCTTAGGATATATTTTTGATGTGGTGAGGATTAGTTTTGTTCCTTTAAGACTTCATATAGCTTTAAACATGTAAACTTAGAAAATGTTTCTTTTAACCGCTGATCCTGAGAAGCTGCTGGGATGTGTTAGAGGCTAGTTAGGAGTTACACCTTTTGGCTTTTACTGAGAGCGACACCAGAATTATAAACAAGTCTTGGTCTTGTTCTTCTCTTGTTCCTGTGATCCAAGCAGAATAAAGTATGATGCAGGTGGTGCTCTTCTGGAAGCGGTGTGCTCTGAGCAAGACTATGATGTCCAGGTATTCCAGCAGGTTGGGTGTTGCACTGAACGGAGACTGATGTCTTGTTGCAAATGGCTGGGTGGATGCTGGAGTTCACCTACCTGCACAGCAGGGAGCGGAGGTGGGGAGTGCTGCAGGTGACAGCCATAGTGAATTATTGTTATAAATACAGTCAGCACACTGGAAGTGTTCAAAGAAGGTAACTTAATTATATCACCAGCATGTGGTATTGGACAACCATACCTGACATGGCTTTGACTGCTAGTCCTACAGACCTGGACTTTGTTTTATCCAAGTAGCTATGGTAGCATGGAGCTCACTGTGGTCTTAGTTCTCTGTGCTGAGCTTTGTGCTATTGCAGCCAAATGCAACTATCATGAAACTAGATAGTTCAAACTTCAGGGGTTTTTTGGCTTGAGTGGTTTTCTGCTGATTTAGTAGACTGCGTGGGCTCCCTGAGGAGCTGTGTGAGCAGTGCGGTCAAGGGCACTACGGTTTCTCATGACAATTTAGTGACCGTGCAAATATATGCAGATTCCAATATATTTGTAAATTTCCATATTCAGCCATTGAAATTTGTAAATTAAGGGATTTACAGATGCATGTGTTCTACTGATGGAGGGAACTTCTTGTGCTTCAAATGAAGCATTTGAGCAGCACTGTCTATTTTTTTCTAGCATACTTGCTTTTTCTTGATCCGTCTCCTGTCATGTTGCTTGTTGTGGGTTTTAGAGTCTTGGCATAATAAAATCCTTGTGGAAAATGTCATGTTTCTATGCATGGTTCCAAAGGGATGGGATTGCTTAAAATTTGCTCTTTGCTTTGTTTAGTTCTGAAAAAAAAGAAAAGGGGGGGGAAGGGCAAAAAACCGCTGTGATATTTATGAAAACCAATCAAACTTACTGTAACAGCACCAAAATTACACTATGGGTTATGTAACCATTTCCTGGATTCTGTATGTGTATCTTACGTATCTTAATTTGCATGAAACTCAAACTGAATGCATATAGAAAGGCATAGGTGCTTCTATACGCATGAGGTTTAACTCTGTTTCTATATGTCTCGTGGGCTCCCAACTGTCTGTTCCTTTTCGTTCCACTCAGCTCCTGCAGTCCATACCCCACCCAATGCAAGTCTTTCACAGAGACTGCAAAATGCCCCAAGAGGGGGCTTGACCTCATGGGTTTGTTTCCAAAGCTGGATTTAAAGCTCAGACAAATTCAGCAGTGTTTTGTTTGGCTCATTTCTGTTCAAGATACTCATTCCCTGCCAGCGCTGAATGTCAGCTGTAAAGATAAGGAGTGATTCTGCATCACGCACAATACACTGTTTTGTTTAATTCCGTTTATTCAATACTTTGTCCTTTATGTTTTCACTCTCTGGTCCTTGACAGTTCTTGAGAAAGCACAAAGTGAAGTTCTGTAGCTGATTTGGGAAATGGAATTATGAAAAGTTCTGTCAGTTATATGATATGATGATTTGATCTTTTAATACATCTGCTACTTCATTTCTCCAAGTTATTTTTATAAAAAAAGCTGAGATTTCTTCAAATTCTACTTGCAAATTATTTTTAAATTGCTTTTACCCAGAAATATGAAATAATTATAAAATGCAGTGAAATACAGTGAAAGGATTATATAGCCTTCCATTGTGTGCCTAAACATTAGGCATAAAAGATTTAAACCAAACAGAATATATACATAGCCATTTCCTTTTTCAAATGCTGAATTTTAAAAACCTCAATTTTATTGCATGTCTCTTAAAGTAATTTTGAAAATAGTAGTTTTGCATGACTTATAGACAGTAAGACCTATGTTCCTGGGTCATTGTCAGGTATGCAGGCTCCTCTGTTGGGGTTTCTTATGCTGAGTAAGTTCCTTCTGAAAATTAATGGGACAATCTACCTTCATCTGTTACTTCTGGAATATGTCACAAAGATACATTGAATTCAATTCATCTTAACCCACAAGCCTCACTTCTTTCCCTCAGCAGAAGAGCTTACTCACTCTCTTCATCTTCGCTCACTTTTGGAGATTTTACAGAGAGAAGTTGAGCATGAAGGTGTGGAAGGAAGGCAACAATGAAGAAATGTAACTGAAGATCACAACTGTCAGAGGGGGGAAAAAAGCTAGCAAAATTTCAGGTTTATTAAGATCCGAATATACTTTATATAGAAGAAAGGTGCTCAATTAACTTTATTGGGCTTAGCATCTGGCCCAAAGTAGGTCAGCGGTGAGATACTGTATGGAAGTGTGATGAGATTGTAGAGAATTATCCCAGAAGCAGGATAATCTCTGAATTAGAAAAAGCATATGGAGGAATGGATTAGGAAGGGGTGTAAGTAGAATGTTTTTCAGAATATTAATAATAAAACTTTCTAGATTAATGTGTCTGATAAAACAGACAATGTTCCTCTCAAAAGTGAATAGATTTTTTTCGGATGAATGCTTAGTGCTTTGTGGCAATAAATCATTACTTAGTTGAGAAAATCCTGTCAGAAAAAGAGGGATATTGTGATAGGAGGAAAGCTTTTACAAGTGATTCATTCACCTTTTTAACTTCTACTTGTATAGTTCTGAAACTGGTCCCAGGGATGCTGTTGCCTGATGCTGTCATTTTAGTAAAAATTGGAGTGAGGGTTACAGAGATGAGTACAGGACTATGCACATACCATTTATTATGCATCATTTTTCCTTACTAGTTTAGTAAATAATATTTAATGAGATATATATATTAATGAAAAATACAGCCAGCAAAATGCCTCATCTTCGCATCTTAACAGTAGCTGAAATAAATAAGCCTTGTTTGTGTGTTACAAAGATTTAGGGTCTTCTGTTTTTGCAGTCTTTGGCAGCTGTAGACTGGGCTTTCTTTTGAATAAAACTGCTTTAAGAAAAAAAAAATTGTCCAGGAAGTAAAACAATCCATGTAAATCATGGCCATTTGCAATTTGAGAATCTGAGGATCTTGGCAAATGACTTATTTTGACTTTCCAATAGATTTTTGCTTGTGTGTGTGGCTGTTTTTTACAAAGAAAATTCAGTACCAAAGATCAAAGTACCGATTTTCATTACTCTTGTTTTCCTGACTGCCCCCAAATGATGATTGACGTATGTATTTTAACAGCTTTAGCTGAAGGGTCCAGTTAACTGCATCTGTTTTTTATTATATGACGGGCCAAGGTAAATCATCTTTTTCTTGTATGTATAGTCTATCTTTCGAAGCATGGACATACCAGAACTATTCACCATAGTGAATAGTTATTCCTCCCTGTTCCATGTTTTAAAATAAACACTTGGTGATCTCCATTTCTGCAGCGTGTAGGTATCTTGGATGTTTTGTTGATCTTGGCTACACGATATGAAGACCGTAATTGTTTTCCACGAGGTAATAATTATTTTCTGTTAATGTTATTGAAAATGATGAAAAATATTTTACTTATGGAAGTGTGCTTTTCCTAAGTAACAGTGACATTATTCCTTTGGAAATATAATATCTTAAAATTGTACAGTAGAAAGAGCAAGCTATTCCAGTATAGGTGACTCCAATGTTTTGGTAGGCTCTGAAAGAAAGGTACACTTTGTGGAGTTATTGTTGTAATTTCAGGAATGTCAGTTTCTGAAATTAATTTTCAGACAAACCCAAAAGAAATATAGACAGAGAGAAACTTTCTGACTTACTAAAAGAAAAAGAGTTTGTAGTTCATCCCAGTAATAGGAAACTAGGCAGCCAGCTAGTATGAACGTTTAAGAAGGAATTCAAGTTCAGATTTTGATTAAGGGACTTCTGTTTGGCCTGCAATTCAAGTAACTGTTCGTATAAGAGCCCTGGAAATCCGTTGCAAACAGATTTGAAAGGGAAAGTTAAACCACCTCAACTTCAACCTCAGACAGAATGTATCTTCTTAATCATTATGAACTCCTGCCATTAGTGCGGAGGTAGGTGATAAATAGCCTGTCAGAGGTCTCTATGCAGCCGTCTTCCTTTATATCTTTGGTATTGCAACGCGTTAAGTTTCCAATTCTTTCTGGTGAGCTGTGAGACCATAGATAATCTGTTCACTTAAGTGGAGTTCATATTAATTATATTGACAGCAAAATGAAGTATCTTAATTTCGCACTATCGATCAGAGGATTCTTTGGAAGACTACAGGGCTGAGGTAGCTTTCTGTTGGACCTGGACTTCATGCTGAAGGTCTGTAAAGTGGCTAATATATAGCCTTTTGCTGTCCTCCATATATGTTCTAATTTCTCATATGATAGATGTTTTGTGTACTGACCAGCACTGGTATATGACTTTGTGCATTTAAGGGGTCAGTTTGTAAGGCACAAAATAAAAAATAACCCATTTATATCAGACTCGAATGTCAGCCAAAATCTCTTGAGAGACCAGTGCAGCTGAATGAGTTTGAAACACTGCGAGGGAAGCTCCAGAAAACATCCCAGCCATGTGAGTAGCAGACTTCCTCTCCTGAAGGTAGGAGGCTTTGAAACATCCCATTGTTAGGAAAGTTAATTCTTGGTTTATTTGTAATTAATCATGTGCTGTTGTTTGACAGTGCATAATAGGACTAGAAAACAATCACTTAGAACAGGAAACAACTGTCAATTAATACACTAATGAATCAAGTTTACCAAAGGTTAAGCAACTTAGACTCCCAGTGGAAAAGTATTAAATACATAGCTTCTGTGCACAGAAAATTAATCCTTTTAAATTTCAGATCTGTTTTGTTTTGTTTTCAAACAGTGTTTCCTCATTATTCTTGCAGTTTTCACTTTGGTACATGCCAATGCTGTACTTGCACATGTTTAAACTATTAAAATGTGATTAGATCTCTGTGGCTCAGAAAACCTGTGTATTTATTTTAGTGCAAACATGAGAAGGGTCTGAAACCAGGGCTCAGCTTGATTCAGCAATGTTTTTAGTATTATTCAGATGAATATTCATTGTTTTCAACAGGATGAGTCACATAATAAATGTGGTGCTGGGCCAGACGTTACCTGTAGTAAGTGTTGGTAATATATGAGTGCCAGACAGATACATGCTTTTTTAAAATTTGGCTTTCCACTGGTACTTGTAAACGGAGTCCAAAATGTGCTTGGATATTTCTGTTTGCAATTCAGTGTGCTCTGCCACAAGTAGGTGAAAAGTCTGAGACACTTCCATTTAAGAAACAGTCTCTTGGCAATTTGGTATTCTGCCTCAAGGTTTCGGTAACCCACATGTCAGATTTCATTGCAATATGCTCTGTGATGTTGTTTCACATTATTTTTGTTTCCTGTTCAAAAAAAAATTGCAGTATTTTGTGAGCCTTAAAGGTGCCTTTGCAATGAGAGTTGGCAAATCTCAGCTCTTCACTGGAATCTAGGCATGGAAACCTATCTTTTTGAAAGAGATCCCATTGAATTGGAATCAGATGCACTGTGAAAAGGATGCAAACATCTATGAATCTATGAAAGCTGTCAACACTATGTATTGCCCTGTGGGCTGGGGTGGCCAGCAGTGGACAGTTTTTTCCATCTCCATAAAGGAGCAAGGCTGTGCAATGCCATGTATGTGGATTAATCTCAGACATTCAATTTACGGCTAGTTTCAATTTGAAAGCTGTCATAAATTTACCCCAGTGTTTCAAATGTAGGTGATTCGTATCTTCAAGCAGGATTTTTCTTTTCAGTTTGGATTTTTATTATTATTATTTTTTTAATATATACACAGCATTTGAGTGCAGTAGCAAACCTTTTTGGAGTCAGGATGGTGGGCTTAAAGGTTAATTTTATCCACAACAAACTTGCACAAGAGGTCTCCATACCAAAATGCCAGTATTGCTGCTGCCGTTTCATACATCTTTACCTCGCTGCCTGCATTAGCCTGCAAGTTTACCTGTGTTTCCTCTTACTGTGGTGTCATATGACTGGGTGATACACTTCTTTTAAATTCAAAATGGATCTCAAATGGCTTGCTTTTAAATGTAAGAGAGAAAAAGTGCTATATCTTCAGCCGGACAAGTAAATAAAATATGTCCTGGGGCAGCTCTTGAAGTGCCAGTAGGAAGCTGTATGGGAGGAAACCACGTGCATTTCCTAGGCAAACCATTTTGATATTTTCAACATCCTGGAAACTTAGGCTGGCATAAAGGAACGCTGCAGGAGTTATACTAATGGCATTTGCTAGCTGTGGAGATAGCGGCCAGGAATGAAACCCAGGGTGTGGTGTTCTGTCAACTCATTCTAATTATAGTTTTGGTTTTATTTCACTCATTTTAAATAGGAGATGTATCTCTCATACTTGGGTTTGGGGTTTTTGCTATTTTGATGCAAAATAACTTTCAATGACGTGTAAATATATTAGAGGTAAATATGGCACCTGTAAAAATGGACACAGCCTTTTAAATTGGCTTTTAATGTTATTGTAGGAAGTGCTGTCCTAGAGGCTTTACTTAGGAAAATGCCACGTGGTTTAAGAGGTGCACTTGTTTGATAATCTTAGTAAACTGGCTTTTTTCAGACTGCTGTTGTGTGTTGTGTATATTAAAACATTTGGAATTAACCTTCAATGTATGTAAAAAATTCAAGTAAAGTTTGACTATATATTGTATATTTTTGAGTAATATCTTTTAAATATTATACTTTGTACCTGCTTTAAAAGTAACAAAGGCACAAAAAGCTATTTTAATATAAAAGTTTATTTATTTATCTATGCAGATACTACTGAACAAGTTGACAACACAGCATAAACGGTAAATAATGTTGCTTTTACGCTTTAAAATATATATAAGTAGCCTTGTAAGTGCTTCTCCTGCTTAAGGCGTTTGGCAGTTTATTTCTTATTTCCGGAATATTTCAAGATGTAAATTTTTTAATGTTCAAAAGAAGCAGGGGAGTAAAACACATTGTTTTGAAACTCCAGGATGAATGGACGTTTGGAGACATTGTTCCTTTAAAGCACCAGCTGAGAGACTCCATTAACTGTGTGGCAGTAACACATGGACCCACACGGAGCACAGCCACCGAGGAGATAGCTGCAGCCTGAAATATCGTTATCGGCAGGTTTCTGAATAATTTCACAAAGACACTTCAGGCCAGGAATCTTGTTAGTGGAACCCGGTCTCACTTCAGTCTTTATATCTCCAGCATGTAAAACTCAGTTGTATCCTCCTAAGACTCCAAGTATTATTTTTTTATTCAATTCACTAGCTGTGATTGACAAGGACCTCTTCATGAATATGTTAAAGAACTGTTTCCTGGATATTATGTCCTTTCATATCTGTCATAACTAGAATATTCATGATGCTGTTTTTAACAGGCCTCCTATTGTAAAAGAAATATCACGGAAACATGTTCTAGTTTTTATAAAGTCCAGGGAAAAATGAATGCCGTAGGGGCCGATAGGTAAGGGTTTTTTTAACAATTTAGAAATTCGGTGTGACAGCTACCAGAATATGTATCAGCAAGCAGAAAGCTCTTAAATATCTCAGTCGTGGGCCTAGAATTGATAAACTGGTAGGGGTTTTATATTTATTATTGTGTTTTCTGATGGCTGTAGTTTCATAATAAATTTATTGTACATTTCTCCATTTAAAAATGCAATTATGAAATCAGGTTTTCTTCGTAATTTTTATTTCTGGATGCTGAGAGTCTCTTTTTCAGTCAAATCCTGGCAAAACTTAAACATGCACAGGTATACATCCTTGTACAGGAACACTGGGCTGGTGAATGCCAACTGCCTTTTGATGGTTTAGTGCTGGCATCTCTAACGGTGGGTTTATATGATAGAGGAGAGGGCAACAAAATTGAAAGACTGAAGAGCAACCACCTCTTCCATGCAGAAACAAGCATATGCAACCCCCCCTAGTTTTTTAGAGCAGATTGAATTACTTGTGGAAGATACTTTCTGAGCAAAAATATGATTTGTCAAAACAAATTTTCTGTTTACTAGAAAATATTTATTTGGTCAAAAGACTTCTTCCTATGATAAATAGAAGAGAATATTTTGAACTAATC
The DNA here is from genome assembly GCF_000699145.1 of Aptenodytes forsteri. NCBI lineage: Eukaryota > Metazoa > Chordata > Aves > Sphenisciformes > Spheniscidae > Aptenodytes > Aptenodytes forsteri. The sequence continues at coordinate 7,431,979 of NW_008795909.1, forward strand.
TCATTTTGACTTACAAAATACTTTAATTCCAGTCTTTGAGATTAAAAGACAAAATAAGATCCCATGTTATAGTCAGAGTTGCAATTCTGACTTACAGTGCCATGCAACTTTGACCTTAGTCAAAAGTAAACACATTAGCTTTTCAGATGAGTTAAATAGTTCCCATGGACAAGTCTCTCTTATTTGTTTTCCCTGAAAAACAGTAAAGCTTCTTCTAAGGAAGAAATATTTTTCTAGCTGATTCTAATGATTCCTAGTCCAAGAGGCGTTATCCGTAACTGAACAGTTCAGCTGTGTTACATAACTTTGTTAATTTCGATCCTGGGGACTTGCGGTATATTTCCAAACGGGTAATGTAGACACTTAGAGATATGTTACACGGTTAAAAGCAAATGAGGGGGTGGCTTTTTTCCACCACTGTACCTGAGGCTGGCATTGTCAGGGCCTTACTCAGCTCATTATTTCTTGGGGAAAAGATTAGTCTAAATAATGCATACATACAAGTAACTCTTTCCTAACTGCTGGATGCCATTAGGTTGTTCAAAAGACATTATTATCCTTTTTTTAATAAGAAAAAAGAAACTTAAAGTTTGTAAAAAGCCCTGAATTTTTGTTACTGGAGAACTACTCTATTTAGTTACTCTGTGGCTAATCATAGGCACCATCAGCCTTTGGCTGGAGCATGCCGTGTGCTGCTGTGCTGTGAACAGATTCTTCTGGGCTGCAAAAGTGATCAAGGCCCTGTGCATACCTGGTGAAGTTGTATTTGTCACCACAATTTCACGCAACAAACGGGGCAGCCCTGGTGTTTTCTTTTATTAATGTAATAGGAATAAGCCTGAGAGCAGCACTGTGTTTCACCTAGGTCTCTGTACAGCACATACCGAGTTTTAGTCAGCAGGAGCTTGCTTCTCCCAAGAGCTGAGTGCTCTTGTCCCCTGCCAAGTGCCCTGAGCAGCTCCTGGTGTCTGCAGGAGCTGAGGGTAGTTGCTGCGGAGCACACAGCATGTTGCAAGATCAAGCTTCATAAGCTGGGGTGAAATTGAAGACACCGACCTACAGGTGAAAGGCTCTGTATCCTATTAGCGATCTTAGTATCATACAATCCCCCAAAGTAAATCATTCCTGATCAAAAAGCATGAAAACAGCCCTTCTTAGAAGCAAGTGCAAACTTATTGTGTGGATCAGCATGCTTAGGAAGGTCATGCCTGTCTGTCTTGGGTAGTGAGTATTGCTGGATATTTTCTCTGCCAGAATGAAAAAATATGTCTTTTGCAAGGAAGAATGAGATACATGTACCTCCGCCTTTTTGGTTTGTCTTCAGATGTTTTCTCAAAGCTTTATTTTTCATAGAAAAGTTGTATGGCAGATGGAAGATGTTCCAGTTCACTTTGAATGCTCATTGATCCCTGGGCAATGGGAATTACTATAGGAGGTAAAAGGCACTGGATTTTGCTTTTGCTTCCAAAGAGGTTTCAGCTAGGATTGTACTTATACCTGCCCGTAGAATAAATACATCACAAGTTGTTGAGGCTTCACTTCGCTTGACTCAAGAGATTGAAGCAACACAAAGGAAATTATAGGTGTCATTTTTATTATGCTCTCTATGTGGACAGGTTTTCCACCCTCATGTTCAGCAGGATCTGTACTGGCATATGCTGGATGAGATTAACCCAGGGCCTGCGATGCACTGTGCATGTCTTAAGGATGCTCGTATTAGAGATATTAGTATATTATTTCTGATAGCAAATGGACTCTTAAAGACTTTATGAACATTTTACCCCTATATGTCACTGGTTTTGCATCATAAATCACTGGTGATTCATTGAGATCTCAGCACGGGTTCACAGGATTCTTCCGCAGGCGTCATTGAACTAAATATTAAATTACCTTTTCCTTGCTCTTTGTAACCTCTGTCTGTAGCTCTCATGGCTAAAGGGAAAATGGCAAAGCAGAGCCTGGATGAGTTAAATCTGGATTCTGTCTGTCTAAAACATGATTAAGTAGAAAAAAAGGAAAGCAATCAAAGTGGTGTTTTAATGCCAATAGCAGTGAATAAAGAATGCTGCTGGCTTCTGTCTTAATCCATAAAAATCCCACAGCCGGAATGTATATGGAATAATCCTATATGAAAGAAACACAGGAAGAGAGAGGAGCCACATTGGCTTATAACAATCCATGGGTGTTAAACTATGCACATCAGCACAATAAAAAAAATCCCAAACCACTACAAAAACAAACAAACCAAAAGCCCAACCAAAACAGGTTAGCATACTTATTACTTTCAGTACTGTATGTGTGGATGTCTTTTTGGGTGTACTGCAACTACATTACTGGTTGTTGACTGACATGGCAAAATTTTGATAAATGAAAAGATTGTGAACTTGTGTACTATTGCTTCTGGTCACATTTGAGTTATAAATTTTCCCCTGCTTTGAATAATTAATATAAGCTAATATCAAATGAGTAGTATAGTAATGAAAGAAATAAGTATGATGAGAAATTATATGTTTTTGTGAAGAGACTCTTCATTTCTATGAAAGTTCAATCATTTGGGCATTGAGTGGTTGTAGAGATGTAAGAATAAAACAGTTTGACCAGTTTCACAATAGTTATAAAAGATAATTCAGATCCCACTTAATACAGGCAAATGCCCTTTTGTTGTGCCTGTAATTCACAACAATGTTTATATGGAATGTCAGTACTCTAGTATTTGTACTTATTTCTTCTTAGACCCGTGGTTTTCTGAAGCTGCAGACACCCTGATGCAGTATCTATATAAAGACCTTTGAGCTAATTAGAAGTCTGTTTGACAAGTCTGTGTTTGAAAGTATGCACAGCCTGTATAGCTGAGGAGTGCTGACGTGAAGGATGAAGGAGGAGTGAAGCTGGTAGCTGAAACAGGAGAGACTTGGGTGGCCTCATTGAGATAGCGAAATGGTGGGGACAGGAAAATTGGGAGCTGGGAAGAAACGAAATGGCACTGAGTTTTTGGGCAGAGGAAGCTGAAAGGGAAAACATGTTCAAATCATCTTGAAAGATAAAGCTTGAAAGACTTCTTGGGGTGGGAGCTGTTTTACCGTATAGTAGCTCTTACCGCATCGTGCAGACCCAGCTAGGTCATGTCCTGCTGCTGCTTCCATGGTGACCCCTAACTGCAGTGTGGATGCTATTGGAGAGATGCTAGATGTTTTTACAGCTGATGCTCCTTTCCATTTTGGAGCTGAAGGAGGGACCCAGAGCGATGGCAGAGTATTCATGTGGGGTATAAACCAAATGGTTTCGAATGCCTTGCATCCAGATCAGCTGGGCCTCCAGCTGATATCTTGGTGTCCATCCTGAGCCTGACTCCAGGGAGTATTCTAGTGCTATATTTCTGAAAAGAGATGAAGCATTTATTTTATTTTTACATACTGCAGCATTTTCCTAAAAATAATTATGCAAGATGAGTGGGTCAGAATGTGAGCAGTCAATTAGAGTTGAATGTAGCATACGGTGATATCTCCCCTGTTGTCTCTGAACAGAAAACAGGAAAACATCTCACCAAATAGATTTTATATCGAATGATGCAGCTCATCAACAATAACAGCCATTCCATAAAATGTTCACCTAAAGTCTATGTTTTGCTAGCCACCATTTTAGAAGATGTTCAAGAAAGAACATTGTGTATCTTTTGTATGGCACCTCCAATTCTGAATAATTAGAATAGAAAGACTTTCAAGTTGGCTTCAAGTTTTAGGTTGTTATATAAATAAGTTCACAGGAATCTCAAATGCTTTACATAAATCTGACAGCAACTATAAAAGGCTTTTGAACATTTTTGTTGCCAAAGTCCTAGGGATTTCTGGAATCTTAAATAGCCTGTTTTAAGCTTCAATTCAGAGGCTTTTTGTCATGTTTAATAATGTGGTGAATAATTCCTTTTCTGTTCGTAGTTTCCACATTTATAATCCACAAGGATCTTTGAGGCACGGAATGGATGTTTTCCAGAGCTATAAGTGTTAGGGGTCTTTCCTACCCCAAACTCAAAACTTGCTTTTCAAGTTCTCTCTGTATTAGTCTTTGTCTATGTCTAGCTTCTAAAGGACTGTCATTAGAAGATGCTAAAATGAAAAGGTTGTCAGTTGTCTGAGGGAACTATATTTGAAATATCAAAGTATCAGACTAACCGTGATAAAGACATTGTAAAACCAGATGTGCAACACGTGGCTTTATTAGGGAGAAGTCTACAAACAGAAAAATGGTGGGATCCATGGCTCAGACTCAGTCCAGGGAGTTGAGCTCCACTGAGGTGCACCAATACGTTTTTACAGTGACTTGTATTGCAGTGCAACGTGATAATTAAAAGCCAAATATGTTCTGGAAACACAAAGCACAGACTTTCACAGAGGCTCAGAAATGCCAGTGCCTGTCATCTGTAGATGACACGGGATGTTGTTCTTGTTTTCACTGTCAGGCTGGTAGTTCTTAGAGCTGCGGGTTCAGAATTTCATTTCAGTTTAGTAGAAATGAGAGGAGTTTTGCCTGGTTTAGGTGTATTTTGTAATGGCATTCTTAATATGAGTAACACTGTTCCTGTGACCCAGCCTGGTCAAATTTTAAAATTGGCCTCATGCTAACTATTGCAGTTCCTTCAATTTTTGTGCATGCTCTTAAATTGCACCGATGTGTATTTGTTGTGTTCCTAAACCAGGTTGTTAGCTTTCAGAGGTAAGCAGAGAGGTTCTCTATATACTTTACCTCTTGAAATTTGATTTGCAAATATAGAGTTGTTTGAATATGACTAACTTTGTGCCTTGTGAATAAGTCTTGGGGATATTAGGATTTAAGAGAGTGTTTATGAAAATACATCTGTATTTGAGCTGAACAGTTTTTCTTTGAAGTTCCATTTCTTCCTCTTCATCGCCACCATGATGCAACATTAATTCTCAATGCACTGTGAAGGAATCATTTTGTAGCAAAATCATTTCAGAAATTATCTTGCTATATAAATATGTGGAGTGGTAAATGTTCTAAAAGGCATATCTTTTTAGGGCTGTCCATGTCAAATGGTATGTATGTTGTTTATTTCTGATAGTTGAAGTCCACACTAAAGCTTTCTACAAACCTTAGAAATAATCACTGTAGCAGATATGAGTATTCTGAATAGTGCTTTTAATCCAAAATAATGGAATTTGCCACAGGCATTCATTTTGTAATCAAAAACACTAAGAAATTTTAGAATAACGAAACATATATTTTTAAATTGCTCTAAAGTGAAACTTATTTAATTAGAAAACATGGTATAAAGGGAATTTTCATTTTGTGATTGAATAAAAAACGGTTATCTGCCTATTTGGATACCTGTTACTGATTCTGCCTCAGTGATATTAATGCCCCACATTGTTGAGCTTTCATCAAAAGACACGATAAAATTGTTTTCTTTTCATGAATAGCTCTGCTGTTTTGCAATCAAACATCTCTCTGCCATTTGTCATTGTATTCACCGCTCTCCAGTGTCGCTCTTTAATAAGGTTCTTTTATTTGCTGTTGTACACTTTCCAGGAATAATTTTTCCATTTCAGGGAAAAGTTTTGGCCTATTGTAGTTTTTCTAATCTCCTCATTTGATTTTACAGACTCATACAGTGAGGACTTTCTTTTCCCCCCATTTTATTGTATGGCCTTCTTATTACATGGTTCCTATTATTTTATGATACATTCTCCTACTTCACTTTGCAGTTATTTCCAACAGATTTAACATTTAGCTGTCCACATCCACTTTATGGGTATGTATAATGTATGGATGGCAGTACTGTCCCATTAATTTTTAATGAACTGGCTCTTTATCCAGTGCTATCTAATAAAGATAATCATCAGAGTGCATTGTCATACTGCAGGGCCCAAGAAACTTTTTAATATTCCTTACTGCATATGCATATTCCCAGATTCTCTTTTACTCTCCCTTAGTATACCATGGCTCAATCACATTTCCATTATTTAGTTGAAAATCTGCACGTTTCACTTGCGGCTCAGGATGAGCAGGAAATTGGCAGAGGGATGTGAAGAAATTTTCAAAGTTCCAGTGAACAGTGGCTACTCGCTATTATTTTATGCTCTGCCTTTTTCCGGAACTGAAAATTACTAACTTAAACTGAAAATTAAACCAAATCAGTGCATCTGTGTTGATGCATTAAAGTCTTGGTGTTTCCAATTGCTTGGCTTTCTTACTGAAATTCTTCTGATGTCCACCAGGTAACTGTAAAATCGGACACTGTGGTGAGGCTGGACAGTGGAGGAGGCAAAGTTACGTTTTGCTGAGTTAATCATAGTTCTGCAGACATGCTGGCAGAGAAACCCTGGGTTCAGAGTAAATAATTATTTATTCACAAAATTATTTTATTCTGTCTGCCAGCAATGAATGAGATAATTTTTTTTTTCTTAGAAAAGTGATATTTTAAGTTCTTAAGGTACATAACCTCTTCTTTGTGTCATAAAGAATGCTATTTCCCACTCACTCTGTACCTACCTATGCTGTGCCTGTGCAGGTGTAGATTTAGCACTTTTAAAGGGTAGGAATGAGCAGTTTCAGAGGAGGAACTCTCAATGCAGTTGCAGAACCATCCAGCACAACTGCCCACTCCCTACAAGCACACTTCATTTTCTTTCCAGAGCCAGTTTCCATGAATCTTGCTTAGCCATGAAACTGCCAAAATGGCTAGCGATTGCAACTGTGCTGTAGACAGTTGTCTATGAGAACATAGGGTGAAGCTGGGAGTTAATTTAACAGGGACCATTCATACGTCCCCAGATGGTCACAACCTTCAGTCACTCCTGGATTTGAACCAAAGACGGGAATGGAAGCGTTTACATTACAAACATTTGATTTCTGCCAGTGCACAGGTGCAGACAGTAAATGTAAATACTCCATTCAGGTTTCATGTTGAGAATAGGTTGCCTTTTATAATTGAAATTGAAACTTTAGTATTAAAATGTGATGGACTGCTGTTCAAGTCCCTGAAGTCAGTCTTGCATCTTCTCTCTCCACGCTGATTTTAGTGAGGATAGTAAATTACCTCAAATCTAAGCCTTTAGTGTATACTAAATGTGAACCAACCTGCTGCATCAGCTCTTAGACTGTTCTTCTGCTGCTAACTCTCACAGACTACATCATTTCTCAGCCCTTCTTCCGTGGCTGGTCCGGAGGCAATCTCCTCTTGCCCTCCCACGCTGTCATGGAGTACAGAGCCCTGCCTGTCTCTTTCACCTCCTCTTTGCATGCCGCTGAGGCACCCTGTGCTTCTGGCTAGCAAAAGTAAGTGAGACTGGCCTTGCGGCATGCCCAGGAGGGTCATCACCCCACTCTTCGTGCTGGTGGCAGCACCTCAGCGTGTCCCATTTTGTGCTCTCTTTGCCCACGGTGGAGGTGCAGGGCCACAGGACATGGTGCGGTGATTCGAAACCCTCCTCTGGCCTGTAGTGAACTTGCTAAAGAAATAGTTTGATTTTATTACTGTAAATTCTAGATGTAATCGTGTTCTGATAGTCATGCGTTTTGATAATTGATCTTCAGATACAGAAAATTCTCTTGGGAATAGAGATATTAAAATTGCCAGTTGGGTTCTGAATGTTTCTGAAAGGTATTTGAGTTTCTTCTTTCATAAGAACTAAAGTGCCATCTGTGTGTCAGTGTATATATAAAGTCCCTTCCTGTTAAGTAAGTGGCTCTTAAAACTCAGGAGATAACATTATTTTAATTGCTGTTTTGAATGGATGCTGGCTGTCATTATTATTAATGTTGACTGGATTCATAGTGCTATTTGAATCATCAGAGAGCAGGTTTTGTTGCTTAAACAAAGGCATTTCAGTTCTGATTTTCTAAAATGCTTTTTAATGCTAAGGTTTCTTTATAAAGAAAATAATGATAAGAAGAAAATTACTGGTAGATTTTCTATGATAAAAATATCCATACCAGATCCAGCTAAAGTTGGAAACAAAGATAGTTATGTTCTTCAACACATGGTATGTGGGGAAGCCCTGTTGGTAGTTGCTCAGGCTATAAGAATTTGAATTGCTTTTGGTTTGCCCGTGTGTTCAGAGAGTTTTGTGCTTTTTCAAGACACTGTAAGATAATATGAAATGTCGCTGACTTTTTTGGTATCTACTGTTAAAACAGATATCACGGAATAACATTTAGCTTCAAAGAACAGCTTTGTAGCTGCATCTTGACTGTGGGAATGAGACAATAGTAGCTGAAATAGGAAAAACACAAAAGTTGTTCATGGTTTTCTGGCCTAAGAGAAACACAGTCTCTCTGGATACATCTATATTGTAGTCACTTCTGTAGCTTGTGTAAGACCTATATGAGCTTTAGACTAGTTAAAGAGACCTGTCATGGGCACGGCTCAGACAAGAATGTAATAAATCCTAGGAGCAGTGGTGGGCAACCCACACCGGGCATCAGGGCACTGCAGCTACCCCGTGAGAGCGCCCAGCCCAGGCAGGGCTGAGTGAGCTGCAATTCCTGCTGGCGACTCACAGCATCTCCCTTTGTAATGGTACTTTCACAGCTCCTTAGCATGTGGCTTGTATGGTTTTATCTGGCATCTGCCGTTTCTCATTCCGGTCTCTGTTCCTGCATATAAATCATTTAGGGGGGGAGGCGGAGAGAGTGGGGAACTCTTGCAGTGGTGTTGAATTACAGCTGCTTCTAAATTCAGAGCCAGTCCAACAGCTGGAATTTAAGAGCAAATCTAAAATATTCAATTTTATCTATAGTTTGTCTTAGTTATTCTAGAATGGAAAAGAACAACCACAGCTATTGAATATTGGCTGTTTCACAAAGATACAGTTCTTTCCAGCAAAGCAGATAAAAGAGAACTCCCCAAACCCACCAGAATACATTTTCCCCTCCTAAACAGCATTGTTATGCTATCATTATCCTTCCTGTCTTTCCCATTTTGCCTAGTAAGGCATCTGCTGTTTTTATAAGACCAAAAAATGAACGTCAGGTCTGTCATAATAGTAAAAAATTTACTTGGTATACATGCCTGTATATTAGAGTGAATAAAGTTCCTTTGAAGATAGTATTCTTTCTTTGAAATTTTGTTTCATTGGCCAAAGAGCTGGCAGTCATAAAGACTGAGATGATAGTGAAGCTCTGATAATACAGCTATTGATTTCAGTGGGGCTAGGATTTCACTCCAAGAAAGAATAATTTGGCTATCATTCTCAAAATGGGATGAACATGTGATATTCTCCTGCTGCTGAGTATGTAATAAGTTCATTTTGTACAAATTTAACCTTGTCTTTCCTGGCTTTATTTTAAATTAGTTTATCTCAAGGTTTTATATTGCTGTATGTTATATTATTATCTGAACATTTTCCATAGAAAATGCAAAGCAGCATGTCCTTAGATTTCATGGAGTCTCTGCAACCTCTATTTTCAGGCTAGAAACTGTTTTAGGGACTAGGGACTTCGTTAGTTTTTTGCTACTTTGGATGGAGGCTTATAATGTTCTGGGAAATATGTGGCATTATTTCTGTTTCAGAGCAATCTGCTTGGTGATTCCAATATCCCATTAGCTTAACTGTTATCCCATCGGAAGGAAAAGGACAGTTATTGTAAGAACCTATGTGGATGCTTTATCTCTTTAGCAAAGAAAACAGTATTGAGTGAGAAAGGGAGGGAAATCCCTGAGAATACATAGCAGCCATTTCTGACTGTACCCTGTCCCCATGGGCGGAAGCCTTTATCCAATTCAAGTCCTTTTTAACTCTCTCCTGGAGGCCACATTTACTTTCCTTCAAAAAAAAAAAAAAAAAAAAAAGAGAATTTAATAATTGTGTCACCAGCTTGACAATTTTCAAAGTGAAGACAGGTGATTTCACAAGAGATGTAAAAATCTCGGTTGTATGTGCTTATTTTTGTACCTGATGCCTTCTGTCTTGTCCTCCCCATTCCCTGATCTCCAACACCGGTGATGTTTTCCCAGGCAGCACTAGTTTTACATTCACAAGTTACAGTAAGGAACAGCCTACTTTATTATTTTCTTAAACTTTCTTTTTAATATGCCCCACCATCTTAAGAATGACTGTAAAAACAATGGCAGGTTATACAAATTCCTTTTAAAAAGAAGAAATAAAATAAGTTCCTTTTATATGGAGTCAAGTTTTCCAAACCTGGTTACTGGGGTTTCTGTGTGTAATTTGCACTCACAGAGGCTATTTGTGTATGAAAATGCATCATTTGCCCACTTAAGCATGCAGTCAGTGGTGGCTAGCAAACTTTTAACTCAAGTATGTTCTTTTTGGAAAGAATAGCAAATCTCCCATTCGCTCTCATGAGGGCATGAGCTGGGCCATGGTAAGGTTGAACCAAGTTTTGTCCCTGGCTCTGAAGGCCACCTGGCTCTCGGCAGGTCCTTGGCATGGAAGCTTTGTTCTGGGGTCCAGGGTGGTTGTAAATATCTGCCTGCACGCATCAGCTTATGCTGTTTCAATCTAAATTAGTACAGTTTTCAAATGAGCTGGCAGTGTTATTTGATCAGAACAGCTGTGATTTTTCTTTTTTCTTTTTTCCTATTGCATATACAGACATTTATCTTTACTCTGGAACTTTGGCTTAGTTTATAAATTCTCAGGAGGCAAGCAAACCCAGAAAATTCCAGAGCAAGGATGTGTTGAACCAGAAAAAACAGGACTTGCAGCTTTGAGAAACTGAATCTCTCTCTTGATAAGAGCTGAAGCCCTGGGGCATACATATATATAGCCAAAACCACAATAAATATCAATGCACAAAATGTGTCACCAGAAAAGGAACTGAAAATTCATTCTGGGAGCAAAGATCTGCAAATCAATAAAAAAGGGGGGGAAGAGAGATTTAACAAGAAAACTTACTGTGTTTCAGCACCGCTGCCCTGATGACCAAGAACTGGGTTTGACATAAAAAGCACTGTGGAGATAAGTTGAGCTGTAACTTGTTCACACTATTTTTCAAACTATTTAAATGCTATGAATATAAAATTATCCTAATGAAAGAAAATTATATTTGAGCCTGGATATACTGCAAGTCAGTAACTAGCACAGTGGTAGAAATAATGTTCTGCTTCTCTTACAGATAGGTATCTTCAGCACTATACTAGGTTTTAATTCAGTGGGGCTGCCCATTGTAAAAACCATGGCACATCTGCTGTCATGATCTCCAGCGGTATTATTTATGAATTGCATGCAATTGAAGATTTGACAGATGCTTTACAAGCAAGTATGTTGAGATGGTTGCAGCCACATGTAGCTTATCACACAGAGAGCTGACATGCTGAAGGGAGATGGAGAAGCCGGAGCAAGCAAATTCAGTGATGGTATTTGCCTGTGGTTTCTTGGTCCCAAATTGTTGGGTTTATTAGTTGAAACTGGAAAGGGGTCCAGCTAGATGCCTTTAAGTAGAGGAGCTTTGCTCAGGAAGAGGGGAAAAGCCTATGGAAAAATGGGGAGTGTCTGTATAAAGAAAAAAAATGATGCATGAGTGGGAGAAAGTAGAGACCTTCGTGAGTATGGAGCTGAATTATATGGGATCAGGAGGACGGGGTGTGAGAGGAAATGTGTGAAGGGAGGGAGGTGATATCCGAGGAGGCAGGGTGGCCCAACACACTGAGCAAATGCTTGGTGACTGTTCTGAATGGAGGGAAGGCAAGTATGTATGTGGAAATCAGCAAGGTATATTGGGGAGATCAGAGATCAAAACATGCAATGTTTTAGTCTTGGTCTAATGTTAGGCATATATGTGAAGTGGAGATAAAAGAGCTGGGGCCAATAAAGACAAAACCAAGATATCTTGCTGTTAGTTGTCCTAGGAGAGGTATTGCAAATGTCTGTAACCTGGTCTTCTGCCCCCCTGGAATTTCCTTTCAGGTAACAAAGTGTCAGCTCGGGATTTGGGATGAGAAATGCGCTGGAGGGGCTCACTTGTAAGGCCAGGTTCCTGACACCAAGTTAGTCTGGTTTTCTTGTGGGTAATGAGCTTGCAAATTGTAAATGCTCTTGTAAATGTCCTGGCTTTGTCAGTGGGAGAAGTGGCCCCAGTGGACAAGTGGGCTGGGCATCTTCCCCCTCTCTATCCTCTGTGGCTGTCTTTTAGGAAAAGGAAATGTGCATCTTTTAAAAAAAAAGCTCTGGATTTGCATACTATTTTACGTATACGCTTTTTAAAATCAGATATGCCAAAACATTAAGCCAATTGTGAAGAACTCCTGTGCTGGAATCGCTTATCAGGTTGTTCTTTACTGACCGCTGTCTATGTGACCAGAATTTGTATGCAGCCCGGGCACCTCCTGCGTGCGCCAAGTTCTGCACCCGCTGTTTGTGTAACACTGACTTTACAAAGGGAACTAGGGTTCTGCCTTATTTAAGCACTTTGCTATCAGTAAAGTACTATCAAAGATCAAATACAACCCGATTCAGGATTTCTTCTGGTCATTGTAACCCAAGATTAAAGCTAATTACTTGATAGTATCAGTCAGTCAATCAAACAAGCCTTGTAAAAATCAATACAGCTCGTAACATAATAATATCCTTTGTCCAGGCTCTTTATACATCATCTGCCACCTTAATTGGTACTGATGTAGAGCCACACAATGGTTCAAATCTGGACTGATTTGTTTTAGCAGTGACACTTTACCCGGCTAATGCAGGATCATTAACATCACTTTTCCAGTTACTGACCTTGGAGCAGCTGTTCCTAGTTTGCTTATGAAAATTGTCATTACCCTTTACTTGTTTTTATTCTTCTGCTTCTTTCTGGATTACTCTTGACAAGAAGAGTCCAGAGCTAAGTCTTAACCGATTGGTGAGCTTATTTTTCTAGCTGAATCTGAATTATTTTGCAGCAATGAAGTTCTTATGATAACTAAGCAAAATTAAATTTCTTGAGTGTATGACCTCTAAAATGATGATACTACACATCATAAGGCTTATGGATCAGCAGTAAGTGCCTGGAAGGAGACTACTGCTTAACTTATTCACATCTTTGTCCCTATAATTCATATTAATACAGAATCTGACAGTAGTTGTGCGGCCATTCGAAAGTGTGGAGGAGAAATTGTTTTAAAAAATTCTCATGAAGCCCTTTGGATTAACCAGTTTGCTGTCACCCAGTGTGCCAGGTGATTGCTCAGACTACAGGAATAGCACCCTCCAAACTTTTCTGTGCCTGAGAAATTTATCAACTCTGTCACATTTAAGAAATTTCTCTTCCTGCAATATGAACATTACTCCAGGGATTTACAAGCTTAGCAAAAGCTTTGCAAATAAATGGGATAAATTCCCTAGGCCAAATCCAAGTCTTGCTAAGTCAAAGGAAACTGTGACAATGATTTTTAGAGACCAAAATGGGGTTTAGCATATAGCTGTACATACACTGGAAGCTGATGGCTACTGAAAGAGGCTAATGCGATTACCAAGAAAAATGAACATAGATCTAATTTATGTTGCTGCATGAAGATTATATGATATCTACCATACAGACATAAAGGTGACTGGCAATTGAAATATGTACTGTAGAATATGACCTGAAATAAGGTACTTCGTGCTTAGTGAAAACTCTTTGCTAGTTGTCACTTGTACAAGACACCATGTTAATGGACAAAAAGTTGTTAATTAAATATATTAGCTGGGCATATTTGGTTCAGTTCTGCTAAATGATCCTCCAGACAGAGCCATCTATTATCATCGATACCTTTTGGTAGCCTTTTGGTAGCATTTTAGGTTTTGGTGGCTTCATTTTCTAAATAAATAAGTGTATGACAAATTAAAATGACAGACAATGTCTTACAGAATCTGCTGAGGGTTGAAATACTCTGGTAGTTGCTAGTAGGGATGGGGTTTATACAAGACATCTGAAATGTTAGTTAAATATAGATATACATGAAGGAGTTTTCCCTTTAGATTTCTTTAAATATCCGTGGATGCCAGTTAAACAGTAATAATGACCATACTGGAAACATGTGACCCTCAGATCAGTTCAGAAAAGAAGGGAATGCAGAGTGCAATGTACCACATTGTCAGCAGTGCTTCCAGCACCTCGTTCCGTGCCCTCAGGCTGAAGAGCTCCCAACATACTCCCACGAAGTGATGTTGGTTCTCCTTCAAAACTTTCCCTAAATATCTCCTTTTCCATGGTATATACACCAGAAATGTAATAGTTTAAGGTTATCAAGAGAGGTTGTTAATAGCTAGAGACTACTGTAGAGATGCTGGACAGCAGGTTTTTTATTCTGTGTTTCCATCTATTAGCGTTCCTTGTCTTCTGCTGGATTCTAAGATTTTCAAGCAAGACGGCTTTATATTCTGCTTGAACTGCACTTAGTCTGGGGGTGGTGGTCCATGACTTGCCTCCCAGGTACTATGTTAATGTAAACAATGATGGCGATCATAATCTTGGGTCTGTCACTTCAGTGCCTCACCTAACTCAACCTTTGAAAAGGATGGGGTAGGGAACCCGCTAACCTCCTTGTGAGGATTATTAGCAGTGAATCCTGCAGGAACGTGGTGAGCTCTTCAGTGCTGCTCTCTGTGAATACTGTCAGGTTGCATTAGGACCTCCCTTTCCCCCCTCAGCCTCAGAGAGTCACAGTGAGGGTTTTTTTTGCTGCTTGCAATGAAAGGATTAAAAATTACAGTAGTGGCAGGGTGGCCATCCTCTGTCCTTCGCGCTTACTTGGTGGAAGGAACCAAGGGAATTTGTTTCTTTAGATATGCACAGCACAGTCCCAAGATTTAATCATGAGACGTAACAGGGAAAAATTCCATTAGATCCAAATCTGAGGGAATGCAGGTATCTTACTTCATCAGGGTCTATTAATCAGGTGCAATTTACAGGCTTTAACAGAAAAGTAAATATAGCTGGTATTAGTTTAGCATTTAGCTGTCTTAAGTAAAGAAAAACAACCTCAAAATAACCTTCCTTTAAGTCTCCTCAGGCTTGTCTACCACATTTCATTCTCATATTTACACAAGATGAAAAAAAAAAGAAGCCTGAAACAGAATATTGCAGTGATTCAAAACCCTTTCATCTGAGTGTCTCTCAGCATGTTATTCACCATATCACAACAGAAATGATCACAACCCTCAGATTTAATTGGCAAATCCCATTGTTATGAGGCCTCAACATATACTAAAGTGTCTCTATTTTGCAGTGAGCATGCAACGTGCTATTCTCTGTTGAACACAATGAATATTTATATTTGTCCACTCTTCTCTGAGAGATTCAGAATTGTTTTGTGGTAGCTGCATCCTTCAGGACTCTCTCATTTTGTTTCCCATTTCAAGCCTTAATATTTTCAGTGATTGTGAAAGTATGTCTCGCCAGTTCCTTCTGTCACTGCTCTTGGTTCCTAGACTGATGCTTATGGTATCTTTCTGGAAAAAAGCACTTTTTCTTTGATACTGTTGTTTAACATAATGAGAAACTGGAAGATGAGTGGTGACAACAGCAAAAGCCATCTTAAAAAGTAATAATTTCTATTATGTAGCACAAAAATAAAAAGTTTAGTTTTGTGCAAAGGATATTGCCTCCTCCTACCAATGTTCCCGTAGTGATTTTCCCAGCTGCTCCCTCTCATAAGGATAATTTAGAATCTTGCCATCAGTGTGCGATTTGTGAAGCCACTTTGGTGGAGTAAGTGCTAACAGAAGATACACATTTTACCTCAAACTAGTCCTAAAACTGTTTAACTTTCCTTTGATAATGGAAAAAAAAAAGTGCCACGTACATGTTATCATACAGAAAATATTCACAATAGTCAATTACAACTTTGAAGAACCTCTGTATTGTGATTGGGAATATAAGATTAAGAATAACTCAGAAGTCATGTTAAATACTGTACAAGTGCTAGAATAATCCCAAAGCTACTTGCTACAGACAATTCCAATTTTATTTAAATTCCTATTTTCACATAGATATCATTGTCCTTTCCGAGGGCTACAAGGTTTTACTATTGATTTTACAAGTGGGGTTGTCAAGAGTATCTGTAAAACTTGAATTGATTTAATGTCAAAGTCCAAATACCACATTACTTCTCTGGAAATCTAATTAATTGAAATATATGCCATTTAAACATATTTGTAGTGAATGCTGTTAACCAATACCTGTAACAAATAGTTTATCTGCATTTCCCAGGGTAATAGAAATGAGGTTGTCTTGATAATAGTAAAGAACACTTTCTTATTTGGCTCAGGATTTGCAATGAATATGAGTTTTATTCTTGCAACTACCTATGGATGGAATTACATCTGGATACTGAGTATCCACAGCATCTCTTTTCACATGGATTGCACATCATATCTCGCTAGGCTGTTTACAAAATAGTATTTGTATGTAGTAAACATACTCTCCAATTAACTAGAATGAAAGCAGCAAGATAATAATCTGTGAATATATTTGATAAAGTCAATTCTGGAGGAAAACTGTCAAAACTGAAGAAAAATGTAAATATAGTTGGTAGGGGTCAATGTCTCCTCATTACTGTTGTGGAATCTTATGATACAGGGACTGGAACCTTGTTTGAAAGATAGTCAACTCACTATAGGTTATTGCGTAAATATAACATAGACCATTGGTTTTTGAGACTTATTAGAGGAAAAAATCACAGTAAGACTTTATTTATGTCAGAATCCTTGTTTCAAAGTGAAACCCTGAAATTAGTGCCGCAGTAGAAATTTTTAGCCTAATAATTTTTGTGATGGCAGTTGTCTATGGACATTTGATGTGTAATAATAACATGGTTGGAAACCGAAATGGAAATTTTTGAGATCCCTGTTCCTGGAACTCTTTTGCATTGTAGAGTATGTGTCACTGTACTTTCTAAAGTATCAAAGTTGATCTTTTAGATTATCTATTTTTAGTCGTTAAGATAAATTTTCTTTTTTGCCACAAAGTTAATTGTGAATAGATTTTTAATTACACTGAAGAATGTAATTTGAAATACTCTGAGGCAGAATGTACCATGCTTAAAAAAATAATAAAACATTTAGAAGATTTAGACATGTTTTTTCAGGCTGTTGCATCTAAATGGCATGCCTAAATCCCACAGGTAATTAATGGTGTTGTCTGCCTGCTTCTCATGGGATGCTTTGAAAATGTACACCTCTGGCATAATGATGCAGAGATACAATAGCATGCTGTCATCATCAGTAATCTTTATTGTTCCTTCAGAGCTGATCATACACACTGACAATTTAATGATTTTTCTTGGAGACTCCAGACTGGTGGAAACTGTATGTATTGTTTAGTTACCTCATTTGGAAGATGGCTGCGTACATCGATATTCATTACCCTGCATGCAGCAGACACCCAACATTAGCTTTGGTTGGAAAAAGTAGATAGTTTCCTTCTTTTGACCAACAAATTACAACGCTTGGAGGGGGCGGCGGAGAGAGAAAAACGCTTAGTTACAATGTAGTTACCTTGAGATGAGAGCCCAAACGTGGCAGTACTCTGAAATGTGTTCCTCTGTTTCGGCGGTTCCCAGCTGCCGGTGGTGCTGATGGCCGAAAGCCTGCTGGTGAGAGCGGAGCTGTGCTGCTCTGAGCATCGTTGCTGCTCCACTTGGTTAACAAGTCACTCGTGGCTCCAGCAGATGCTTTTACATTTTGGCCAATGGGAACTTTGTGAACCAACTTTTCTCTTTCTAGTAACAAATAATAAAGTAAAAACAGTGGAAGCAGATCTTTTCCTGTTGGTGAAGTATAAGTGACTTTCTATTAATATGACCACATGTGCCACATCTTTTTGTTTCTTTGTGTTTTTAATCTCTCTTTTTCTAAATAACATCATCAGGCCCATCAAAATCTCTTGATTTTCTCCATATTGAAACAAGGTGGCTTTAAAATAGTGCATATGGAATTTCAAATGAAATGTAGATCTCATTTCCATATCACTGTTTTCTTTACTCTTTTTTTTCTTCAGAAAACAGTCATGGAGTCATTATATTTTCCAGCAAGCTGTCTTGTACACCCTGAAGGGAATATTATAAGATTAAATGCAGAATAGCATTCCTCTAGCAAGGTGAATGTTTCTCATTACAGAGATCCCTAGTTGATCTCCTAAATATAATTCCCTGTAATAATGTGAAACTTCTGAATTATTTATTGTTTCATATTAGATCAGGAGTATAATTTCTGAAAATAAATCTATTGTCATAAGCAAATCAGCTTATGAAGGTTATCTGTAACCATGGAATGAAAGAGAACAGATGCTGTGTTTTGCAAGACTATCTATTGTAGCTACTTTTTGGCTTTTAGGAGGAAGCTCTAAATGTGGATTTAAAAATTGATGAACCATGATTCTGTTAATGTGTGGGCTTGGAGTCATAACACTCTGTGTCTACTATTTTATTCATTTGAATAAATATATCTTTGAGTGAAGATCCATGATTGTCTGTGACCCTCTCTGCCTGCCCATATTAGAGGGATCGCCTGGGCACTCGGAGGTGTAGACGACAGTGCAGAAAGTTAAGTCTTAGCACAGGAGTCCTAATGCACGAACCACAGATGACCTGATGATGCCACCGGTACTTTACAAACCAGTGAGGTGCCCATGAACTTTTAATCGAGTCTTTTCAGAAATGACAGGTGTCTTTTACTTTGCACAGTCCCAACTCCTCCAGATGCAGAATGCAGTGGGTCAATGTGTCCCAAGCTTCCAGCGCCATCAGATGTTTCCTTGCCTTGCTGGTGCGCCTTCTGCCAAGGTCCTTGAAGTGATCTTTCTCAGGTGGTTGTTCCTCACGGCAGTCCCTGTTCAGTGCTGGGTCTCTTTCAAGTGCAGCTGAAATAACAAAGGGGAAACACTGCTGAGTGTCAGGGCATGTCCACAGAGGGCAGCGGTCTTGATAAAGATGGAGGTTCCCATTTAGCTTCTCCTGGTTACAGCAGTCAAGGTACTTACGGAAATTTGAGCATTGGAGGGAGCATCTTTGATGGGTGCAAACGTCTCTCTTGTTTTTCCTGTCTCTGCTTTTTCCCAATATGGTCACCCTCTCTCTGTGTTTCGGTGCACGTTATCAGTCTCCCCATACTTGAGGAACGGATGAGCGAGCAAACTGTGTGACTCCCTTCCATTTACCAGGAGAAGTGACAGACTAGGACAGAAGTTTTGGGTTCTCTTGGCAGAAACAGAGCCCACTTTCTGTACGCCTCAGCACTAGCAAGCAGCTTGCGTTGCATTGCATCTTCTCAGGGCATTCCTCGGAAGTGGTTAATAGCAGCTTGTTAACAAGTACAACTGTGTTTCAGCTCATTAGTAAAATAAACAGTGGTGTGCAAAATCAAACTGATTTTTGGGCCAACACCCAGCACTCAGAAATCTAGAAAAACTCTTCCACAGAATGACTCCTTCCACAAAACCTCGACTGTTTTGCAGATCAGGCATTTACTGTTCTATATCTGATCAGACACAGGAAAAAAATGTTAACCGTGTTAGACTGAAGGACTCAGCAGGTGAAGTGTCTGTCTCCTGTCTGGGACAGAGGTTTAAGTCACAGTTGAAGTTTCAATTAACAGGACCTCTTGGTTTCCTGCTGTGACTCTAATGGATAATGGTTCACATTAAAAAGAACGAAACATAATTTAGCACATTTTGGTGCAGATGGCTGTCTATGTTGAAGAGATGGCCACCTGGTGACTGTATTATTTTTCACCCCTGAAGAACGGTTGCTGAGGTCAAGTCTTCAATCATTGGCAGGGATGTGGAGAGGCACTTGTGCTGTGACTCTGCGTGCCACCTGGCCTCTCTAATTAAGGACTACCATTTTCTGCTTTGATAGCCCCTCTGCCTTGGTATAAACAAAATTCAGTGTGATTACAAACATCCCAAAATAATGAATGCTTTCTGGATCCGAGAAGGCAAATGTGGTGATTTTTAGCTTTGTTCATTCTGTTTTGTAATTAAAAATACAGAAGTGAAGAAAAAATGTTTTGTTCTTCTCTTGCCTTGAAGTATACTTCTGGGAATTGATACGAAGTTGAAATCATGCCTGAATCATTGCAGCTAAGCTAGAGCAAGCAACTGCAGAACTCTGTGTGCAGCAGTTTCCTTAGCTAACTTTTAAGTTGCGAAAAAAAAACTGGCTGGACGGCCGGGCCCAGAGAGTTGTGGTGAATGGAGTTGCATCCAGTTGGCGGCCGGTCACGAGCGGTGTTCCCCAGGGCTCAGTACTGGGGCCGGTCTTGTTTAATATCTTTATCGATGATCTGGATGAGGGGATTGAGTGCTCCCTCAGTAAGTTTGCAGACGACACCAA
>NW_008795909.1:7452916-7463755 GCF_000699145.1 Aptenodytes forsteri
ATCCCTGGAGGTATTTAAAAGACGTGTAGATGAGGCGCTTAGGGACATGGTTTAGTGGGCATGGTGGTATTGGGTTGACGGTTGGACTCGATGATCTTAGAGGTCTTTTCCAACCTCAATGATTCTATGATTCTATGAAAGATACTTCCAGGCCATTCATGCAAGAATTTTGTTGCAAAATGTTTTAATTATGAACAATTAAGTAGTTAGCTAAGAGTAAAAAAAATACATTTCTTCTATTCTTGTGCATCTAATTTCTCACTCTGGTAAAGCTTTGAGTGCAAATGCCAGCAGAAGAGTTTACATAATGCATATGAAAGACCTTTCTTTTTAATATTAAAGTACAAAATTATAATTTCAGCATCAAGCTGGGAAATGATTCATTATTTGGATAATCAGAGAAACAAAGATGCACTTTCTTGGATGTATTATGATCCCTTTTGTGAGATTCATTAAATGGAGCCCCTGACTTCTAGAATCCATATCACTGTTCTCTGTCTTAGGGGGATTAAACTCTGTTATAGATTATATTTCATTCAACTATAGTGGATTGGTTGCAGTTTCTACCTTTTAATTAAACAGCTGCTGTAACTAAACACAAATTTGAATTATTTAAGAGTCCACAGTATTTTAGTCAACTCACAGTGCTTAGGTTTTTTTAATTATATGAAGCTATACATTTTTTATGACGAAGGCTTTAGTCAGATCAATCGCCAGCCACTAATAACGTATACTTTCTAGAAGACTAAAGTGTTTTCCCAAAGCATGAAAATATTTAAAGTAAATTAAAAAACAAAGCTATCTAAGAAAATGTCTGTGTCACCTAAATTTGCTTTGTGGCTTTTCACAAAATGTTTGCGATGTTTTTGTTGTTTTTAAAAGTATTCTATTGCCCTAGTGTGTTGTCCAATTTACAATGTCTGCCTCATTATATCCCAGTGTAAACACTGCAGTAATGTTTAAAAGGTGGTAATTGTGCTAGATTAATGAACATCGTGCTCAGATCAAAACGTTACGATACTGGGAATTTAAGTGTCAAAATGAATATACATTTAGGAGTTTTGCTTTTTATGAATAACTGCAGTGAATACACAGAATATTTCTTTATGAAATAATTAAAGAAAATCAATCAGTCAAGTATCTGTTTTCAGCAAGAATTAATTTGTACAACTGAAATAATTCCTTACACCTTAAGGTTTATATCTAAGCCATTGTTTACTTTTTTCCTTTCTTGGAATAAGAGTGGCTGTATAACTCAGAGTGTATATGAACGCTATATATCCTAAAAAGGTTCTTAAAGCAATTATAGAAAAACTTGCTTGTTTTGCCTTCTATTGTGTAAGCTTATGCTACAGATTGTACATCTGTCTTTAATTTGTTAAGACACTAATTGATGTAAAAGAGGTTCTTGGGCTAAAAATATATGGTATGAACAGTAATTCACCAGTTAAAAGGTTGGTGTAGAAATTCCTGTGTTTGTGCACATATATTAGCATTTCATATTTGTGATCCCCACAAATGGTGACCAGCACAATGAACAGAAAGGGACGTATGCCGATAGAAGGTTGGTCGTAGGTGTCTAGGAAGACTCTTCCATTAAAGGTGAAAATGTCTAACTTTCAGGTAGCAGTGATGCCAAGAGCATAAGTGAATCTCTTTGATCAATGTGAGGAAAATATAGTGAATCACATGAAAATACTATTGACAAAATGTGATTAACACCATTAAAGGCAAACAGAACACGCCTTCATTATATACATTACCATTAACATTTGGGGTGTGTTCATCAGTCAAGACTGAATTGAAGTGCCCATAACGGAATTTGTAAGCTATGGCACATGTTATTAAGCTCAGTGAGCTTTTAAGAATGCTTTTGTTGTCACCAAGGAAAATAATAGTTAAACTTGGGTATTCTCTAGTTATAGTGCCTCACTTCTATAAGCCAGGAGCAGAATTTAACAATGAGACTGCGGAGACACCGAGGTTTAAGAGAGTGTAACCTGCATTCAAGGAAGAAATCCTCAATATGTATTAAGCATTATACTTAAAGCGAGGGCCAGGATCAATCTTTATTTGGGTGGGAACAGGAATAACCAGAAAAGGAATAGGAGAAAGATTGTGTTAGGGTAAATATGAAAAAGTCACAAGGTAGTTCTTTTTACTAAGCAGGTAGGAATGAGATAGCTGGTTAGTCTTCTTAAAATGAAGAATGGCTGTAACAGTTAAAGCTTTTCTTAGTGGCTAACACATGAAATCCATTAAAAAAACTTAGAGTAAATCTGAAAAACGTATGTGTGATCTGTAAAGATTAAAAACCAGAAATCTAAGAGAGCCTTGTATTTGCTGTATCTAATAAGAGGAGTTGTAAGCTGGACTACTGATTTTTAGGATGTGAAGTTAACAATGCTGGACTGAATGTGGATAGAGAAAGCCATCAGAGGTGGACATAGGGGAAATCCAGGTGATTGAGGAGCATGTGTGACTTAGAGGAAAAATCTGAAAACTCAATGCTGAAATTTTAATCAGAAGTGCCCAGAAATAGTCCTCAGAAATGTGTCTTGGAAATAACAATGCTGGAGAATGTGGATAGAGAAAGCCATCAGAGGTGGACATAGGGGAAATCCAGGTGATTGAGGGGCATGTGTGACTTAGAGGAAAAATCTGAAAACTCAATGCTGAAATTTTAATCAGAAGTGCCCAGAAATAGTCCTCAGAAATGTGTCTTGGAAATAAAGACAGACTAACAGATAAGTAGCAGCAGGCTGCTGATGGTTGTCTATGAGCTTGTTCAAAGACAGAGCGGATTCTCCTCAGAACCAGTTGTGTACATTTGAGAGAGAATGGGAGGAACTGTGCATAACAAGAATAGTCCCTGACCTTTGTGATGGGGAGTCTGATCTCGCTTTGACTGGACATGGACAAGTCCCTATAGTAACCGAAAGCCTTATTAATGTCACTGGATGGGCAAATATTTATCCAAGGTCTACAGCTTGAGCAAGCAGATCCTCTATCAGTTATTGTTGCTGAAAAGGAATTTGTGTCAATGCAAAGTGAAAAGACAAGGAAAATAGCCAACGTTTGCCTCCATTATGTTTTTTAATATACTTTTTATTGTATAATGAGCAGGTTTTGCCCTTTTACTTGTTCTGATTACCTAGTTAATGCAAATGCATTTATGTTCTAGTAGGATACAAAGTAATTACTGAAATGTTTGCCATTCTTACTTTAATATAATTTAATTCACAATTTAAAAAAAATTCTTTCACAAACCTGGCAGACAGCTTTCTTTTTTCTTCTCTAGCATTAAAAAGAAAACAAAGTAGCAGACATGATTGATATTATGAACTACATTCTTACAAGTTTATTTTTAATACATAAATTTCTCAGAAGAGCTCAAAATAGCAATGAAAAATCCTTACTTCTGCTTTTTTACTGTCTTGTTTTTTCTGAAATGTTGCCATCTTGTACAAAACAAGTCAATAGCTTGCTTTTTTAAAAAAAAATCTGTCAGGCTGTAATACTGCTTATTAAGTTTTGTCTCAGAAGAAAGATTTCAGTCAAATCCTCAAGTTTTCTGCAGGGTGGACTTTGTGATAAAATGACTGTGAAGCCTTATTTTTTTAATCTCTAGTAACACTTACCCTCAGTGTTCTTAATCAAGTAGCTGTGGAAGTGGGTGCATCATGGAGGTCTTGGAGGATCCAGCCTGTGGTCTGTGTCACCATGGAATTACTCTCTCACAAATAGTATGTGTCCTGTTTCCTAAACTTCAAAGAATTATGAAGCCGTATTTTTCCCACCACTTCAAAACGCTAGTGACACACCTTTGCTGACACCCCCCATTCTGACCCTATTTTACTCTCTTTAGTGTGCTGATCTTGAATGTTCTCTGAGGTTCCAGTGAAGTTTAATTATGTCGTCAGTCAGGGATTCTGTTATCTTTAATTTTCCTTGCTCGTATAGTAGAAGTTGTAAGAAGGCAAATTAGAGGATGCTTCAGGACAAAAAGAAATAGGGAAACTCTTTTGGGCTTCTGCCACAGGGCAATGACTTTATGCATCGGGAGAGGAAAAGTGATTGCTCCAGGCTCAGTTATCTGGTTCTTGACTGTTTAATATATGATGCATCTAAAAAGAAGTTAGAAACTTATATGGCCAGATTTGGAAAGTATGTACAGTTTTTTGACTACAGAGTAATTTCCTTAAGAGAAAAGTTCTTATTTGATATTCTCAAATGGTCCAAATATTTTTCCATGTTAGTCTGCTGATAGATCAGAAAGTAAATGCAGAGCTTTCTTAAATCAACATAGAAAATAATTTTATTAAAATTAGTTTAAATTAATTTCTGGCAAGAACAATAAAAATCAATAAATATTTGGAATATTAAAATAAAAATTATCATGATTTTCACTTGAGGTTACTTTGTGGTTGGGATGAAAGAGCCTGGAGTTTGAGTTAAGAGTTTGGGGGTTGTGCAAGTTATAGAATTTTCTGGCAGTTCCTTGTTAACTCATAACTGTAGGCAAATGAAACCTAAGGATTCATTCAGACTTAGGATCCCAAGTCTGAATTCAGATGTATCAATTCACATTGCCCTAGCATGGGGTGAGACTGCACACTTGGAGGTTTCTAACTTCCAAGCTCAAGAACCTCGACATGTGGGTGGCCTAGTACAGAAAGGTGAAGTTCAGTGCTTGGATTTTAGTTTTTTTCTCAAGTGGAAAAATGAACACAACTGGGAATGCAAAGAGTAGGACAGTCACTCTCGCTCCCCTTTTGTCTACCAAAAGGGATTCCACTTTCCGTAGAACTAAAGGGAAGGAATTGGCTTTCCACTTGAAACACGTGTCTTCCTCTATAACTCAGAAGGGTCATTATTGGAGGATAACAATACATGGATTGAAAAAAAAAAGTGCATTGGTGAGGATAACTATGAATTCAAGCAGCCTCTCTGTGTCTTTTTGGAAGTGCATTATCCTCTGACCCTCTGACAGAGAGGTTGCACAGAAGAGATGCATCAATTGTGACCAAGCAAAATTAAAATAATTTCTGTGACCTTCTCCTTGCAAGATTTCCTGCATTTCTTTTAATTGAACCTAATACCATATAGGTATGCTTTTATGAAAAGCTCTTTGCAGCATGGACAAACTAGCAGTTTAAGTCCTCAGGAGGTCACATCCTGCTATTTCACCCTGCTTTTGTCCGGGACACGCTGCACTGAGGTGGATTTTGTCTTTGATGTGGCTTTGTCCTGTCCTCTGGCCTAATCCTTATGGATTTTACTTGTCCAAAATCTGAGCGTTCCCCTGGCAAAGATACGAATGTTGCCATGGTTTTTGTGGAAGACAAAATAATCTTGAAATTGTGTTACCTGTAGCTTGGACATTGTGGCAGGGTTTTGGTCTCAAACTTTTCCAACTGGGTATGAACATGTTATGTTTACATTTATTGGCTGCAGTTTTTAAACTCACTGATTTTCACTGTGATGTGGTTTCACTGGTGTCAGTGAAGCTGTGCATGTGTGAACGGCTGTGCGGAGGTGAACCAGCCACATCTCTTGTCCTTTAGCTTGGTAGCTCCATCAGAGAGCACTTTCTTAAATGAACACTTAAAGTTTGTTTATTCATTTTCCCCCAGAGAATATGTGCCTCAGTTACATTGTTAGAATCCAACTTGGGAATCTGCTGTCATGCAATAAAAAGGGTGTTTGGGGCAGTGATGACTTTCAGAGTTTGGGGTCTGCGTATGATCTTGGTGTGTGTTTCGGCTGAGCAGGTTATTTAGCCTTTAGGCTACAGCTTCTCTGAATGTAATGTTTTTTTTCCTGAATACCAAAAAACTTAGCATGGGTGTTTGTGTCTGCACTTTCAGATAAAAATCCCCATAGAGTACAATCAATGGACATTGTATGGAAATTTTATATTTTTTTTTTAACATTTGTGTGTTTTCCTTTAAAACAGTAAGTGCTGAGGCCTTCCTCAGAGCTGTGAAGACTGTAGTGGCCGATGCTCAAGCTAGCTATTCAGTAGTGCCATTAGGGTTAACTTAGTGCATTACCACAACAAGCATATTTTGAAAGGAATGCCAGAAAGAAAAACAAGAAAGAAAGATGACTAAATATTGTTGGCACTTGAATAAAACAAAAAACATAGAGTAATAATTTCCTCAGTCCCTGCAGTTATTCTTGAATTTTTAATATTGCTCTGTTTATTGTACCTTTACACTGCAGTCATGTTGTTTACCAAATAATTTCAGGCCATTGTAGTTGGAGAATGATGGCTTCCCAGAGTCACATTTTTCCAGACGTCAATATGTGGTAGGAGCTTCTGGCTGGGTTCTGTTCCTGGTTGATTCATTTGATTGTAGGCTGTCAAGTTTGGGGGATTTTTAAATAATTTTTTCAATTGTGAGGTTACAAATGAGTCATTCTGAAATGTTTCCCTTTTGGTGTTTTTAATGTCTGGTAAAAGTAAATCTGAAAAGGTCTTTATGTTTTTTTCCTCACTCCTTTATTACCAGATCTTAGAAGTGAAAGCCCTTTTACAATTACTTTTAAGGTATCATTAAGACCCTGTAAATATATTTAATCAAAATTTTTAGAAATTGTATAAAGTACAAGCTGTACAGACGTTTCAAAGGCAATATCATATTATTAAGTTTGGGTTCTACTCCCTTATTTTGGCAGCAGGACCCAGAGAAGCTCATTTTAGGCTCTCTTCGGCCTAAAGGAACATAAATGACCTAGTACAGCAATCACAGGTCCGCCTGGCCTTGTTTCTGAAAGGGGCCAGCAGAACAGGGCAAGTGAATACTCAGGTTTCCCCACAATACTTTCCAGCTTCCAGCGTGGATCTTTTTTTAGTAGAGTAGCTGAGTTATTTATGTTGTCGAAGGAGAGAACAATAAGGGCCATATACCATACCTCTGGAAAAAAGGGAAAATTACACATTTGTGTTCAGAGTAGGAGATGCCTAACCATAGTCACTGACTGCACTTCTAATTTAACTCTGTTGTCTTGGTGGGACACATGATGTTTCCACTTGTCTCTATATTAGACGCTATTTTACTTAGTTGCTTTTGACACTTTCTCCTATATTTCAAAAGTGCGGTGTGTCTAGGCTGTATTTTATGCCTCTGCTGCAGTGTCTTTTGCCAAGAGAAATCCAAGCACTGTGGAGATGGATAGCTAAACTGCGTAATCTCCCTGTAGCACACTGCATCCTGCTGCTTGTATACCAGGTCCTATGTTCCTTGCTCAATTTTCACAGTCTTTACAAAAGCAATTTTCCTTTGACCTATATAGGTGTTTGCTTGAGTGAAAAAGGAGTTCAGATGCCAGATTCAGCTCACTCGTGGCTGAGGTGACAAATAGACTGAGAATGCTATTACGCTTGGGGTTATCATGTGGGAAAGGTAGATTCTAGTTTTGCTTACATACTTAATTTGTATGCACTCACATCTAATTTTTACAGAAATAGATATATGTTAACTGCAAGGAAAATGAGAGTTAATATTCTTTCTTTTCTCACACTATACATAAGACTGTGAAAATGATTCTATGCCAGCGAGTTTTCTGTTGAATCCATGGATCGGGATAGTTTGTTGGAGTGTTTTTGACCAGCTAAGGCAAGAACCTCTGGACTGTTGGCTCTGAGCTGAGCATCCTTTTGTAATGGTAAGAGTAGATGGCTATTCTAAGATCATAGTTGATTCTTAGATTTTTCAGACTAGAAAGGACCTTTAAGATAAAGTAGTCTGCTCTTTTGTGTAACACAGGGAGTGGATGGATCAATGTGTTACCAGTGGCAGCCCCTTCAAACAGAAATTGCTTGATCTGAGCTTGTTTTCTAGGCTGGAGCATGGTACAAAGCATCTCTTTAAAGAAGGCTTTGGGCAATTTATATTTAAACTCTTGTGAAAGAAATTATGCATGCAAGTAGAAATCTATACACTATGCCCATGTAATTGGAACAGTAACATAAAATTACATTAAAGGAGGAAATTCATTATCATGCAATGTAATCAGGTACTGCAAGCTCCTGGTCATTAGTTTTAACATTTAAGAAGGAGAAATTATAGTTCAGGAAGTTGCACAGAAAGAGCAATCTCAAAGAGAGCTTAAAAGTACCTGCAACTAATCTAGCACAAAGAATTAAGTATTTCTCAAAATATATTGTATATAAAGAAGTGAGCACTGCAAAGGAGTGGTGGACAACAGCCAGGCATGTCAGTCCATCATGAATCCTCATGGTAGCAGAGAATTATCCCCAAAAGAACCTTAAAGGTCATTGATAAAAATCTTGAAAATCAATTTTCTGAGCGTCATGGAATAACTGAAAGAAAATCAACATGTACTTAATATGCTGAGGTTGCTTAACGCTAGATAAGGCTTTTGCACCTGAATATAAAGTATGCTGAAGTCTGACAGAGGAATATTCCTGTAAACCTGCAAATACATATTTAATAATCAAGACATGATGTTATACATTTACCGTATGAACAAACAGCTGCCACATAATGTCCTCAGTACCGCTGAAGGGAGCCTATGAATTCGTCTTCGTCTTTCTGATTAGAGTGAAACCAGACATAGTCATTATAACCGTCTGCAAACGAATGCTTTTAAATATACTTGCTCTTTCTCTGGCTCAAATCTTCTCTGGCTTATTTTAATCTTTATCCATATCTTGGTCAGGCAGAATACGGATTTTTTTTTTTTTTCTGTGATGGCTCACAGGTACCGGGGAACCTTTCAGCTTAAAGAGGAAGAACTGACCTAGTTTATAGGATGTTATTTATATCTCTAAGGGATTTCTCCTTATTTGGTATCTGCCATATAATGAAGAATTTTGTCGTAAAAGCTATACTTTGATCAGAAGTCACAAAAGGAGCATAAAAATTATTATCTTTTGGGGAGATATTGGAACTTTTGTTCTTGTGAATAATGTAGGTAGTTAACAGTACAATAACAAATACTGGGTATAGCAAGAACTTTATTACAGACTGTAGAGAACCACTGAAAGGAAGAATCGTCTTTCTCTAGGCATTTTTAAGCCTCAGTTCATCAATTCAAACCGCTTGAATATAGGTAATTACCAGGTAGAAGAGGGCCACTCATTAACAAGTATTAAGCATAAGCAATATTTTGCTTTCTCTGCTTTGAAATATTTTATGTGCTTTTCCAAGGGCAGTAGAAGTTACCTCATACAAAATCTCTGGTTTGGCCCCAAATGTAAACAATTTTAAAACTAAAAAAATGAGAGATTTATGAGTTACCTTATCCTTGCACTTGAATTCCAGTTTATGGAATTTTGAATTCCAGTTATTTTTCAGAACTTGCTCCCCCTTGTTTTAGTGGAGCCAACTCTCTCAACATTTTTGATAACCCATTCCTTTTTTCCAGAACTATCAGAACAAATAGCTTCAGGTCCAGTTAATAAAGTGTCTTGTATCTGCTTCTGGGCATCCCCAGTTGTTTGAGAGAGTGGTGCAGTAAGAAGTTGTCTTGATGTAATTCCGAATAGGCTCCATTCACAATCCATGAGATTTTAAATGATTCTGTATTTTTTTGTTACCATTAACTATTGTGGCTATCCCTGTTAGCCATATAGCTAGTCCACGCCCTCTCTGACTGTGGTTAAATTACTTTTTCAAATATGCCTGTTGGAAGCGTAGCCTGGCTTTTCTCAGTGGGGCAGCAGAGCCGGTGCAGTTTCACTACGCCAGTGGCAGAGCTGTGCTGCTCAGTGAAGTGGTGTTGAGTCTCCTGCCTGGTGACGGGGGACACAGGTCCCTGGAGAAACAGATGAGTTGATGTTGTGCCATGGACACTGTTTCCTTCTAGTATATGTGTTGGGGAAGAGATATGTCTAGGTAGGAAGCTTCTTTTTTGCTCAACATGCTAGCTTGATGTTTGAGCCATGCATAGATGGGGAGTTTGCCCCTGGGAGAATGTGTTACTTTTTGTTTGCCCAAGCTTCAAAGCTGTTGAGTGGTTAATGAAATGCAGTGCATCAGCACCTTTAGGAATGGGAATTTTAGAAACAATAGTGACTCTACTGATGCATGTTCTCCTTCTCTCTTCAGCTAAAACATGCTTCAAGTAAATGATAGCTACGGGGGGATGAGGAAAGTCCGTTTTTTAGCTGCCAATGCATTAAAGACATATGGTGGGGTCAAACGCATCGGAGCAATGGAGGTTGCCAGAAAATTCATAACCTCAGAACCACCATGTATGTCATAAAACAGTTAATATTAAAATGATTGATTCAGTCTTTGATGGTCTTCATACCATATGAGTCCTCAAATAAGTGAGATATGGAAAGAACTAAAAGAAAGCAAATAAAACACTGGTCCATTAGCACATGTAACAAAGGGGGTGTCCTGGTTTCAGCTGGGATAGAGTTAATTTTCTTCCCAGTAGCTGGTACAGGGCTGTGTTTTGGATTTAGGATGAGAACAATGTTGATAACACACCGATGTTGTAGTTGTTGCTGAGCAGTGCTTATACTAAGTCAAGGACTTTTCAGCTTCCCATGCTCTACCGACTGAGAAGGCTGGGGGTGCACAAGAAGCTGGGAGGGGGCACAGCCAGGACAGCTGACCCCAACTGGCCAAAGGGATATTCCATACCGTGTGATGTCATGCTCAGTACATAAACTGGGGGGAGTTGACCGGGGGCAGCGATCGCGGCTTAAGGACTGACTGGGCGTCAGTTGGCGGGCAGTTGCATCACCTCGTGTTGTTGTTGTTGTTGTTGTTGTTGTTGTTGTTTTATTTCAATTATTATACTGTTTTTATCTCAACCCACGAGTTTTCTCACTTTTCCCCTTCTGATTCTCTC
>NW_008795909.1:7463860-7495490 GCF_000699145.1 Aptenodytes forsteri
GGTGCTCAGTTGCCAACTGGGGTTAAACCACGACAGGGGGAAAAGTTATGCTTTTATATTCACCTGTAACCCTATCAGAGAATGCCAGACAATAATTCATCTCTAGCTGCCACATAAAAATATCTTCAACAAATATAGTGTTAGCTTCCCAGAAAAACACTAATCTTTAAGACAACAATAAAAAGGGCAAGGAAGAGAGAAAGAATGGTTGATGTATGAGTAATGTGCAATATATTGTACATGCTGGATTTTAAAACCAGTTAGATTACAAAAGGCATGTATACCAAAGCCAAGATTTTCAGGAAGAGGAGCCTAAATCCTGCTTGGATCTCAGTGTGTGCTAATGATTGCTCAGTGCTTCTGAAAATCAGGCAGGTACCTGAGTCTGTATTTAGGAACCTAAATTTTAATTTTTCTTATATTTTTTAAGTATCATGGTCTTCCTAACTCTGCACATATACAACTATGTTTCTCTAGTTGACACAGAGGACTTATCAAGAATCAGGACTCACTTGAGTCGAGCACTGCCAGTGGCCTGTTGTTGTGGTATTAGGCACTTTGAATCGTAAAAGGGATGGAAATGCCCAATGAAGTGGCTATAAACACGTCTGTTTCAGAGACTGAATGATAGTGAAAAGAACAAGAGGAAAAAAGTGAGGCTGAGTACGGCATAATGTCAGGGTAACTCCATGCCAGACACGTCCAGGAAAGACCCTGGGCACATGTATATATAAGAAATATAAGCGGTGTGAACAGCTTAGCTAGAAAACATTTCAGGTGCTTGGAGTACAATTCTGTTTCTTTTGAGGTATTGTAGTGGTTTGAGTGTTTAACATGGGGGAAGTTCAAGGGTGGGTACTGACTTCCCACTTCCATTAATATATTGAAGACTCCAGTGCTCATCTGTGTTTCTCTTTGTCCCCCTGACAGTCTGCTTTCCCTTACCTCTGGGGCAGTCTGTTGCCAGTCCTCCTGCATGGTTCAGCATATCATCCTATTTTCTATCTTCCCATCCTCTTCATTAATTAGGGATTTCTGAGGTATTTATTTTTGTCCCCTTTATTCAGCCAACTTGATGCCTCCTATGCATCAAAAAGTGCTGGCAGGGGTCTCAACAGTAAACAATGGGCTGTTGCCAAGGTATTTTCTTGAGGAGGTTGACCTGATGCTACCAAAATGTATCACACTGGTATGGTATGCAGGCATGCATTTAATAATACATGTGTATCCTTAGATTTATTTGAGATATTTAGTGACCTAATTTTATTGAGTACAGTCATTTGCCTCCAACCATGTAAGCATAATACAATCTAGTGTACTTAGATACTTTGAATAAAGCCATTTGAAAATATCCAGTCAGCCAGCTAGATTTTTGAAAAGAAGTGAAGGGGTAATAATCTTAAAATCTTAACTACTTGCACAGAGACTAAAACCATTTTAGAACCAGCAGAGGTTACCGCATCTTTGTAGAAGTGTACAAGGGCTAGGTACGTTGCCTCCAGGCACAGCAGATGGAAAGCACCCGGCAGAGGAATTTGGGAAGAGTAGCCAATACATGTTTTGCAGGTATTTTTGTGCTCTTTGTTCCCTTCAATTTTTCCCGGTTTAGTCAGTTCCTTGGGTTTCAGGGCTGCCAGAAAGGGAGCACCATGTTAATATGTAGCTTTTTAAAAAAAAAACCACATGTGCCTATTTTATTTTGTTTTTCTTTTCTCTACCTCTGAGGTGTCATCTTGCTCTTTCTTGCTTAGCTGTCATTTCTTGGCCTTTACTCCTGCAGAGAGAAATGCCTTAGTCTTCCAGGTGTTACTGACCGAGCCGAATACTATTGGCACCCTGACATTTTTCTAGCAGCCAAAAACATACCAACCACCAGTGCTCTTTCTTGCCACATTCTGTGCCAGTGACAGTGCCCTGCAAGTGGACGGTGGAGGAAACTCTTATTCCTATCACTCTGATTTGCACTATTTTCTTATCTGTGCACTAGAATCCCAAAATTTCTCACTACCTATTTCCCTGCGAGCATGGAAGCAGAAGTGTTTACAGGAGCAGAGTAAAAGGCTATGGTGCAGTTGTTGCATTTACGCTTTTACCTGTCCAGACTTTTCCATGGTTTATCAATCTGATGTTTTTACCACTGATAGTAAAAATGCTGTTATTGCTGTGCCCAAGGTTTCACCCAGAGCACATGTGACATCTTTTTAGTTGCGTGGTACTATCACTGAGTGACCCTGAATCCAGTGCAGAGGCTGTCTAAGAGCCTGCTTGCTCTCTGCTCCCTGCTACAAAAAAGACCTGAGGTGCCTCTCTGGACTCCCCAAACTTAAACAGATTTTGCCAGAACAAATGCTCTGTTTTAAGGTTTTGAAAATGCATTGACTTAATGAGTTATACCTAACGCTGCTTTCTTCTTCACCAAGCATCTGTAGAAATGCTTTTGTAAAGGAGAAATCTAACAATTGCAGGACTTTGAAAGATAATTGAGTTGTCTACCATAAACTAATGTCTCTCATTCATTCCTGTTGAAAGATCACAAATCTTTATTCAGTGCGAGCTAGTTCTTATCTAAATTGTAGTAAATAATATATGAATGTATAGGCCAGCTAATGTAGGACTATACAGTGTTTGGTTTTGAAGAATTGTACACACTTCCCAATGCAAAGGCATAAAGGAGGAGGGAGGAGCAGTTAGTTTTTCATATCCATGCATTGCAGGAAATAAAAGTTACAGCTCTAGTAAAATTCATATGCTAGACAACTGTAGAGCTGAAGAGACAGAGAATCCCAGAGGGTTAACTCCTCCTCACCTAAGCAAAGTAAATTATTTGACTTTTTGAAATGTCTTCTGAAATGTAATAAAATCTGAAGGGGGTAAGGATCTTCATCTCATTAATACAGGGTCCCAGCAAATGTCATTTTCTAAGCTGCTTTGGGAAATGGGATTCTTTTCAGATTTCAGCGAATAGTTCGCAGTCACAGTGCATTACTTTAGCAGCACATTTCTCTTCCTTACACATTACATGCAGCACAGTTTAAACAGTAGAGTGAGCTTATTTTGGCTTCATTCCTTTATATGAAGAGAGAGAATTTTGATTTGCTATATATTTCACTGCTACTGTAGATTCCCTCTCCTTCTTAAATGGTAGTTTATTAAGATTAAGTGCTTTCTTATGTAGATGTATTGAAAGGACCTTTGATTTGGTTTAAATTAAATTTGATTCAATTAAAATGTAAGATAGATTGAAGCACTTTCGTGAAGAGAAATTGAAAAAGGCTCCATGAAAGAGACCCAAAGCTACAATAGACATGGAATCCGGAGATTGCTATCAGGTAGGCAGGTTTTGAAAATTGGATACCAGAAACATTACTTTCAATGAAGAGTCTAACCTTGTGGTATCTAGGTGGAGTATATAAAGAATGAATCACGTGGCTCGTACCCTAAGAAATTATCCAAAGTGACTAACTGACTGGGTCAGGTCTCATTAACATTCAGCACCACTGCTCGGGCACAAAGAGAGAAAGAAGAAAAGAAAAGAAACATGAAAGGAGAGATTAAAGGAGGGGAATGAGACGGGAAAAAAGGAAGGATTTGTGAAAGCGTTATGAACCCACTCCTTTTTTCTTTGTAGTCTCCTCGATCCACATTAAATCTATATACCAGGCCGCTAGGATGTCCTCTGGACAGGGCAAAAGAGGATTGTGTGTAGCTCATCTGCACTGAAACCACTGCTGGAGACCTCTGAAAAATTTGCCTTGGTACTGAACCTTCGAATGGTCTTTCACCCTCACATGGAGGGGTTTATGAGCTGCCATTAGAGTTTAGAGCCACCATGAGCTGTGGGTTTGGAGCCCAAGCATTTCACTAAAACAATTGTTCACTAAAACGTTAATGTCAAGCATCCCAGATTGTGCCAAGGTTGTGTTATAGCCTGGAGCTGAGCCTCTACCTGGGAGCTGGCCCTGACTTCCAGCCCCGGCGAGGAAACTTTCCGAGGTGGGAGTCCTTACCCACCACTGCAAAGCCACCGATTTTTTCCACACAGACGATGTCATATTTAAGCA
Organism: Aptenodytes forsteri; assembly: GCF_000699145.1. Taxonomy (NCBI): domain Eukaryota; kingdom Metazoa; phylum Chordata; class Aves; order Sphenisciformes; family Spheniscidae; genus Aptenodytes; species Aptenodytes forsteri. Next base: position 7,467,922 of record NW_008795909.1, read on the forward strand.
GCTTTTTGGTCATTTCCAACACAGGCCAAATTTAAATCAGCAGTCTTGAAATACGAAGTATTTTATGTTATTGTGAACAGCCAAAGCTGCTTAGGCCTCTGCAGAAAGTTTAGAAAAGCTTTTTTTTTTAATCCCCTTTTTTTCTTTCTTTGCATATGTATGTTTTTTTTCAAACCTGGAAATGTGTAAAGGCTTTTGCATTCAGTGGCATTACACATGTATGATTTTTTACCGTTAAGTCATTATATGATTGTAAGTCACTATGATCAACTTAACGGTGACTTTGGTTTAGCGATACAATACTAACAGGCCACCAAAGAAACAGTTTGTTTTGTCAGTTATGTATAACCTGTCTTCTCATTTACATAACTGAAATTCTTAGAAATGTTTGAATATTATTTTCAGACTGTCAAAATTAAATATTTAAATTCTCAGCACTGCTTTAAAGATTTTATTTTCTTCTTTCTGAGGCAGAGTCACAAAGATCAAGTTTAATGTTAAAACATTGATTCTAGAAACAGTGATCTGTAAAAAAGCCAATTTCAACATTTTGTCTTGATTTAGTGAATTGCATTTAGATATTTTGCAGTCTGTTTATTGTGTGATATCGCATATCAAATGTAATCATCTGATCATGTTGACTTAGATTTGACAGTTGTCATATTTATAAAGTTATTTGAACTTCCACAAGTTTTTTTCTCTGTGCTGCTTGGTGGCAGTTAATAAGGGTTTGTCCCTAATTTTGTACTGGGGACAAAGCGTCAATTTAATGCCATAGTTTTAAATAGATATTTTTTAAAAGAAACACAATGGGATTCTGACTCCATTTGCAGAAGGAGAGGAAACAGTAAAATTCAGTTTTAAAAAGGAGCCACTGGATTCAGATATATGTATAGATGCACGCTGGTCTTGGAATAAGTGCACAGATATATGCCTTTCTTAGGAAAACTCATAGTATGTTTTCTGAATGCACATTAGGAAGAATAAATAGACTGTGGAAAAATGTATTAGGTATTATATAGGTCCATAATATATAATGTGCATTTCTGTTAATTGATGTAGCCAATGTAGGGTATAATAGCTGCAAAGGAACTGTTATGGTGCATGCTGTGAAGGCATATTAAAACAATACACAATAGTCATTTAAATTCTAATCAGACCTTTAACATACAGCAGTATTGGATCCAAGAGTATCTCTATGATTTTCCTGTCTCAAAGGAAAATGTTGTATGTTTTTATTTCTGCAATATTAGTAGAAAAGAAATGATGAGCCAAAGTACTGCTAGTGTATGGACTATACTACGTGTATACAAATTGCTTTGGTGTCAGGTAATATGAGTTTATTTTAGGTTAAAGCGGGTTGAATAATCTTTGTGCTTTTAATATGAGCGTCTAAACAACAGTTTCTGCTTGTACAGTGCTGTTAACTACTTTGAAGAGTCTTTGCTGATCAAAAAGCTGTTGTGTATGATTCTTTTATACAACTGAATACCTACTTGCCCATGTAATTCAATGCATTTCAAGAATGTGAGATGTCCAGAGCTTTTGACCTCAGTAAATGCAATAACACTGGATAAAGAATTTTTCAATTACCAGAGACCAAAAGTTGGTGGCTAGTGTAAAGTCAGGTACAGTATCTGTGGCACAAAAGGAAAAATGGGCACTGAACAATGAGAAAGCTTATAAACAAAGGTAAATACAAAGGATGTTATTTCCCTTGTATAATCCTCTGCACAATAGTATATCTTAAAGAATGTGATGCCCAGAAGCAGTGATCACAAATTAATCAAATATCACCTGAAAAGTAGAACCAGGGCTAAAAAGGACAGAGCTAATAAAGCAAAGGGTGAGATAAAAGGAAGGATTGCATGGGAAATGTTTGCTGATTGGAATACAGCGATAAAGATAAGGATGAAGAGTGTTTTAAAAATTGTGGTACGTTCATATCTCACAAAGAAATACTGTGATATCTTTGTATTTCATATATTAAAAGACAAAACAAAACTCCTTTTAGGGCTTTACGCTATAAAACCAAAGAACTAATCCTTTTACAGTAGCACCATAAAGGAGACCTCCTAATCCTTGTCAATAACTGTGTATCCAGTTATTGTATCAGTTCAGAATTTTTTGACAAACTCCCCTGCAGCCAGACTTGTCTGGGAACAAGATGGTCTTGGATGTCTTGAAACAGGCCATAGAAAAGCTGTTCTTTCAGTATGAAACACTGTATAGACCCTTTGAAAGTTCATCTAATGAATTTCATTTTATACTAAAGAACTGTTGCTACTTAGCTGTCACCTCCCATTTGTCTTGATTGTATCACAGCGAGACTGAAAGTTCAAAGGTGCGTATCAGAATTCAGAGCAGTGGCAATTCTTCAAGCTGAGTTTAAGGTAGACCTCCAGGCAAGACTTACAAACGTGTTTTCCTGGAGCTTGCTTTTCACACTCTTCAAATCATTAATAATTAGATATGTTGTCTGTGAAAAGCTTAGCTTGAGAATAATTTGTGCAGCAGATGATCTTTCCTGCATTTGACCCCATTTTGCTTTTACTGAGTGGAAAGAGTCCAGTTAGCTGGATCAGTCTGAAGAAGACAAAAGATAGTATGTGCTGGAGCTCGAGTCCAATCCAAGGTGACATTTTTCAGAGTCCTGCTCTGAAAATACAAACCCTATCTCCATATTTGATTTCACAGGAAAAGTGGCCTGCATCTGCTGGATACGTGGTCTGGTAGTAGCAAGCCTGGACAAGAATTTTGCCTACCTTGAACAAGCTAATTTCCGAGCTGCAATGCTCACTTCAGTTTGGAAAGAAGGGAGGTGTCTTTGCTGGTCTCTAATGATGCCTGTCCTCTGCTGTCACTTTCCCTTCTGTGTCTTGTCTTTCCTCCTACAACTTCTTAATTTTTGGTAGGAGCATATTGAGGATATTGACAGAAAATATGTCTTCCACAAACATTGAACACTGAACAATCCTTTGTGTTGCCTTTTAGTTTCTGCACTGGGGACAATCCACGAAATGGGGCTTCTTTTTATTTTTTTTTTTTTTTTTTAAAATGGGGCTTCTTTGTCTTTTTTTTTTTTTTTTTTAGGAAAAAAACCTCCTCTTTGCAAGTTCTAGCTATTTCCTTTGTCCCTTCTCTTATGGTCCAACAGAGTTTTTCTGCTTTATGCTGCCATGCTGATATGCAAGCTGCCAAGCATTACCACCTCTGTCTCTAAAAAAGAGCTGATATTACATGTGAAGGGGAACAGGCAAGTGCTTTCTACCCAGCGAGCAGCAGAATGGAAAAGGGATCACCATGGCAGCGGTGTTATTAAGTGCAAAGCCTCTTTTCAATCATTTTCATTATATACCAACTCCCCAACAGTATTCTTTTCCCCTAAAGGTGGCAACTGTATTGCAAGCTGGCTGCAAGGCACAGATGCCAGGTTCAGAAATGCATTACAGAGTTAGCTTTGAACCCAATAAAAATACGATCTTGTAAGATCTTTGCTCCAGGCTTCAGGCTGGTGCAGTGAAGGATGTGGACACAGTTTACGGGACTGGTGTCAGCTTGCATGACTGCTGGGTTGCCTTCCCCATTCAGGTAACGTGGGCTTTTTTTTCTTGTCTGGTGATTGTCAGTGCCTCTTTTTTTCAGTGAGACACAGCAGGGAATAAGCTCATGAGTGAGACACCTTAGGAGCTAGCTGCACGAAATGCACTTAGATTTCTCATAAAGTCCTGGAACCGCAATAGGTTTGAGATAATTACACCACTATTATGCTTGATTGCTTAAATATACTTTAAGAATTCATAAACAAGCATAGACTCCTCATGAAATAATAATGAAATAAACATGGCAGATGCATATTTCCATTTCAAATTTAGATGAGGTGCCTCTGAGTTCAGTTTGTCATTAATTTTACTAAAATACAGTATATGTAATTTGGCTATTTAGATGCAACATGCTTCACTGTACATTCTGGCCTACTCTGTATACATTGCCTGATCGTTACTCACACGCTACCCCTTCTCTGTGTCTCATTGCATATTTCAGGAAGACTCTGCTGCGTGTGTGCGTCTGTTATGCTGCTGTTTCTTAGTTACTCTTGAGAATCTTATTGGCTCAGACTTTAGACTGAAGCAACGGTGCAACCTGAAGGGTATGTGTTACCTAATCTACAGGAAAGTGATTGCTCTCATTCTGTCCGTACTTCCATGCTGTCAAAGCCTATGCCAAAATACAAAACAGTGGGCTGTTTGGCTCCATCCCTTAGTGTGGCTTTTGCTCATTAATGAACTTTTTATTTTAGCTCAAATAATAAAAGAGTAACAGGAACTCAGCAGTTGCCTGTGTTGTTTACCTCCTCAACAGGTTCTACATCTGTCTCTGCTTCTTGATTTCTTCTATGGTAGTGACTGCAATGAAGTACCGCTGGAATTTAATTTTGGCACTGCTCTCTGAACAAGAGGACTAAGTCTCTTGGGGACTATACAAGGGAATATAAAATGCCCTTTCTGTTGTGCTAGGAATGCTGTGTCTTCTATTGGCTGGGGTGCATCTTTCACCTAATGTCCTTAAAGATGGCACCATTTTGAGCAAAAAAGGCAGCAAATTACATAATAACAGTACCACAAGGAAAGTGAGCTCAACACTGGTCAAAGAAAACTCGAATTTGGTATTTCCATGTGAGTCTTCTTAATACCTGAACTGAAACAGATAGAAAGAGAAAATGTACTGTTGTTTCTATTTAAAAATGAACAGCACTATAACTATTCCTTTTTATTTCAAGGAAGAAATAATTGCAGTAACCTAGTGTTTGGTAGCTCTTGGCAAAAGCTATTTCCTTAAAACAGTAACTGGTATTGTCCAAGGAAAGTAAAAAGAAGTTTCTCAATGAACCAACTGAAATGTACCTGTCGCTCTAACAAGCTTTCTGCATATCGGTGAGCAGAACAGAAAAACTTACAGGTTGAAATTTCCTATAAAAGATGTGGCAATGGGATAAGCAGGTATCCATCACCAGTACGATATTTAAGTAGCTCAGAATGCTTTGCTTCTGTCAGAATCATGAGGCATGGAGCTCACCTAGGGCTCCTTTAGAATTACCAGTGCTTGAGAACAAAAATTACAGATAATTTTCCTTTCATCTCTTCTTCCCCATTTGTATTTCAAGGTCACCATCATCCCCTTAATATCAGGACCCCTCCCTGTAGCAATATGCTAAGATTACTCTTATTTTCTTGGAGGTAATGCTATGAAATTACCTACGATGGTCTTTTGGTAATCTACGCAGTCATGTGGATGAATATTTTTCCTACACAGATTGCTATCCGTCAGTAGACTGCTTTTCTGCCATGTTGCACACTGTTTACTGAAAACTCTCTATGAAAATTTTTTAATGTGCCATAAACTTAGTATTTGTTTTCAATGTATTTTCATGTCGCCTTTATGTATAGTAATGAGCTGTGTTTAGTTGTCAAGTATCAGGGATGACTTAATCCCATGAGGATTGAGAGATCTTTAAAACAAGCTATGGTTTAAAAAAGGGGGAAAAAAGAAAACTACTATATTTTTTAGTAAAATTAGCCAACTTTAATTTCACATTTTAATAGAACAATTACATCTAGTTTTCTACTCTCTCAATCAAAACAATCAAGTTGGTGCCAGTATTCACCTGGCAAATATTCATATAACAATTACAAAATGCTAGAGAAAGCGTTCCTCTCGTTAGTCGAAGAACAAGGAGTGCTGTTAGAATATGGAAAACATTATTCTCTGTATAGTACATTCTGCATCTATTTACCTTCAGAATTTTTATTACATCTAGTTTTCTACTCTCTCAATCAAAACAATCAAGTTGGTGCCAGTATTCACCTGGCAAATATTCATATAACAATTACAAAATGCTAGAGAAAGCGTTCCTCTCGTTAGTCGAAGAACAAGGAGTGCTGTTAGAATATGGAAAACATTATTCTCTGTATAGTACATTCTGCATCTATTTACCTTCAGAATTTTTAATTTTTTTTTTTTTTTTTTTTTCTTTTTATCCTTCCTGATTTCCAGCACTGATTTCAGGAAAAGTATGTATAACCTCATGAATAAATGGATATTCATGTTTTACAATGGTTATGAGGCTATGTATAGCGCCAAACAGCATGAAATGGTTGTAACAGGAAAGGTTAATGAAGGCATAGAGAAATGAAGTTATTTGCTAATGTCACACAGCTAAGTTTATGACAGAAGAAAGAAGTAAGAAGTAAGATTGCTTCATTTCCTGTCAAATATCTTAATCACAGGATTATCTCTTTTTTTTTTTTTTGGACGTAACATAGAACATGTTGCATTAACATTTTTAGGTATTGACTTTTAGGTTATTAAACAAAAAACAGTCCATATTTTTGAAAGGGCAGAACTAAAAGCACTCAGGCAGTTCTTTGCATCCTCAGCGAGACACAGCCTAATACCAATACTTGTAATTGGAACAGAACTTGTTTAGACATACAGAAACATGCAAACCAAATAACTCTGATTTTCTGCCCATCAGGAATTGTATGTCGGCCTCCGTTAAAAAAATTCTCCAAAACTGTGCAAAGAGGCTACTTAATCACATCTTGCTGTGGGCAACAGTGCTGAGTTCTGCTGAGTGAAAGTCAATTGCACTTTGTTACTTTCTTATTTTAGTATTTATAATCCATGGCATGGATTGACATTGATAATTTCCATTACTTGGTGTATATATACACATTCTCTCTCTCATTTGCACACACACACATGCATGTGTACGTTCTATTGTTATCTCGCTCCCCCTTCCTAGGCCTCTCACTTCTTGCAGGTAGCAAGGTGCGAATGGATTTTCTGATGGTCTAATTACTTCTGGTTTTGGTTCTCCAATATCTTACCAACCTGCATATTGCAAGAAATTGCTGTGAATGGAAATTAGTGTGATTCTGTGTAGAGACCCTCTTTGTCAGCCCAGGCAGAAGGAAGGCATGCTGGCTTCTTTTTACCATCCTGACCCTGCAAATTTAGTGACGGAAGAGACTCAGAATAACTGAACCAGGTGGGTGGGAGAGGAGGGAGAGTTAAACAAGGTGGTAGTAGCTTCTCATGCTGCTTTACAGGTGGCTTATTATATTGGCCTTTCCCCAGTTGTAATTTAACATGGAGGATGGGTGTCCAGGAGGTAGTTTTATGGCTGGCTTTTGCTGCGCTGTTTCTAAGGAAGCCCTTTTTTTTTTTTTGCCTAGAGAATTTTAAGGCCCTATTTCAGTTTTCAAGGCACTTTGAAATGCCTGAAGAGGACCAGCTGAGAAAGGCCTATAGTGGTTCAAGTTGAAAGATGTTATCTAAGTGAAGAATGTAGTTGCTATCCTCTTACTACTTTAGATAACTTCTTATTTAAATAGACTTAGTAGGTTTTAATAGGTTTCTGTGCGACCCTTTCAGATTTTGACTTTCACTCCAGGCTAATACCTAATTTTTAAAAGTGAGTTTACAAATAAAGTTGGGTGATTCCAGGGCACCCTTGGCTCACTGTTGTGGTTTAACCTCAGTCGGCAACTGAGCACCACGCAGCCACTTGCTCACTCCCCCCCCTCCCCGCTGGGATGGGGGAGAGAATTGGAAGAGCACAAGTGAGAGAAACTTGTGGGTTGAGATAAAAACAGTTTAATAATTGAAATAAAATAATAATAATAATAATGTAATATTAATAATACACAAAGCAAGTGATGCACAGTGCAATTGCTCACCACCTGCTGACCGATGCCCAGCCAGTCCCCGAGCAGCGGCCCCCCCGGCCAGCTTTCCCCCAGTTTATGTACTGAGCATGACGTCCCATGGGATGGAATGTCCCTTTGGCCAGTTTGGCTGTGCCCCCTCCCAGCTTCTTGTGCACCTCCAGCCTTCTCAGTCAGCAGAGCATGGGAAACTAAAAAGTCCTTGACTAGTGTAAACACTACCTAGCAACAACTAAAACATCAGTGTGTTATCAACTTTGTTCTCATCCTAAATCCAAAACACAGCCCTGTACCAGCTACTGCGAAGGAAATTAACTCTATCCCAGCCGAAACCAGGACACTCACTTCATGCTTGGCAAGCCATCAAAAAGAAATTTGTCATGTTTCCAGCAATGGCATCCGTTTATATGACTGCCTCTATAAAAATGTGATTAAAATGCTTAATAAGGTTGGGGTTTTGCCCAAAGCACTCTGACTGTCTTTGGCTTAGCACATCTTCACAGTGACATATTTGGCTTTCTCATCATATCCTTTATGCAGATTAAAGGTAAATATATCTTGAATGATTGATAAGATGGAATCTATACTCTTTGAATGTATAATTTAACAGCTGTAGTTCAGTAGCATATGCGTGTGTGTGTGTTGATACACATGTAGGTATTTATGGATAACACACCTATGCTTTTCTGTATGTTCTCCTGATGCACACATGGCAGACTGTTCATATATCATGTCTCACTGGATATGCTCCAACTTTCTGTCTGGTAACACACTGTTTCGGGTTGCTCTTTAAAACATCTGCATGCTACAGAGATTTCATCATTTCCCATCCAAGGGTGGGATTTCACTGCTCAAAGATAATATTGAATCCCAAGTCAGGGACCAATTTAAGGTACAGTGTTTTCCAACACACCAAATCTTTAGCTTGAGCTTTTCAGCACTGGTAGCAGAGATTTCCAACAGCCTTTCTGGACCTGGCAGGTATGGAGAAAATGTGCTTTAAATTGTGACATTTCCATGTAAAGAGATTACTTCAAGTCCTTCCTCCACAATCAGGCACGTTGAGATGAGAATAGTTGCAAAGGACCATTTTCCCAGAGGCTCCTGTTTCAACATGAATGGCCCATGAATGGCTCTGGATGAACATCAGATCAACCATACCAAAATCAGCACAAAACGATTTCTCAGCTGCACTACTTTTGTAAGTTCAAGAGTGCAGAACAAAATAAAGCAAATTTATGAGTAGCTTTTGTGAGCTACTTATTTCAGGAGCTTCTGCCAAACTGTCTAGCGAGCACCATAGCTTGCTTGCTGGGAGGTGGGAGATTGTGCAGACCCTTTTCCCCCTACAGGGTTTTCATCTGGCTGTGCCTCTCTGAATGCAGCTGGGTGCTGCATGGAGTTCCCCAGGCTCTCAGGGGCCTGCTTTGGCAAATGCTGTTGAACACTGTCAAAGGACCATGTGATGGCAGCAGGAAAGTCAATGCTAGAAAAACTCTCCCAGATTTCAGTGATGTAATGCTTTTATGTATGCTTACCACATCATTGGGGTTTTTTTAACGAGGTGCAATCCTCCTTTGGATGCTGTCACACCAACTTAAAATTTCAGGGTTTTTGTTTGAGAACATTATTCTGCTCCTTATATGGAGAAATGTGATATTTTAAAAAGACATACCATAGAGATATTATGCATTCTCACTTAATTTCCTCTACCTGCCGATCAATGCACAGTCAGAACAGCCTGAATTTCTTGTGATAAACAAGGCCTAATGGAGCAATGCAGTTGCTTCAAACTTTTGGTGATAAAGCATTCTCGCTTCGTCTTCCTTTACTTGCTTCCTGAATCCCTGTAATTTACAATATATTTACGAAAGAGCTGAGGTTACAGGGCCATGGCTGGAAGCTCTGGGAATTAATTGTGATGAGCAGTCTCTGTATTTCTTTTCCTTTGGAGCCTCTAATATACTGTTCTGCTCAGGTCCTCTGAACACCTCTGCAGTCGACTTTTAAAACATGACTGTCGCCCCTCTTATCACTATAACACATAATTGTATAAAAGGAAGCTGACAGAACTAATTTGGGCCTTTTCCCTAAAAGACGTCATCTGGCAATCTTTGTTTAAACAGTGTGAATGTTATTAATCTTGGTCTTTATTTCTTTTTTTAATCTTAAAATTAGACAGTCCAACTTTGATTGAAGCAATTCTCATGGAGAAGTGAAGATTAGGTCTGTCACAAGTAGTCAAATTGGTTTATAATCTGCTGTGTGGCTTGTAAGGAGTTCAACTAGTGTGTAGTTATTAACCATGTGCATTTTTCATCTGGATCATGGATGGACAACTCTGAACATAAATATACATAATATATACTAGATATGTAATTTGTCCTTGGTAGATAAAATTCAACTAATGCAGGTAACGCTTGTACTGCTTTGTCCATCTCGCTAGCAGTTTTAGGAGGATATATTGTGAATTGTCATAGAAATATGACAATTATGTCTTTCACATAAGATTCATAGCAGCGGTGAGGTCCATGTTCTCACTTAGCACTTACAATGGAAATTGAGTATTGCAGAGGTCTTGCAGTGTCTTTTTACAGAGGCATGAATTTTCATCCTGTGTCTAGTTCATGTAATGGTGTAAGCAAAGATTAATTTGACATGTCAGAAGTGGAAAGGATAGCTACATTTAGGACTATAATCTTCCCTTATAACATATTAATGACAGTTTGATACCTCTGTCAAAAAGAAAATGTACCTCTTAATACTCTTAGTAGTGGAGTATATTTTATTTATTTTATTAGTAAGACAAAGAACACAAGATGTGAATTGGCATTTCAGCCAATTGTCTTAAAATTACATAGTGTAAGGGTATAATTGTTACCTTCAAAAAGCTAGCTGGACTTCTTAATGATGCCTAAAGGTTGTGGTGCCACTTGAAGCAATTACTGTTGTGTCTTTCACTGCTGCCCTCTCACAGTAATGTAGCAAGAGGCCTAACTGCAAAAGTCAGAAAAAAAATACCAACGCGTTAAATAGACTATTTCTTCAGTTGTAACTACTAGGGATTTAACTGCTGTCTTTACAAGACAATGGGACTCCAAGGCCAGTTAGAATAACAACAGGCTTTCATTTTCTTGTTGAAAATCCTTGGTTTTCTGTATTAGCTCGGCTTCTACAATAGGTGGTAAAGGCAGAATGTCAAGATAAAGTCAGTTGTTAAAGAAATATTTACTTAACACCTTAATGAATCAATCCATATTTGAGTATTTTAGATCAAGGCTTTTGAGGAGATTAATCCTAAATGACCTTCAAGGTTTTTGAGAATATTGAAGGCAATTCCACTTATTTTTGAGTGCCATCTTGAAGAATGCTAATATGGCTGGCTGGAAGACACCAGTTCCAAGGTGCATAAAAACATGATACTGTGAAATCAGCTTCATTTTCACTGGAATGAAAAGACCTTTTGAAAGGTTTTACAAAATATGAGAGCAAATAACCTGCTGCACTTCAAAGTTACTAAGCGCTTGGGGCTTTCATTTGGCATGAACCAGATTCAAGCCACTGAAAGAAACAGCGTAGGGATTTGAAGTTGGGTTTTCTGCATCCTAAATGAGTGATCTTCGTTTTAAGAGGTATACTGCTCTTTTTTTTTTTTTCTTTTTTTTTTTTTTTCTTTCTGTGTGTTGTCTGCTTAATAAGTTTGTTCTTCTACATGCTGAGCGTAGGCAGTTAAAGATGTAGTGGTTTCTTGTTGTCCTTTGGTAACAGTCAAATAAGTTTTTCAAAGTGAAGTGTGTTCAGATGAACAGTTTTGCCCATCCCTTGAGGGCTTTTCAAACTTACTTTGTTTAGAAGAATTTAATTGCCACACTGCCATGTTCTAGCCATGTGTAAAGTATTGTGGAGCTCCATAACAATACAGTGGCTTTGTTGAGGAGATACTGATTCCCTTTAGCTCCTTCAGCTTCCTCAGAAAGTCCCTCTGGGCTAAATTTTCTTCTGGCATGCCAAGCTGCAAATCTACGGAAGTAGCTGGAGCACTGTCCCGTCACTCTTTTGGCCTTGAACCTGAGTTTCCAAGCTGTTAAGGAAAAGAGCACGGGTTTTTTGGAAGCTGTCAGGAAGCAAAAAACGCCCATCAGGAATCACGTTCACTCTGTAGCTGAACTGTGTTTTTGCTAGGGCATGAGTAGCCTTCTGCACTGGATAGTGCTGGGAGCTGGGCGGATCTTCAGTGTGAAGCCAGTAATATCAGCTAAGCTGGAGAATAGTTATGTATTAGAAATGCTCATGCTATGTTGTTACTCAGAAAGGTGGTGGCACCCTTATGTGAGCCGTTTTGTTTTTTCCCCCTTTCTTTGTGCTACTGCCTTATGTGAGAGGAGATGGCTCCAGAAATATGTCCCTTGTAAATACGTATTTTAAAATCCTATCTCATCTGGTCCCTTTAAAAAATAAATGGAAAATAGAACACTTGATAAAATTTTAGGCTTTCTATTCTTAAAGCTTTCCCCAGGCTGCCTTATGATTTCTTAAGTGGCATAGTTTGGTGGCTGATTATACTACCAGTTTTGCAGTACATAACTTCTAACAGAGAAAACCTATTATATGGCTGAAAAAATGCATATGGGCACTGCCCTTGCCTGCCATATCTATCTCGCAGCTATGCCACATCAGTTTAATATTAAACTCCTAGTAGTTTTATATTTTGTGTATAAAGTGCTGATAGCAGAGAAATGCTAAACTTACCAAGGTTTTTGTTTTGCTTTGCTTTATGAACATCGTATAATGGGTGAGGAAGGAGAAACAATAGGTCAGTAAGAAATAGAACCGGACCAAACCACATTGTCTGAACTGGGCAGTGTCAAGCTTACTGGCTGCAAAGGGGAAGACGGGGTGTTGAACAAAAGTGCAGTGCCAGCATGGTACAATTTGGCGCAGCACATGTGCATCACCCCCTCCACCAGAGCCATGACCGCACTCTCTTTGGTCCAAATCGAAGCTGGAAGTCCACTAAGTTACATACTGCACAAACACAAAGTAAGTGATTTAGAAGAGACTGGAAACTAAGTATAAGAAATAAATATGGCGGGAGAACGGGGCACGGAGGTAAGATGTCATTTGGAAAAGAGGTATGGCACATGAATGGCAGAGCTCAAATAGACTCAGGCATCCTGACATCCACACTAACATCCTGTCCCCTTCACTGCATTGCGTCTGAAAATATCCTGCCCTGAAAAATGGCAGTAGGTGCATACTGAAGTAACCTGTGCCAAGCTAGATGTTTCATTTTATTTTCATTTGTAATTCAGGAAACACGTTTTGCAGAAAAATGTCTCGATGGTAATACTCATTACAAGTAGTGTGTGCTGTAGGTTTCTCATTCTGGGCAGAGAAGTACTGTGCTTGCACTCTGAATCTTTATTCCAGTAAACAACTAACTTAAGTCAAGCTCTGAATTGAATATTTGTGATTACAAATACGTTTACAACTGGAAGAGGCCAGGTAAATAGAAAAAAGATTTCTTTTGTGCAGGACAGGGGATGCCAGTGCAGTCTAAATATTCAGCATTCTTGCTCTGATATGTTCTTCTGACTACAGTGACACCTGCTGAGATTATATTGGATTCTTATTTTACAATATTCTTTTTCTAAATTAATTACCTATCTGTAATCAGTCAACCATGGCTGCTGTTTGTAAACAACATCTCCTGTACAACTCTGAACAAGTGAATTAATGCCAATTAATTTCCAGTTATATTATTTAAGAGGCAGAATGATAGTTGGGGCAGTAGTATCTCTTGCTGTCTTTACGAATAGTCTCTTGAGATCCTTAATGTCCAAGGAAATAAAAAAGAAGCAGATAGAAGGGGAGCACCATCATATGCTATCTGAAAAATGGTGTCTGGTGATTGTGCGCCCTTCTCAGGAAGGGAAACTGGAGGACTGGGTGTCAAGAGGAAAGTCTGAAGCAATAATCTCATGGGCTGGAAAATGAGCATGACATTACACAACATGTAAAGGCTCCCCTTTGAGAAAATAGTTGTATTAATAATCAGAAAATGATGTTGTCTCTTGTTACAGGCGACCTTTTTAAGCAGACGTTTTAGATATTTTGAGCTTTCACATATAAAAATAGATTATAAATTGATTACTTGCAGGGATTTTTATTCCTATCAGGAGATAGTCCAGTTTGCAGAGTTTTTGTTTGTTGCTGCTTCAAAATAGAGATAGAGTTTTAAATGGGGCAGTTGCTATCTAATAAGTCCAAAATGTGACCTGTTTGGACACAGCTGGACGCTGGAAGAGAACGTGCTGCTGCAGAGCCAGCCAACAAATGAGGCTGGGAGAGGGGGGCTCCACCTGGGACCTAACCAATGGCTCCACCTGGGACCTAACCAGGACAGCAAAAGCAGAAGTGTTGGAGCACTGCTAGGAGGAGATGCAGCAGGCTTGGGATGGGGAGGAAAATCAATGAGAAACAAAGCCTTACTGCTGAGGACGCACAAATAATGGAAAGTGACAACACAAGGTAATGGAAAGGAATATATATACATATGTATATATAATTGTAAAAAGCCTCATTAAGATGCCGGAATTTAGTGTCATGCTGCAACTAAAAAGCACACTTAGAATTCAAAACTGTCCTCTTGCCAGCAGAAATGAACTGTGCTCTGGAACAATTAGACCATGCTTGTGTGTTTAGTATTTACAAGGCTGAATTAAGCTGCAAAATTAATGCTTTAGCCTTTTACCTTCTGGTAGGTTGGTCTAAAATCATTGCTGGGTCTATACTTTTTTGATTTTTTTTTTTTTTTCTGGCTGAGTAAAAACAAAGTGAGAGGTTTGCTTTGTAAATGCTGGTCTCCATATATTCATCTCACATTCATAGTATTGCCCATCAAGATGTCTAAGACTGGAGAAACATCAATATCACCATCTGAGACCAGTGATGGGCCACATAGGGTTGGTTCCTTTGGAGACATCTTCCTTTCCTGTCTTCAGAGAACATTCTGCATTTACCTCCTATTCTCATAAGCATTAAACACCCTTCTGATTCTCTGTATCTTGCGGAATGTTTTGCTTACAAAGATCCAGAAAAATGATTATCTGAATAGAAACCATGTATAGAAACATACAAACCTGTGCAGAAAGGCAGATTTATTTCTTGTGACTCACTTGAGCCATGATATTGAGTGGATTCCTATTTATTATTAAAGTCAAGAATAAAAGAGGGATATGAGTCTTTCCCTGGGAAAGAGGAGGAGGAGATGTAAGGAGAACTGATCCGAACAAACTGAGGATAAGGCTGATATTATTTCTGGTTCTTATTTAAATTAAAAATAATACTTGGGAAACAAAGTTTGAACTGGGCCACTGTGCGGCTATTGTGTTAGAGACAGAATTGCGTGGCATCTATTTTACTCATATTGTGAGTTTTAATTTAATACATACGTCCAAATAAAAAAATATTTTCCACAAAATATTTTAGGCATGTTTTGAATTATGTACAGCTTTTTTTAATAGGTGTATATATATTTGTGCGTGTGTATTTTCCTAGACAGGCCTATTTCCTAGTTTATTGACAAGGTATTCTTTTTCATCAGCTTTTAGTATGCTGACACATATGTATCTCTTGCTCTATGCACCAGCTGAGTTGTTCTATCTAAATGTAAAGAGTTTTCCTGGCTAGAATACAGTGTACAGGATGAGCTAAGTCTCTTGGGTCTTGCTTACAATCATAAGCTGACACTGATAGCATTTTGCAGATGGTGCTTGGATGGACAAAAGAAGCGAACATATACAGATCTAATGAACGCGCTGAATTGGTTTCTGTTCAGCATTTCTCACTGGACTACCAGAGAAAGGAAATTAAATCAACTCACGACAGCTATCTTGCACATCTCACCTGGGAAGGTATGCATGAGGTAGGACAGGCACTGCTTAACATTAATCAGTCTCCTGAAGTCATTACATTCATGAGGAAATGTAATTCACATGTGATTACTTTTTAATTTACTCTGTAATCACATTCCAAGTGAACAGGGCAAGCTTAAAATGAAATTTAAAAGTCAAATACTGCTTTGTATTAAGAATTCACAATTTTTATATGCACTTAGGTTAATAAAGATTTTACAATAACCATTTGTGACTGAACATATAATTTTTTGATAGAAGCTGGTGCCATACTTTGGGTAAAATGTATTTGATTTTTGTCCAAGCATTGTAGTGGACCCTAGGAGTTTCAGGATTATGTTTCATACTAAATTTTCGGCTTGTTTAAACTTTCTTCTTTTAATAATAGAACAAAACAAAATGACTGTATCCCAGATCTCAGTTTGTGTGAATTAATGCATTTTTAATTTCTGCTTTGCCTCTGAGGCAAATTACATGTTTGTTACATGTTTGTTACTTCCATCAGGAAAGACAGGCAAGATTTTGTAATAACAGAACTGAGTTTATAGATGAGAAATGTGGATGTACAATCACTTCATGGTTCCTCAAGTGTTCCTTAAACTTGTTTTGATCCTAATTTCAGTGAATCAATTATGAAATTCCTGTATGTCATAAATGGAGCTGGGAGCTTTTCAGAATAGCAAAACCCCTTGAAATAATCTAAACTTTTTAGTCATTCTTAGCTCTATGCTTATCACTTTCATTTCTACAGAATTGTAATTTAACATGAAGTGGTCAGAAGTTCGGTGTTACTGCATCTGAGTATTGCAAGCTAGAAGGACGTCTGGGATAAATTAAAGCTGATTTACATTGGTTTAGTTTAAAAGGCAAAGTGAGCTCTTTCACATAACACCGGTTTTTTGTTTTCTTGGTGCGAATCTAGCCCTCTGTTCCAGGCATCCCTGCCTGCAGTGTATGAGTGACCTTGTTATGCTTTCACAGAGCATGGTGTGTCCCAGAGAGCCCCGATATTCTAATTTCCTTTGCATGGGGTAGGGGCTATGTCAGCAACAGAGAGAGGACAGAAGGCATGAATCCACCTCTGTACGCTCACCAAGCTGAGGACTGAGAGCCAGAGCTCACACTGGCAGTCGCTGTGGAATTGCTCCTTTGAGTTTTTGGGTCCAGAAAGTTAAGAGGGGCACACTCCTTTGAGCTGGACTATCCAAGCTGTGGGTGAGGAGTGGGTTGGAAGGGTGCTTAGTGCATGAAAAGGGTTGCAATTATTTTGTTCTGGCTGTGTCCCCTAAAGGAATGAGAACAAAATTTCTTTTATTTCTTCACAGTTTGCTCCGTGAAAGTGAAGATTTGATACATATGTTCTAACTGATCTCTTGGCAATGAAATACCATGCATTAAAAAAGGTAGCGTCCACCTACATACAAATACATGTGGTATAGGATTTTGGTTCATTTTCTACTACTTATGGCAGAATACTCCCTGCACTCTTTATTTCTGCACAGAGGGAAAGACACATTATGAATTAAACTGGGGGAATTTCTGAAACACATGGTACCATTGCTTCCACCCTTCGTGAAGCAAGAAAGGATATTTTGCCACTAGAGCTCACAGATTTCTGAGTCTACCAAAGGTCTCGTACCCTTTGGTTTGCTTAGCAGCATCTTCTAGAGTGAGAAAACTAACAGGTAAACCTCGTCCTGTGGATCCTCGCAGGTTTGGTGTAGTCCTAGTCCTTGTCTTCAGAAGTCGCTGGCTGTCTCAGAGCATCACCCACTTCACGGGGCACTTTGGATGCCCTGTATCACTTATGACTATGACTTATATCCCTCTGCCTTCACATGTATCACTCGTAAGGGAGGTATCAGAGTAATTAGGGATATTGCTTTTCACTTAGACCTTTTAATGGGAGGGAAACGAGTTTGAATCTGAAGATATCTCTGCTGTTCTGCTTGCTGGTTATTAGTGATTTGGGGATTTCTGATCCCAGAGGCTGGAACACATCTGCAGAAAGGAGACTGTGCTGCTAACTTCTAAAATGTAAACACAGATTTTTATCTTGTGAAGTATTTTAGCCTTTGCCAACATCAATATAAAATAGATCTTTTGGTAGTATTTTTTAGTTGACTAACAAAAAAACAATTTTCCATTCTGAAGGCCCATGGTGTAATGTGGTCAACCAGGTCGCTAAGAACTGGTTTAAACTAAGATCTCCAGTCTGCTAAAATGAAAAATAAACTTTTATGAATCCTGTGTAAAAAGGAGAACTGTAGCCATGGTCTTTGACTCCTTCATGTTTAACAAGACAAAGTCATGATAGATGAGCCTTCAGGTCAACTTCTAGGCCTTAACCTCCTTGGGAAGTTTTACTTTCAAAACAGAGACTGTCAGTTAAATCAGACCCTTTGTTGTATGTGGGCACTATCCCTTGCTGGCTGTTTGCGTGACTTACACTATCATGATGTGTTATAAGGTTCAGTACTGAAAAACTTCTGTAAAAGGACAAGTAGAGGCTTTATGTATTTCTAAAGCAGATAACCTTCATAAATAAGGGCACTGAGCATGCTGTTGCTAAATTACTTCTAAAATATGGTGAGATAGTTGGAATTAGGTTTCCCACGTGCTTGATCTGTGCCCAGCTCTTCGTATGGGTTTATGGAGCATGAATAATGAAAGAGACTTTGTACACTAACATCTGGAAAGTCATAAAAGTATATTTATTGACACCCAAGATAGCAAAGCTAAAAAATGCTGTAGACTTTGTATGAGTAGCAATAGTAACTGAGGAGGTGAGTTTAATTGATAAAGCTCTCCAGAGTATCTTCTGAGCTATGTCTCTTGTCAGATTATTAAGATTGCAATTATAATCAAGATAATTATTGTGGGGTCTTTTGTTCTTAAGGACTGGCTGAAACACCGGTCATTTTCTGCTAGTCTTAGTCAGAACAACCTCTCAACAGATGAAGGTGGGGTGTGGGGCAGGCCGGAGGTTTTACAATAGTTGCTTTGCTCATCCTTTCTAGGGAAAGAGATGGAAATCTTTTAGCAGTGCCCAGTAATATGTAAGAGCTGGAAAAAAACACCTTTTATATAAAAAATAAAGTCTGTAAGGAGTTGTGGTCAAAATGTAATTGGAAATCACCTACAGTGCCAAGATCCCCATCCCTGAGATTATACGATTTACCATAGGAATTAAGAACCAGAAGTCTATAGGTCCCAGTTTTTTGTGCCAAATCTTGGTCCTCAGAATGACTCTGCAACACCCACCTTTCTTTGCAGTGAGATCCTACATCTGTAATATCTCAGGGGGCATGGGGGAACAATCACCTACTGAATCAGCGGGGCTGAATCACATTACCAGCGCTTTGTCAGACCTGGTACTACTGTGCTGGAAACCTGCCTTGGGATTTCTCCTATTCCTACATAATCATTTCACTCAAAGTGAAAAAGTGAAATGGGCTTTTTTTTTTTTTTTAATCAGTTTTCTGGGAAATAGATATCTAGAATTGAAGAGTTTGAAAATATTAACAACCTGTTAATTGCAGGGGACTTAACAGCAGTTTGCATGACTATAGCACTTTTTGTTTTGATGAATTCAAATCAGTCTCCTGCTAACAGTGGAGCTGATGAAATGATCTTCTCCAAAGCCTTTCACTTTCTCACGCAGGGCATCAATGAAGCCAGTGCTACAGTACCGTGCTCAGCTCTGGTGCTCACAGGATGATGAAAAATAGTGAGACTGCAGAAAAGAACAATAACAATGAGTCAAGAAATGGAGAAAATGCCTAAGAGTGGAGAAGCCGTTGTTCAACCTGGTCATTTAATCAAAAAGAAGGCTGAGAGATGCTGTGGCTACTGGGTGTAAGTGTTGTCATGAGGAGAAAATATCGCGTGCTAATGGGCTTCTTAGGCTTACAGAATAAGGCAGAAAACTTACAGGAATGGAAACTAGAGGACCAGCTTCACTGGTTGGAATCATCCCACAAGGCCAGTGGGGTTGCTCGTGTTTAAAGCCGAGGGTAACAAAACCCAAAAGTTTGTCCCACAATTAGCTAAGAGACAAAAGCAACAACAAAACAGTTTCTTGCCACCTTAAGCAAAGATACGCAGGCAACTGAATTTGTGTTTTCTTTTTTTCATACAAATAACTTATCTGCTGTTTAAAATAGTCAATGAGAAAAATGTTTCTGTGGTTGGTATGCTCAGCCGTAGGAAAATATTCCTTCGATTTGACATGTTAAAAATAAATCATTTGGATTTCTGTTCCAGAATAACATTTTCTTCTGAAATCAGTCTGATTTAATTAAGCACGTTCTATCATCACATGTGTAGCATCCCAATCTGGAAATCATTTATTATAGATCAAAGAGACAGTTCTGGTTAACCTGGAATAAAAATGTGGTGTCATGTCAGATGGTTTGGCTGTTTTTTTGTGGTTTGGGTTTTTTTTAATTTAAAAAAACAAAACTTTTTTTACATTTTGGTTTGTTGTGAAGTTATAGGTTCTCTGCTTGTTTTTCTTTTTTTTTTCCTGTTTAGCCAGTGATCTCAAGGAGCAACTATTTGACAGCTCTAGACCTCCCTTTCCTGTTTGTGGAAAAAATAGCAGAGCAAGAGATGAATATGAATATCAGTATTTTCTCTAAGACCTTCGCTGTCATTCATAAGCAAAATGTTGCTTTCCTGTTTCCTTTGGCCTGCCTAGGCTGCACTAGCCGGATTGTACTCTTTCCAGTGAGATTAAGTAACTGCATTTCTTTTGGGGGCAGAACACAGTATTCTCTAATAAAACACATCTGATGCAGCTGAAGGATCAGTCATGAGCTGACCTAAATGTGGGTTGGAAGCACTCCTGAGGGGACACTGTCTTTGGTCCTTTTGATCTTTTTTAAATTCTTAGAAGTGGCAGCCCAGCTGTAATAAATAGTTCCCGCTCCTAATTAACAGCTCTATATACTCCTGCATCCGCAAGGTAGACTTTGCTGAGTAAGTCTTAAGTGAGACTGGTTTGTGTTTACCTTTCATTAGGTCAGTGTCTCTTCCCTTCACAGAAACTCTTTTCTTGGAGGGAACAGTCACAGGTAAATGTCAGATAGTTTTTTAAGAAAAACTCTCTTCGTGCAGTTAAATTTAATTAAACCAAATCTGCTTCGAAAGAGTGTTTTCAGTGATTACTCTGTAGCTTGGCAAGGTGTCCCCAGCAATAGGTCTCTCCCAGTAGTGTGACATTGCTGAATCCTATCACATTTATATGCAACCTAGTTACATAGGCACTGGAACAGAGAGAGGAGCGAAGTTGTGCTGCTCAGCAAAACTGTCCAGAACTAGGAAACAAAAGCTGAAGTGATTGATTATGTGAAGATTTCCGCAAATGATACCAAAATTAAAACATTAAGCTAATGACTCTAAAGAAAATTGCATTGCCATGTGCAATTTATTCAGCAGAGAGAAAGCAAATGCAGTTTTACTAATAACACAAAAAAAGACTGAAATCAAATTGAGCAAAGGAACCTTATTTCTTTCCTTCTTTCTCTGTGTCCCTCTCCCTGGAGCTTCAAAACTGAGCAGCTGTCAGAATTTTTCATCTGTTTGACCTGTCACAGAAGAGGTCAGCACTGATCAGTGACTGTACTTTTTAACAGATGGAGGGCTGTAATTGAGAATAATTCCTCTGCAATTTGGTAGGCAGGGGTTGTTTCAAACTGGCTTTCAAAGGCAGTGCCAGAATGGAAATGTTAGAAACTCTCTAAGTGAATCAGTTTTTATTTGAGGGCTGCAGATTTCTTTTTGGTTTTGTTTCTGCTTTTTTATCCCTAATGAAACAACTGCAGAACGGAAACGCTCACATTTTAAACAGCAGTGTTTCTTCCACAAATGGCCTGTAGTGTAATCAATTTTTACCATCTCCTGGGGTGCCCTGCAGCTAACATGAGAAGGAGCCCAGAAATGCAGTATTTGCTCTGAGTGACGAAGTGCTGATTGTGAGGGCTCAGATGCCCTGGGCTGGACATGTGGCACAGACAGCTGATGCGCAAATGCCCAAGCAGCTGCTCTACCGTGGGCTCATGCTTGGCAAGAGGAGGCACAGCTGCCAAAGGAAGAATTTTAGGGCTTCTCTGAAGTAGTACTTGGAATAAATGAGTTTATCAGTTCAGCACTGGGAGTCTTTGGTGAGAAATTGTAGTAGGGAGCCCAGGTAAAGCTAGTCCTGGTGCTTCTCGAACATAAAAATGGCAGAAACACTGCAGCAGGGACGGTTGTGTTTACAGGATGAAGGGAACTGTGAGACTTCATGGAAGTCGATAATTCTGCGCTGGCCTTTGTCCAAGGGTGAGTCAATGGGCACAGGTAGAAGTGCCCTAACCCAAGAATTGTAAGAATTGCAAGTGAAATGCACAGAGCAGTGTTGAGTGCAATGTCCAAACACAGGAGGTAGACGGCAGCTGTGCCAGAGCTTTGTAGCGGCTGATAGGAAGCCCAGGTTTCTGCTCACTCAGGCTTCTCTGCGCTGCGCTCCATCTCCTTGGGCAGAGCAGCCCTTGGCCAGGCACACCCTGTACCTGAGCCAGTCCTCAGTGTCCCACGGCCATCGTCTTCAACTGAGGATGCTCAGTGATAGTGGCCTGTTTGAATATTGATGTGATTTTTGGGTGGCTTTTTAGATGATGAGGTTACAGTATCAAGAGTTCTAAAGGGCACATTCTGCTAAACCCCAATCTTATGGCTTTCTCGCTTTCTGAAAAAACAGTTTGCTCTTTAGTTAGAAATCTACAAAAAAATCTACAAAACTTGAGAACATTCAAGTTGCTCAGTACTGCAACATCTCTAAAGTTCTTTCATATTTTTTACTTGAAGTACTGTAATATTAATTGTTTTTTTTATTTGGGGTTTCCACAGCAGCTTGCTTCCTTGTGAGAATCCTGTTCAGTGTGGTCATAGATGCTGAGGTGCGTATTCATTAGGCACTGGCTGGTCAGACATAAAGGAATGTTAAAGAAACAGAAAGTAAAAATTGGAATGTTTGATTCTCTTTAATCTTTCCTCCCAACCCCCCTTTATTCAGCAAAATAAGTCCTTTTTTTTTGCCATGTTAACACTGTGGAGAAAGTTTAAAAACTTCAGGTCATTTGAATACAACTAGTAGAATGCAAATTCTGAATAAGAAATATGTTTACGTGCTGCAGTTGCATACCTTTACTGTACTTAGACTTGATTATGTAAATTAATACGTTCAACTTGATTATGTAAATTGAGTTGATTTAGATCACAGCCTAGGCTGAGCACAATGACTATTTGGGGTTATTTGGCACGATACAGTATTATTCCCTTCCTCTCCTCTGGATATGACTGCATACTCCCAACAGACCAAAGCGCAATTAATTTAGAAACATGATCAAATTCCGCAATCATTACTGGATGTTGTCCACAGTCTCTAGAGAACACTGATAAGAACAACAATAGACTAAGACATGGTAGTCCTCTCCTCCAAAGTCTAAATCCAAAGTTATACACTTTGGTTCTCAAAGGACAGCCTTTTAGCAGAACTTCAGCATCTTTGGGTTCTCTTTTTGCATTATATCTATAATTTTATCCATCTTTCTTTCTTTGTTTTACAAAGCATGAGAAACAGCCACTAAAAATGTAATAACTTGAGTCCGGTGTGACGGTATTAAGGGCTTTACCATCGATGGATTGGCTGGTGTGATTTCTGTGAGTGTGTGAGCGACTGAGAAATCTTTTTTTATCATTTGTAAACAGGCACAGAGAGGACAGGGAAGTGGTTTGGAATGCTTACCACTTTGTTCCCAGTGGTGCCCTCAGGACAGCAAAACATTTCTTTGACCTTGTCTTGGATTTACTTGCTACCAGCAGACTCTAATTATGGTCACTTTCATTTTTTTTTATTGAATAATAATAAAAAGAAAAGCAGCCAGAGCGCTTGGGCAGATATAGACCAAAATGATCACATAGCTTGAATAAGAGGAGAAGTTTTACTCTTAGAATTTGAGAAATTAGCTGAATTCACAGTTTAAATATCTACCACCTCTGGAGTATTAGATTTTAGGCAGCCTTTATTTATGTTAGCATTTTGTTAGTTTAAAGACATCTTATTGATGTGTGATAAAATTCTGTTTTCCTCAAATCTTAGTGTTCTGAATATAATATACCATTTTTAATCTTTGTTATCTCCAAATTGCCAAATACTAATTTATACCAAATTTCTCCCCCATCTTCAGTACCACTAGGTATGCCATCCTTCCTCCAGATGGAGTAATGACTTGAAAAACAAGGATAGACTTATTCCTGCTTTTTTAGACGTCTGTGATCTTGTGAAAAAAATTTTACTGGTTCCTGCATTGAGAATTTGCATATTTTTTCTGGAATTCAGAGGTCTAATATGAACTGGTCCAGTCACTGCAGCAGAGGCATCTAACAAATATTTACACTGTCTGACTTTAGCTCCATCTGCCCTGGTTACAAATTGGACTCTGTTGCATACGTGCTTTTCCACAGGGCGATTCCGGTAATCCATCCCATAGGAGTAGGACAGCCGAGGAAGACTGAGTCCCCAAGGAAGTACCTGAGTTAGCTTTCTATGCGTTGGCATTGTGAATACAGTAAGGTGTATGTAGAGGATATAATATAACAGATTTTGACTCGTACTTCTAGCAGGTTTATCTGTATATGGTTACTTTACTGTTCTTATATTCAAACTATGTTTCAAGCTTCAAAATATATAATTTTTAAAAAATTGATTAATGACAGTGAATGTAATGATGTGATTTTTCTTTTCACTGAGAAAGTAAAATTGATTCGCTTTTCTTTCTTTTTTTTTGCTGTTTTTTCTTAAGGTTTTTGGAAAGGATTAGGCAGAATTACTGTGCTGTGTAATGATGCATCCCAGCTAATTCTCTGTGCATTCATAGAAGAGAGTTCTGCTGGTAATACAGACTGTTACCACACATTTTGATCTATATAAATGTAGAAACAATTGGGCTACCTGAAATACGTAACAGATGGAATGGAGCAGATCTTCATTTGGCACAAATGCCAATTAGTAAATTTTTCAATTTTGTCATTTAAAAACAAAACAAAACAAATTTTGAAACATTTAGTTTTGTCATTTTCTAAAATAAAATATTTTCCTTTTTCAGAATAAGATTTCTTTCAAACCCTTTCTTTAAAAGTTACTTAATTTTTTTTAAGTTCCAGGCTGAAATGTAACATTTTAATTTTGTCAAAGAGAAACCTTTTTTTTCCTATTTATGATCTGTCAATAAATTTTAATCATTGTTTTCCTTTTCAACTGGAACTAATTTTCATCCTTTTTTTTGCAATTTTGTATGATCTAAATATCTGGCTTGTTTTTCCGTCTGATTTCTATTTCTATTTCACAATCTTCTGTGAGAGTTTATTTTAGTATGCATGGAAAGCATAGTCATTCTAATTAAGTTTCAATAGCTTTATGAGGGAAAATTTTCCTTCTAGGGTATATGTAAACACAGACCCTGTGGAAGCCTGGTTCTGAGGTCCTGCTGTCATGGCAAAAACATTGGTAAATATAAAACATTCCATTTGGCCCATAAATATCTCCAGAAGGCAGAGGCACAAATGTGTGGGATGTCAAATCATCCTTGGGATTTTGCACTGCAACCTTAGCTAAAGCTCTATTCTTGTTCTAAGTATTTTTACTGGTAAAGCTGTTAACAGATATTTTATTTATAGCTAGCTTCATCATCTTTTTGCTGAAGTGCTAAGGGACACAGACAAAAAGAATTTTTGTAAATCTTCATAAAGATCTTAGCCTGTGTGGACATACCACTGATCTGCGCTCGGTGGAGAGGTTTGGTTTGATTATTCTGTTTTCCCTCCCCCCAAAAAGAGGCACGAGTAAGAAATGACAGCTTCCTTTCCTAGGTGGATATATCCTAAAAGGCTTCCAATGAGTATTCTGAAAAATTGTTTTTTCTTTTTCTTATTTCTTTTGTGGGTTTTTATAGACATAAATTTTAGGGGAAAATTTGCTGAAGTCCCATTGCCACTCAACTGACTTCACAAGTTAAGCTGGAAAAGAACTCAAGATACCACTTGAACCATAAATGCAGTCACTCCTGTGATGCTATTAAAATGTCTCCGCCTAAAGAAATCCATTGATGCACTATATTCTAATTTACAGTTCTCTGTGACTCATTTGTAGCTATCAGCACCAGCTGTCAACACAGTCAAATAAATTCCAGCAATTCAGGGCATACTGATTTATGATAAGATCCCTCAGAAGGATGCTCAGGAAAACAGATACTGAAAAAAAAAATGTTACTGTATATTGCAAAATGATCTTCTGTTCATTCCATTTTCCAAATAAGGTTACCAAATAGGCAGTAAAATTATGTCAAGATCATCTGCATTAAAATGGCTATTAAAAGTTAAAGGTGCCAAAGTACCTTCTGTAATTTTTCCCTGCTGTTTGTAATAGCACCCTGTGAGGCTTGAAATTGGAATTGGATTGTCATCTGAAATGTTACTGTCTTCTCGTCGTTGTGCTTATGAATGCTCTTGCTGAGAAATGTGTTGAAAAAGATATAGTGTACTAAAAGCTGCTCCTTTACAATACTATTGTGAGTGAGGCAAGGGCAATGGTAGCTACAATGTCTCTTCCTGTTGAGATGCATTACGAAGGTGTTCATCAAGTGGATCTGTTGCTGATCTCTCTGATGCGTTGATAAACACCAAGAAACGAATCTTTACAACCATCTTTTTAACAGCTGAATCACCGATTTTTAGTTTTGGTGAACAGAGTCATTATAAAATTGTTTTATATATGATGGGAGGAAATGGCCTCAAGTTGCGCCAGGTGAGGTTTAGGTTGGATATTAGGAAAAATTTCCTCACCGAAAGGGTTATCAAACATTGGAACAGGCTGCCCAGGGAAATGGTTGAGTCCCCATCCCTGGAGGTATTTAAAAGACGTGTAGATGTGGCACTTAGGGACATGGTTTAGTGGTGGACTTGGCAGTGTTATGTTAATGGTTGGACTCAATGATCTTAAAGGTCTTTTCCAAACTAAATGATCTATGATTCTGTAATTCTGTGAACAGAACAGGGAAAAAACAGTGGTCACAAGAAAGTTAGATGAACAGAACAATGTGCTGAGGAGGCGCAGAGCCCCATGTGCTGAGCAGGGTAATGCACAGCAGGGAACAGGACTTTGACGCACCTTGTATTGCACTTTAAAGACTTTCTTCCACTAAATCAGCCTTCCTTTCTTTTAATCATGGTACTTGTAGGGGTGAGATACCCTGAAATATTGAAGATTTTGTACACATGAGACTGGAGACCAAATGAACCAGTGTCTTGCAGTGTGGCCATTGGTCATGGTTGTCGGTAGCCAGCGCAGTGCACCATATGAGGAGATACATGTTGCAGAACTGTTCATTTTGGGATGGATTGCTGTGGTGATAGTGGTGAAGTCAATGTTGGTTTTGTCCTCTGCCTTCCACTCCAGACTCCCAAACAACAACCTGTTCTCATGATGCTGTTTGAAATAATTTAAAAGATGTTATTTTATACTTCAAAGGGGTTATTCCATTTTTGCTCATTCTGATTTGTCATTCCCAGTTTAAATCTGTTCTCTGATGGCTTGTTTTCATGAGATATACTTGGGCCATTCTGAAATGATGATTACTGAAAGAATATGAATCTGTTGTGCATTTAACATGGGCAAGATTTGATCTTCCCCCTTATTTCCTGCTGCAGGGTAGTTTCATATATTTCCCTTAGTCATATCTGTCATACCATACTGGGGGAGTTACTTGCCTTTTCCACATTTTATACTAAAAAATTACTATTCTCATATATGGGACTAAAGACTCTGTGTGCTTTTCAGTAGGGCTTTTTTATATAATTTATTTTTATAATTTATATAATA
>NW_008795909.1:7495576-7513595 GCF_000699145.1 Aptenodytes forsteri
TATAATTTATATAATTTATTTTTATAATTTTTTTCAGTAGGGCTCTGATTCTGACTGAGAGCTGTCTGCTGCTGTTACTGTCAACAGTGAATAATAGCTATGTTATGGACCCATGTTGATGGGTCTAATTCCGCAGGAATTGAGATAAACGCTCAGGTGGTGTAAATTGTGGTAGTGCCAGTGTTTACCATCTTTGACTCATTGGTCACTGGACTCATGCCAGTAAGTTATTTGAGACCAAAACTGTATCAGAGAGGTTACTTGTGTGGGCGCATTTGCAGGATCAGATTTTGTGTTTGTGCTCTGAAGTAATAAATCTCCTAGGGAAGAGTCATTTTTACATGGTATTTTAGACATAAAATCTGTTTGATGTTTAGGTTAGAAAATTTGATTAAAAATCAGAAATTAAAAATTTTAGTACCTCATAATTTGATGTTACCTGTCAACTTCCAGCCCAGGCTATGCATTTCAAATTCATGGGATGTTTACTTGAAAATAAATGACAAAATTATGTAGTGTGGGTGGTTTGTTTGGTTTTTTTTTACTTTAGAATGTAGCTTTTATATCCCTTTATGGAATATTTTTGCCAGCTGCTGATAACCATCAAAAGTGGATTTCTGTGTAATTGGTTTAACTGAAAAATAATATGCTAAGATGGAGATGTAAGTTGTGGCTTTCCATGGTAATGCCTCAGTTATATCGCTTTGGGTTATTCCTGCTATTTATAGAGTACTTCAAAACCACCTACCTGACACTGGTTTCTGAACTTATTTTTCCTTTTTATGCTACATGCATCAAAAGCATTTAAATTCCATTTAGTGCTTTGTAAGCTAACACTAATATTTTGTGTTTTGCAGGAGAGCTGTAAGGCTACTTAATTTCCTCTTTAAAGTCTTTTACAGTTTCTTTACCTGTATAGTCTTAGAATACTTCCCTTGTCTTCTCCACCACTGAAATGATTCTGCCACCAATCTGACCATTTTAAGCTCACCTGGGCTGTTTTCCCTTTCATCAATTCATTTTCCAAGAAAACATGTTTATTTTTCCACTGCACTTCATGAGATATTGGTGAAATTACTGACCAGAAATAAAACCTGGTAGTTTTTAGTACATTTAATGACACTAGAACATCCCTGCCTTCCATCATTAGCCACGCTGATCTTAATATCATACAACAAATGGTATCACGACAGGGTCCAGGTAGAGTAATTTCAGCTGAGAAACTGCCCTTGAGCTTGCCTGAAGACAAGCCAGTTGTCCTAATCTTCTTGCATTACAGCTGAGGAAGGATTAGCATCCTTTTCCCCAAAAGTAAAATCATGTGAAAATGCGTATCGGGGCAGATAGCAGCCTCAGCTGGGAATTACTGCTCTTCTCATAAGGGAAATCATAAGCATGTCTGGGCTCTTCCAGTGCAAATCGCAGCAAGGTGGCCTTAAATAATTGAAGATGATTTAGGTAGAAGTGTTTGCCTTTGCACTGAGATAAAACTGGTTGCTTCACGTGCCCAGTCAGTGTGTGTCAGCTGAATGGATATGTCTTGCAGCTGGACAGTAACTTCCCAAACTCTGCCTGAACAGGGTTATTACCCCAAGAAAGTGGCTGCTACAGTGACACAGGGAAAAGAGAAGCCCATAGAGCAAAAAGGTTCAGCAGAATGTGACTTACCAAATACCAGTATTTTAAAAGTTTCTGTATAAACATACTTTTAAGCAGTGTAACCTGGTGCTTGCAATGACAATTTACAAACTAGTAGAAATTTTCATAAGCCTGATCAGTCTCTACTCTAATTTGCAGCGCTTGCAATTCTTTCTCTTACATTTTCTCAAGTCACACGATAGAGAGGAAATGAGGAATGGAGTGAATGTGCCCTTAACTCTGGCAAACCAAAAGCTTCGGTGTCGTTTCATGATGATTCCACTGCAGGTGTGAGGCAGAAGGTTGTATTTTTTTTTTATTATTTACTTTATTAAAAACAGCCCCCCATCCAACTTTCTTATATGCACCATTTCCCTTCACTGTGCCTTAACTGGTGTAAGAATATTCTTTATCTTTAATTAAAAATTAGAATTAATCTTTTTGAATTAAGCCTTTTAACTGATAACAGTGTAACACAACTACAGTTAAGTTTCTCCCGCTGCTTTTAGCTTGTGCTTGCTTTAAAAAGGGTTTGTTACAGAGTGACTTAATTTATATGTATCTGAGTGCATGCTTTATCAAGAAAGGCCCGGTAATTTGATTCGGTCACTGCATTTCTGGTATGACCCATTTTATCACCTCTGTAAATTCCACTGAAAGGCTTTGCATTGGTCATATACCTATATTTATTGTGAATGAAGTGTACACTGTGGCATTGCTCTCTAACCCATCAGCTAAGAGCAATGAAATTGTACCCTGAAAACAGGCCAAATAATCTTAAACAACATGAATATACCTCATCTCCCAAATCTGAGAGAAGTTGCTCTCCTGCTGTCTTACATGCTCACGGCATAATCTGAGTAATCTTTTTGGCTTTTCAGCCTATTTTTAGTGTGCTGTTTGTTTTGCATTTATCTAAATAACAAGTGTAGGAGATTATGTAGAAGAGGGGAATGGAGTGCCTTGACCTACATTAACTCGAAGCTGGGTAGCAGCAGCGTTTCTGATTTGATCTGACAACACCCAGTTAAATTGATGCATTATCTGTCCTAGCTGTTGCTTTTTGAGATGATGCTCTGTGGTGTTCCCTACCTGTCTGGCTCTTCCCAACCTCAGTTGCTCAGGGCATTTTTTTTCTGTGGGAGATAGTGGATGATTGTTCAGGCCCATGAGACCTTCCCCAAGCTATGTAGAAAGGGATTCTGGCTGATCGTAGGCAGAAATCTTTTCCTTTCTCAAGTAGCAGTGCAACCTATTTGAAAGCCTCTTTTGTTTTGTATGAACTGTTCCCGAGCTTAAGACAAAGAGGGCTGAGAAAAGCAGCATAGCTCTGGCTGCAGTCCTTGTCCTGCAGTAGACAGCCCTCCCCCCTCCGACTGCATAGGCAAGAGGATGGATGCGCACCTCCTTCCGGATTCTTCCTGGATCTTTAACCCTTTCTCATAAGGGTCGCTTGCTAGCCCTTTTTCAAATATTCAGATACTAAGCCTGTATGCCTACATGTTGCTTACTATTCAGCAGCTGTCCTTTAGCCAGCTTTATCTTTGGTCACGCTAGTCACCCATAACCTGCTTTGGAGGACTGAGGTTGTCCATATTAGCTCTGCAAGAACCCTAGCAGAGTGAAGCTTACCACTGATTTTATTGCTAGAAAAAAGAAAAATTAGCTTCACCGCTTATATGCTGGATGGCCTGTAGTCCCAGCCAAGGGTAAGGTATAGGCAGACAGCTGAGAGTTACAGTGATGGACTGTAAAAATGGCTTCTTTCAATAAGAGATAAACTACGGGTTTCCAGTTCTGAGGAGCGACCACATTGTGAGCACTGCCCTTTGAGAATGAAGCTCAGCATTTCTTCTCCAAGTGCTTAAATAGACAGTGTGTCAATCTTAATCTTGGCCTAGTTTAGCTTTATTTGCCTTAACCATATTTGATTTGTGTGAATGGGGTGTATTGCTCTTAGAAAAGACAAGGGTAGTATTTGCCTTGTGTTGGCATATCCGTGTACCTTTGACTTTTAAGATGTTCATAGTTTGTTTTATAAAGCATCTGTCTATGCTATTGGCACTCCTGTAAATGTAAACACTACGCAGTGCATCATACCAGATCAACACCCTCCTACACAGTATAAAATACCGCTCCATCTTAACGAACAACTTTCCTCCTCATTTCACAGCCTTCACCTAAAACTACAGCAACAGATCAGCCATATAGCATGTCTTAAAAGCCGATTGATGTGGACCAAGGAATTGGAGGGAGGAGTGGGCTTCAGCATTCAGTCCTTTACTTGCACACCTCCATGTATGCTCATGAACTTTCTTCACCCTCCAGAAAAAGTGTGCAAACCCTTCTTCCTCTTCCAGCCCCTCTTCTCTTTCCTTGTCTCTGCTATATGTCTCATTGCCTGCTCTTTTATTCCAGATGAATGCCGCCTCCTCAGCTCTTTGTGTGTTTCTCCTCTTTCTACTTGTGTGACAGCTTCTAGCTCCTTTGAACACCTGTTTTTGTAAATCCTCCTTTTCCCTACAAAACTCTTCTTCCACTGATGTTCTGCTCCTATCTGTCGCCCATCATTCTGTACCTCTCTCCACATATTTATTTTTATGCTTTACCCTTTTATGTGTCTCTAATCTGTGCAGTGAAAAATCCAGTGCTTCTCTTCTTATCGAAGAGAATTCGATAAAAATTCGATATTCTCTTCTTCTTTTCTTATCATGAAAAGGAGTGAAAGCTATGGAGAGCTGGGATGACAAGTTTGGGGATCCTCCAGACTTGATCTGCTGACCTTTTGTGGGTCACATGGACCATCTCCTGGGTTGATAGCCTTAGCACTGACCTAGTTAAATCTATTTCCCATAGTAAACATTCTGTTTCCCTAATTTGAGCTATGTCATGGTGCACCTCTTCCGGATAGCTAAATTTCTGACTAGCAAACACCTTCGTCTGAATAGAAATTAGACCATGTGTCTGTATTTTACATACACACGTTCTCCCCACTGCACGTTCCCCATCTCTTGCCCACAAACCCACATTTTCCTATATGGCCTTAGGGAGCTCCCTCTGCCTTCCAAGATGTTTCTTCTTTTCTGAGATGCATGGAAAGCATGTACACGCTACTGATCATCCAGTGGCTGTCTGAGCCTTGGGACTTCAGTGTAAGTCAGCATTATTTTCTGTTCAGCTATTGTTCTTTGGGCAATTTCTAGTGCTTTTGTTCATTCTAGGTTGGTTTTGTCAAAGATCATCTTTGGGTTCTCTAATAATTTATGTCACAAACTAGTCCCTGTATCTTCAAGACGGGCCGCCCAGACTGCCTGTGAATACGGCAGTCGCTGTCCTGGCCAGGCATGTATTGTATTTAAACTGTTGTGCAATTGCTAGCAGCTTAAGGCTATGCTAGTTTCTGTCTTGCTGCTGCAGCTCCTTGAAAGATTTGTTACCGAGAATATCAACTGCTCTCAAACTTTTAATGAGACTGTACAGTGTGGGTTTTTTCACCCTGCAAATTTCCAGCCCAATGTTCCTTACCATATTATCCTCAGTACAGCCTATGAAAGGGTTTCTGTATATTAAATCCAGTCCCCCTGATCTGAGCTATGCTGTGTAATTTCACTAATGTTGCAGTCAGATTCTCTAATGTATACTTAAGGTGATTAGAAATAGTTTAGTGTTCTTTCTCTGTCTCTTACCCTCTTTATTTTTTCTATCACTGTTACCCGAAGGAATTAAGAGCAGAAACTGTATGGAAACACTTCCCTTGTTACATCATTGCTTCACATCTTCAAATTCCCTCTATAACGTATTCAATACCCTGTAATTATTCCCACTGTAACAGTAGGAACACACTTTTGGTAATTCCAA
Source organism: Aptenodytes forsteri (assembly GCF_000699145.1). Taxonomy (NCBI): domain Eukaryota; kingdom Metazoa; phylum Chordata; class Aves; order Sphenisciformes; family Spheniscidae; genus Aptenodytes; species Aptenodytes forsteri. The sequence continues at coordinate 7,501,073 of NW_008795909.1, forward strand.
TGCTCCCTTTCACCACTAAAGTAACATTAGTTTTGTATTTAATATGACAGTATATCTAAGTTTAGTGTATCTCGCAGTTTTACAACATTGGCATTCAGTGTACTGAGATTATGCGTTTTCAACTGCTGCATATTAATGTTGGCTTTGTGTGTATGAACTTTTGTTTTATGAACATGCTGCAATGCACTGTGCTGAAATTTGTAGATAGGCATAACATAGCATTTTGGCTATGCAAGATAAAATTTGGGAGCGCAGTAATAGCACAGCTTTCTGACAAGTGTAAATGCTGCTTGGAGAGAGTGCAGCAGAAAAGCTGAGGAGACAACTGGCAAGATTTCTCCCGACCGTTAGGGGAGGTCGGCAAGAGAAATCTTAATCCTTGTGTCACACACTGGCGTTCTTTCTGCTAGTTAAAAGAATTGCTAAGAGTGCATACATCTGCCAAGACTCCTGTTCCGGCTGTGGTTTCAAAGTACTGGTAAATATTTAACCCAAATCCAATGGAACAACAATTATCCTGTGATATCGCTGTTCAGAGCAATGTTGTAAATCTTTCTCCTTTTCAGCAGCAGCCTAGTGGAGTCCAGTCTATGGGAGGGATGCACAGGTATCATTAGAGACAGCAGGATGTAAAAGGAATAAATGTGCCTGGGGTTTCACTTTCAGCTCAATACATCACTAGGTTTCTTCACCATTTGTTTTCTCAGAAAGCTCCTTTCCAGTCTTTCACATGCGGTGAATATTGCAGAATGCTGAGGACTCAAAGCTTGTCCAGGACTTTCAGTCTAGTAGAGTAAATGAAGACCTCCTGGATTCCATTAATTCCTGAAAATTGCATTGCTCTTCTTGCTAAGCCTGCTGAACATTACATATTAAATCTGATATCCTGGCTAAATTACAAGTTTCAGAATTACATTCTATTTTATCTATATTCCTCCTCCTGCACCATAATTACCATATTTTTCTTTGCTTCCCACCCAAGAATATACACAGCGGTGTGGTCCTTGTACTGAACATTTGTAGCCACCCTCAGTGAGGTTCTGTAAGCCCTGTAATAGTTACTCTCTGTGACCCTAGAACTGGCTGCACTTTAGCTGAGGTTATTGTGATTCTTCTGTGCACAGTCTGCAGAGCACTTGAAATTAAAGGCATTATGGAGATGTAATATAGTACTTAGAAATCTAAGCATGTCTATAAAATTAATACAGGTTTATTTTTCAATTCATTGAGAGTGTATCATTCTGGCTATCTTTACTCCACCTGTATTTCTCACTAATGGCTCTTTTGGGGTTCTACTGCTGGAAACAAACAGGATAAAAAGGCAACATCCATGCCATCATCCACCTCATATTGATGCTGTCTTGACTACCAGCCTAATGGCACACACTAGGCATGTTCCCTACCCTTCTTGTACAGAAGTGGTCTTTGACATTTCTAAAGGTTTTCAACCACTTTTCCCACTCAGATGAACTGCATTGCTCTGGGGTGAAAATAAACCATTGAAAAAATAAATTGTAAAATTTGATTGACAGAGCTTCCTTTCACAATCTCCGTGTGTCCAACTCCTCCTCTGCAGGAAGCAATTGTACAGAACAATCTCTACCTGACTTTTAAAGACCTAGAAGCTATGTTTTCACCTTGACTGCAATTTCCAATCCAGGTTGCTTTGTGGGATCTTCAAATCACATTGTGAAGGCTTAGATCACATTGGCTAACCTCAAGGATGTTCAGCTGCCACAACAGTTGATTTAACAATTTTTCAAACATTTCCCTGATGCTAGCCTCCTACTAGAGAGAAAATGACATCTGTTCCTTATTAAGTCTGTGCATTCCCTTTCTTATCTCTTTCCTCTTTCTGTGTAAAGGTAATGTCTCTCATCAGCATGGGCAATGGATTAAACTGTTTTTCATATAGGGCCCCTGGGAGCATTTCACTGGTTAGGTCGCATGCACGCTTTCACCTGGTGTTACAGAACGTCCTGGCACACAGCTCCAAGCACTACTCGAGGGCTTGACTTCTGATAAAGTTTGCTTGATGAATCCCAACGTGTCAAGATGGTCTTTCTAGTTTGATTTCTGCAGGGCTTTTGGTGCTCTTCCTTAGGAGCTTTAAAACAACATTCGCTTTTTCTTTTTTTTTTAAAGGAATGAGAGAACATAACTGTTCAAACTCCAGTGTTTTCTTAGAGAACAGTATCAATTGTTAAAGAAGCACCCTCTGACCTTTAAGCTTCAAATGACTTTGTGTCCGATTCTACTGACAAGCTAAAGACTACAGATGTACAGAAGTTGTACACAAATACTTCTTTCAGTGGGGAACAGAATAACGTGTGCAATCATTTTCTTTTATTTTCCCTTGCTATTCTTGCTTTTTTAACTGAACAGTCAGTAGTTACAACTACTACTAAAAGAATATATTTTATTGGGAAAATAAGCTGGGGCTGCAAAACATTCCAAGTGATATGATTAGCACAGTGATCAGCTGTAACTCCTAAAAAGAGAGACAAGAGGATGCCCCTTTGTTTTGGATATGGAGAAAGTATTGCTGGATTAATGGCTGGCATTGGAATAGATCTGGAGCAGAAAACACTTTGTGTGATACAGGTGGGTTTGGAAGCTGTATGCTTGGAAAACATTTTATGCTTGGAATTGCGTTAGAGTGAATCTACATATTGGACAGTGGCTGGAAGTTCTCTCTCTGGGTATTCAACAATCATCAGTTTCTCATCAGTCCTTGTATGTTTTTTAAAGTGAAGATCATGGTTTGTGAAAAGTTCTTAAAGTTTGGTGATGTCCAAAGAGCTTGAAAAAGATGTTTTGAAACATCTAAACTCAAAGGTGAAAGAGTGATTTCCCAATGCATATAAATAGCTGTAAACATTAATTTTTTAAGACTCTTGGCAGTAAGGTCAAACTGGGTTTCTTACTCGGTGTTTTGATTGTCCTCTAAGTTGTCAGTTCTGACAAAGGAAAAAGGCAGCTGGAAATGAGAGGAAACAAAAAGCAGATCTTGTCTCAGCTCACAGGCATTAAAATGAAAGGCACGCATCCTGCAAGGGAAAGCAGAGCTCTCCTATTGCCTCGCAGGCTGCTGAGGTAAGTTGGGAGCAAACATCACTAAAGAATGTTTATTCACCACTGACTTGCAGGTAGCTCTCTGGAGGACTTTCTGTACAAGGTGTGAAAATCCAAGCAATATAACCTTCCCTGAGACATCTTCACAGAGTACTCCTCAGTATAAGCCTCTAAAGGCAAAATAAATAAATTAAAGGAATCCCCTAACATAAGCATTTCTATACCTGCTAAATCATCCAGTAAGTCCCTCCAGGGCACAAGTGTTGGTCTACGTTATCACGTCTATCAAACAGGAGTATCTAAGGCCTTTGTATGGTTTCTTCTTAAATTAAAGCTAGCTGAGTCATGTCACCACGTGTGTTTATAAACAACTTTTAAGCATATTTGCAGGTATAGTGAACATTTAATTCTTGCAGTGGCTGCTTAGCACCAGAAGGCTGCATATTCAAGTCTTCTTGCAATTCCTTTGTATTAAATGGATCCTTGTGGCACAGTCCACTAGAAATCAGGAAATCCAGTATGGTAAATGTTTCTTAACTTTGCATTTATTATCTCAGACAAGTTTGAAGATAAAATAAATAGAGTGCACTGCTCTGAACTTTCATATCTCCTTTCATCCACGCACATACCTGCAGTTAATGCTTGCACGGTGTTTCTCTGAAGGTGGTCCCTGTTTTGAAGTTAATAGAGGAGCTGTATTCATAAACTCGCAAGCTGTTATCTGCATTTGCTAATGTCTGATTCCAGTGGCTTATGGGACTGGACCAGGGTTGTAAGTGAACTGGTTTTGGGTCCTGTAAAAATCCATGGAGGAGACTGCAAATATGAGCATCTTCACTTTGTGCCCCTTTATAGGGAGACCACTGTACTTTGGAGTTCGTGCCAGATACCTGTGTTGTGCCTGAAGGCAGAGAGAAACAATCAGTCGAGCCAGAAGCAGTTTCAGTAGGTCTACACAGGACATGCCTGCAGCTCTAAGCTCTCTCAGGACATAGGGAGCAAAAGAGGTGCTGCCCAGAGAAGCAGAACAAAACTTAGCAAAAGCAGAAGTTCAAACATGTATTGAGACTAAAATTGTTTAAAATTGTCATTTGGTTCCCCCCAAAAAGGGGCCAGGTTTGAAATGTTACTCAGTTTGTGTAAAAAAAAAATAAAATTACAGAACTTTTATTTGGAGTTAACGGAGTTGTGTGTTATGGCGGCATTTCCACACGCGCTCACACACACACGTCACAGTGAGAGAAGCAGAGTGTCTGAGCACTCTTGAAAATCTGTCTCTTGGTCGTATTTTCAGGTGTTTTCTAGAGCTGTGGAAATAGTTGGATGAAGAGTGAGTCTCTTAAATCACTGAGTAGAGAAAGAAAAGGTATTAGCTAGACAATCTTCCACCCCACTCTTCAGACAGTGTATGGCATAAGGAACCAATCCAAGCTCTAAGAGGGCTGCACAACTTCTGTCCTTTGTCCACAAAAATGATGATTAGATTTCTCCTCATTGAAGGGATGATATCACCTCCATTTTAGTTCATACTTCCCATTGACCCATTTCATTCTTGCCTTTGTATGTAGATTGCAAACTCTAAAAGCAGGAATTGTGTTTTTCTGCCGTTCGATACCTCACACGATGGTTTCTGCCACAGCAGGAACAGCAGGGGGATGGCAGGGGTAGAACTGCAATGAGCAGGGCTTTAAACGTGGGATGACAACAGGTTTTATTTGCTTCTGACCTGCACTAGATTGTGTCCCACCAGGTGAAGAGCTGACAACCATTTACATGTTTCCCAGAAACACTGACTCTCTTGCGTTCATGTTTTCTGACATATTTAAGGGTTGAAGTCTGTGTAGGAGAGCACAAGGAGTCGTAGAAACCATTAAATCTTTCTCCTTCCCTAACACATATAACAAAATCAGACAGCTCCATTAAAATCAAACTTGGTTAAGGAAAAAAAAAAAAAGGACTTGCATTGTGACTGTGTGTAACAAGTCCCAGCCTAGAGCAATTTTGTATAGTTTAATTATAAATTCTTGCAAACTGGGACTTATGCTCGTAGCAATGATACAGCCTTAGCTGTGGAACAGGAGCACGAACATAAATCTTTCCTAACACATATAACAAAATCAGACAGCTCCATTAAAATCAAACTTGGTTATTGGTTAAGAAAAAAAAAAAAAAAGGACTGACTAACATTGACTAATGCTTAGTCATAAGCATATTGAGTCCCTAAGGGAAAGTAGTTTGGAATTACACAGAACTTTAGGAAGAGAAAGGAGAAGATGGATGGGGAAAAGGACTAGTTTCACTTTTTCATAAAAAGTTGATGTGTGTAACAAGTCCCAGCCTAGAGCAATTTTGTATAGTTTAATTATAAATTCTTGCAAACTGGGACTTATGCTCGTAGCAATGATACAGCCTTAGCTGTGGAACAGGAGCACGAACAGTTTCATTAACGTAAATAAGAGCAGTTGAACTAATGGAGCAAGGTCAAAGTAGACTCCTTTTTCTGGGTCTTTACCTTTGATCACTGAGAACTACCAAAGTACAGATGGGATACAGTCTATGTGGCTGAAAGCACCTGTATCCTAAATAATTAACGTGACATTTACAAGACTGTTTGCTTACTCTTTTCCGCTTTTGTCTCTTTTTTTCTTTTTGACCAATTAGTTCCAATAATGATAGCAAGTAGGTTTCTACTCCTGACTGAGTTAGTGATTATAATGTCAAAGGGGCTTGTGTAATGTCTTCTGTGTCTTAATAAACCTGTCAGCTGAGGTTACGTTGCTTTCTAATTTTCACCAGTGTAACATGCTGCTGCACAGCTGGGGAGAAATGGCAGACTTACGAGCACGCAGCCTGCTGTTGTGTGTATTTTATTATAAGATTGTGTCCTGATGAAAACATACAAAATGGTTAAGCTTTAAGTTTACAGATTAATTCTACACTTTAAACATCAGTCTGCTGCTGTCTTTTTGTGTGCTTAGTTTTGACTGTTTGATCTGTATTGTCAGCCTTTTGTGTCTTTTTTCTTAGTTTCCTTGGTGGTGCTTCATTTTAACATGTGGAATATAAATTCCACTTGCAGCAGGGTGCAAACAATTAGTAATCAATAATAATAGCAGCTAGGAAATCCTAATGAATTACTATGGAATATGTGTATCTAGTTTGTTTCCTTGATTTGTCTCTGTGTGTGTGATGTTTTAGAGCAAGCTAAAGCAAGAAGTTGTGGGAGGAGAATCCGTAGCTCTGCAGATGGCTGGAAAGAAAAGCATCTCATTAATTAGGTGGATGCAGTGGGAGCATTAGATTAATGGTTGCACTGTGTGAGTTCAGTCCCTTGTATTTACTGTACATAGTGATCTGCTTATACGTAAGTGAGGCCTTGCAAAGAGGTCTGTGGAGACAGTGCATTCAGATAATTGTGGTTTCTACCAGGCAACTCTTCCTTTTACTAAGATTTCCAGGAGATCAGCAGGGACTGTTCAAAGGGGAATCCTAGGCAACTGTTTTCCAGGCTTTCTGTACTGGTTTCCTCAAGTTTCTGTTTTAGAAGCATCTTCAAAGGGGAAAAGCCATTCTCAGGCTTGCTTGGCTCTTCTTGCTGAGAACACAGCATGGCCAAACCATGGCAGCCTTCCTCCTCAGTCATGGGCTGCTGTGCACTGAGAAGACCTGGCCTCTTCTGGGTGCTTGTGGGTCCCGTCTTCAAGGTTTCCTATGGCCTGGGCCCATGGTAGCAAAACTTTGCTGAGAGCCCTTGTTGGATAGACTAAGCCCCATTGGAGATCTCTCAAAACTATTTCATAACAGCAGAAGCCATCGTTTTGTTTTGGACAGCAGGTAGCACAGTGCAGTCTTGGGCTGTCACCAGGGTGCTGGGATGCTTCATAACAGAAAGTGCTCGTAAGGGTAAAGTCACCTGTCCTGGACAGGGACCATGCAACAGATTCACCCTGAAGCTACCAAGTCCCAACCATCTTCTTCAAACAACTGGTATATACATTTGACCTGCTTTTTGTACTGTAAATGTAGTGGCACGTGCACATGATATTATCAAATTGAATGACTGGAGAAGAATAATTCTCCTAAATGAAAAAGCAAACAACCATTGCATGCTGTTTTCCCCACTAAAAAAGGAACACAAATTATTTGCTGCGCCGTCTAATGCACAATCAACAGTAATGTAAACACAGTGATAAGAGAGTGCTGAGTCCAGGCTAGCAGCTGAGCAGACCAGAAAGCCACAAGTTCCCAATTCAGTTGATACACTGCTGCTCAGGACATCTGTCTACATCTTACATCCTTTTTTGCTATTTTCCTTCCCTCATCAGGAATCACTGCCACTGGATCTCCCTTCCCTTTCCCTTTCCCTTTCCCTTCCCCTTCCCTTTCCCTTCCCCTTTCCCCTCCCCTTTCCCCTCCCCTTCCCTTTCCCTTCCCCTTTCCCCTCCCCTTCCCTTTCCCTTCCCCTTTCCCGTTCCCTTTCCCTTCCCCTTTCCCGTTCCCTTTCCCTTCCCCTTTCCCCTCCCCTTTCCCCTCCCCTTTCCCCTCCCCTTCCCTTCCCTTCCCCTTCCCTTCCCCTTTCCCTTCCCCTTCCCTTCCCTTCCCTTCCCCTTCCCCTTCCCCTTCCCTTCCCCTTTCCCTTCCCCTGCCCCTCCCCCTTCCCCTCCCCCTTCCCCTCCCCCTTCCCTTCCCTTCCCCTTCCCCTTCCCCTTCCCCTTCCCCTTCCCTTTCCCTTCCCCTTTCCCTTCCCCTTCCCCTTCCCCTTCCCCTTCCCCTTCCCCTTCCCTTTCCCTTCCCCTTTCCCTTCCCCTGCCCCTCCCCCTTCCCCTCCCCCTTCCCCTCCCCCTTCCCTTCCCTTCCCCTTCCCTTCTGTCTTGTTTTAGTCTGTCTCCCTCTTTCCACAAGCATAATCTCTGTTCTTCCCTGGCATGTTTCCCGCCCACACTCTTGCCACTTACAGGTTTCCTCTTTCTTTGTCTCCCCAGGAGGGGTCACCTCGCCTGAGGGTGCCGCCTCTCCCGAGCACCAAGGAGAGAGGACCAGGTCCTCCCCATCCTCTGCAACATGCATCCTTTCCAAGTTAGGATTTAATCAGCCACGGGAAAGAGCAATGGTACCTATAGCAGGGAAGGTGCAACTCCGAGTGTATGACAAAGGCTGAAATGACCCAGTCCAGCGTGCTGGACATGCATTCAGCCTGCAACAGGGGCTGGATTCTGCACTTCAGTTATTTGTGACAAATGTGAGAATTTTTTCCCGTTCTTCTCCTTACATTTTCAAATTTGCATTGCACAGAGCTAATCAATTATTAAAAGTGGCTCAAAATCTTCTCAAGACATATGGGGATTATTGGCATCTGTGTGTTTAAGTAAGCAGGTATTTTACAGCTTGAAAATAGCATATGCCTAAGGTTTTAATGTAACAATTTAGTTTTGAAGAGCTGCAGCAGCAACACAAGTGTCTGTAACTCACCTACCGTATGCTGTGGTGTGAGGGGACAGCAACAAACACTTATATTACATATCCTGTTTCTTTGCTGGAGCTAGCTAAAAGTGTGTATTGAAATGCGTTTGGGTTTTTTAAATGGAAAATAACATCTATTTAAAAATATTTTAATAAAAATCAGCATTTTAGTGGGCTGAATTTAATATAGAAATGAAAATTGCCATGATGTGTACTGTACAAGCTGGGTTTATGTTGAAAAGCATTGAATCCAGTGGATGCCATCGCACTTCCGAACCTCGGTCACTTAAGCACTACTGGCAATTCCATCTGGAAGCCATTATTCCAGTTTCCGTGTTTTTCAAGGTTTGCAAGTTTGCATACATCGATCATGATTTAAAGCATTTGTCCTTTATTTAGTTAACAAGAAGGCACAGCTGTTTACTTGCTTCTCCCACCAATCTCTTTTGCAGTGTAGCTGTCTCAGAGGACTAAAGTTACCTTGAGTCTTTCTACTCATGTAATTCACCGTATGTTTCGGGAAGGCATTTTCCCAAACACTTCTGATATACATCTTTCTCCTAATCAAAAAAACCCAGGGTTTACCCCTTAAATAAGGCCTTCACCAACAGGCATTTAGGATTTCATATTATCTGATCTTACCAGGTTGATTAAGATGTTGAAGGCAAATTTGTCCACTCTTGACTTGGAGCCTGGCTTTAAGGTATAAATGATGCCATTTGTATTTTGGTAATTTATTTTCCTGCTTCTTTCTTTCCAAGTAATTTTTTAGAGAATGTTAAGGGCATTGGCCCAAATACACAGCTTAGCTGTGACTATAATCTTCCCCTTAGAAGAACGCTGCCTGACAAGGCTGCCGATGCGTCACCTTCTAATAATCTGATAATTATAAATGATGCGAACACAAGTGTGGGGTAGTTGAACAGCAGCACACAACAGGCATTGCCTGCCTGATGATTACAGCACAAAAGGGCGGGGGGGTTGTAAGCTGCAAGTCCAAAGGCCACCGTACTTTAACCACCTGAGGCATGCTTTAATTACCCTGAAAGGCAGAGCCTGTCATGTTCTATTGCTATTATGAGTATATTATGGGAATAAGTTGTTATTTATACATCAGAGAACTTATTGTAGATTATATTTTGCCTTTTATGAATTTAGAAAAGAGGTTGAGTTTTGTCAGTAAATCTGGCGTTCTATTCTTTCAGGGGGAAAAAAGTATAATTTGTACTTTAATTAACATTTTTTTTCTAGATTGCAGCCTGTTTTGCAACTAAGAGAGTGTTTTTGGTTTGGAATTGATTTTGGTGTCATATGTTGTCATTTGACAAAAAACAGTTTTACTAAGCTGTTTGACATTAGAACAGCTGGTAATGTCACTTTTGTTAATGTCTTTAGCCACATTTTTAACAAAACAGCAGATGCTCATCACAAAAGCCATTTTCCTCTTCCATCCAAATGTGTAAAATCAGCTAACTTACTGCTTCAATTAAAGCTGAGCCTTCTAAACAAGGGAATTGACCTGAAAACAGACAACAGTTTTAGGAATGCCCTTTAGGTACATATCTGGTTAACATAAAGACCACCTTTACACCTATGAAATTTCTTTTTTGGAGAAATATGTTCTCCAATACCTATGGCTGCTGCAAAGGGACCCCAAAGTTGTTACCGCTGAATTTTGAAGGATCTGTTTCAATGCTGAAATACTCAGCAGCCACGGAAAGAACTTACCATTACTATGTATACAGAACTATATGTTTTAGCATTATTGTGTCCTGTTTATTAATATAAATAATATTTGCAACTGAATAGTTCAACAGCTAAGTGGAATTGTCATCTGGGATGTTATATACCTCAGATTGTAACATATGTTACATATGGCATACAAATATTTGTGCTTATAAAAATGTGTCTGTATTTTGTCTGGTCACATAAAAGAGGATTTCCAACCAGAGCTGCGTGTAAGTGCATGCTAACAAGAAGTTCCCCAGAATCTGCTCATTTCTTTTGGTGAGTGCAAATTCTAAACATATTTGATCTATGGTGAAAACAAAAGGTAATATGCATTTAGCAAATACAGTGCACGTAGTCCATTTTTTATGTTGTTCTTTGAAGTTTCTCAGACATCTGAAGTTCACTTACATTAGATTTCAATTTGGCTTTTGCTGTCAAGGTGACAGACTCATCCTCTGTGTCGTGTTTTAGCAACACTTCATAAAAGCTAAGCTTGGATGATGAAATGGGAAATGGCTTAATGGGTGGATTTTTTAACTCCTTCAGACATTTTTTTAGGCAGAAGTTAAAATGAACCTTTAGAAATGGTAGCACAGTAATTTTAAAATAATTTTATATTTTTAATATAGCAATACTGTCTTCCTCTCTTTTTGTTTTAAAATATTTTCTTTGTTTTTAGCTGAAGGTCAGTTCCAATACTGTAACTGTTACTAGGCAACAATTAAAAATGCTATCTCTACAGCTTTTAAATTCTGTTTATTACATAGAATACGTTAAGCTTACATATGCTTACTATAAAAAAGAAATTATTGGGTTCTTTTTGTATGTGTGGTGATAGCAAGAGAGACATATACCTCATGACCAAGAACCATGTAGTTCATATTCTGAAATCTACCTTTTAAAAAATCTCTACATCTGTAACAATCCCTGATAACACAAATTTGTTAAACTTCGTTACAAATTGTTATTTACATAGAAGAGTAAAGTGATCAGTTTCACTTGAATGCTGAAAGCCTTTTTCTAATTTTTCATTTTCCTGATAATCTTACAGATTCAACAGTACTGCCCTTTTACTAGAGCTGGTTGTATTGTGTTCCAAAATTTCTGCTGCTGTTTTCCTCCATTTGTAGCTAAGTTACATACCTGTTTGCATGTTAACTTTCTCTGTGATTATTTTAACAAATGCATGTGCTAGGCAGCCTAGCTGTAGGAAAAACAAATATTTACCAGGTAAGGCACAATACTTATAGAGAGGGAAATTTCTATCCCTAATGGTGACCATTCAGTCTTTGTGCTGGATTATAATATGTGCACGTTTCAGTTAAAGAAAGAAAATTTTCAGGTGGCCTCCACTTGAGTGACCAATTGCAATAAACTGAGCCCAGATTTCAGGTTCTGAACGCTTACTATGAATTGCATCCAAACCATCTACTCTCTTACACTCTAATTCCCTGAAAAATTATACCCGTTTTACCCTTTGAAGATATCTCACTGACCAGCTAGGACTATAGTTAAATGATAAATGGTTGTTTTAATAACATCACAGGCAAAATTCCAATTGATTTACTGTGTTTTGAGTTTCACCCACTTAGACAAATGAAAGGTAAAATGTTTTTGGCTGTATTCTTTGTTTATATATTATTATCTTGTGGATTTTCATGAAGTAGAAAATACTTCGGCAATATTCCAACTGAAGGTAAAGTGAGTTTGTGTTGACCAAGGACTGGACATTTAGTACCTGTTTAGCTATTTAGGGACGTAAAATACCACAGTCTGCAAGGTGAAAGGGTTTGATTTTGGGAAGTTGCTGTAAATTACATGTATTTTTGAGATTTTTCAGAAACTGCAGGTCTAACCATAGACCTTCAGCAATTTGCTCATCCTTCACTTTATTTGAAAATTACCTACGTGAAACTAAGAATTGGGTTCAGATTTTGTTCCAGTAGTTTTTTGGTACACTGTACCGCTAGTCTCTCTTACAGATTCGTAGAATCGTTAAGGTTGGAAGAGACCTCTAAGATCATCGAGTCCAACCGTCAACCCAACACCACCATGCCCACTAAACCATGTCCCTAAGCGCCTCATCTACACGTCTTTTAAATGCCTCCAGGGATGGGGACTCAACCACTTCCCTGGGCAGCCTGTTCCAATGTTTCACCAAAATATATGCCATTAAGATGAATTTAGTTATTGTGGAATCATTTAAATGCTTTAAATAGTGTCTGTTGATTAACCTCATTGGTATGAATGGAATAGT
>NW_008795909.1:7515713-7521793 GCF_000699145.1 Aptenodytes forsteri
GACCTAACGAGATCCCTGTACTCTTCTTGAGTCGCCTGCCCCTTCTTCCACAAGCGGTAAACTCTCCTTTTTTTCCTGAGTCCCAGCAAAAGCTCCCCGTTCAGCCAGGCCGGTCGTCTTCCCCCTTATTTTAACTGTGTTCTAGAAGTTTTATAAAGTGCTGTAAAAATGTTCTATTTACTGCAGGTCATGTTTCTTTATATATGTGAATAGCCCTTAAGTGAAGGGCAAAGTGAAATAATTCTTCATCTAATAAATTACAGACAGTGTTTCAGTGGTTATACAGTACAGCAGAGCAGGTGAAATTTGAATATGTGCTGGCAGATTTTGTGTGTCTGTCTTCTGAGTTTATCAAAGGATGGTCCTTCTGGAAGGGGTCTTGGGCCCCTTATTTTCACATTCCTCTGGAAAGTTTCTCCTCAGTAGTTCTCTTCCTTACTGGGTAGAGTTTATTCCACTTGTGTCCAAACCATTATTTCTCAGTTCTTCATCTCTTGCTTTTTTGGCCCAAATAATAGCCCGGAATGCTGACTAGTTTTTTCTGCTCAGCGGAGATCACAAGTCGTACGTTCCTTTCCTACCTTTCTTTTTTACATAGAATGATATTCCCCTAAACACAGCAGGTTTAGTTGTTCCGTGATCTTGGAGCTGGCTTTTCTGAGTAGGTTTTTCTAGCAGGTTTTAGGGCCACAGGAATCACACTCTTCTTGCTGTTGGAGCCATATCCGTGACTGTTTTCCTCTGCTGCTTTAATTAATTTGAAGTACTGGGACAATCTCTGAGTTTTCAGCCAATCTCCAAGAAACACTTCTTCTTCATACTCTGAAATAGAATTTGCCCGAACTTTTTAGATGATTATGATGTATGTGGTAGCTCTCACTGCTTCTAGCTCCTGCTAGGTAGGAGCTGAGTCTCTCCTTCCTTTTTTCCTAGATAAAGGAGTGTCATTCTGTTTGGGTAGAGAATTGCTTCAAGGTACCCCTTAACGTTTCCTGCAGCAATTTAAGGCTCCACACACTTAAAATATGCAAAATGTGTACCGCTGACCTATACAGAGAGAGCTAGATATGGATGTTGATGCACTGTAGTTATTTTACTATCCTTTTGTTAAAGAATCCCTTTCACTCTCTAGAGAGCATGACCTAAAGGTTAATAACCATCCTTCCATTGACTTCAGCTTGTGTCAGATCAATTCCTGATCACTATCTATATGCTATAGAATAATCCAATTGAGTTTACTGATGGGTTTTAATTTCAATATCAATATTTTTCTTAAAACCTACAAATAAATGATATTTGAAAGTGGGAAATGAAATCCCTAAAATACATCCTCCAAAAGAGTCAGTTATTAGTATCATCCATCTTTCAGTAATAATAGTAACTCAGAAGTCATGAAATATCGAAGATTAGTAGGCCCAAGACAACCCTGAATAATGTGTTAGTTCTATTCAGGGTGGTTGTCGAATGCAAGCTGACAAGAAGTTAAGGTGAAATTTGCCATAAATGATTGCCAACTGTTTCTTTTGTTTTCAGAAAGTGTATCTTTCTCTTGCAAGTTGAAATTAATTGAAGTTGTTTCACTGAATTTTCATTATAATTCCTTTTTAAAAAGTAGTTACTTGAGGACAATTTGGGTAAACAGCTGTTAAGTATCTAGATAAAAGCAATAGATATCTGTAAATTATAATGTACATGTAGAGTGTTGGTAGTTGTCAGTAACCACTGTCCTTCCAAGTGATTACCTGTGCTTGAGTATAGTTGAGTTGTTGAACTATTAAAACGTATCAAACATCAAAAGCATGAACTTGTTTTTAAAAAAAAAACTATGTAATTTACATAGTGCACAAAATTATTTTAAAAGCACATGCCAAAGTAGCAAAGTGGAGTTAGGAAATTCTCAAGTTAAGATTGCCTGCGCAATTGACTGGAAAAGGCTTCCTTTCTTCACTACTACTACCCAAACACAGAGTAGAAGTGATGGAGAGTGTGGGGAGTCCTATTTTCCTTCCATTTGGAAGCAAACCTTGCATGGCCCATCATCATGGGGTGTTGCTGCTGAAAGGGATGTCCCACACAGGTTGCTGTTGCAGAGTTTATAAGGGATTAAGCTGCAAAACTCCAGGAAGTGCCTACCGTAAAGAGCATCAGTGAACAAACCAGACCACATTATTGCTGTTAATCTTGTTGCTTAATATGCTACTGGGAGAAGCTGGTCTGTTATAGGAATAAGCATTATATAAAAATGGTATAGGATGGCATAAATGACCACAGCTGTGATTTTAAAGAAGTTTAAGTTAGCTGAATTTGAGCAGACATTTGTATGGATGGCAAAAGAAATGTCCTGGGCAGTTTCCATATTGAAGATATGGTGTAAATGGAGCTTCTTAACAAAGATTTGCAGGAATCTTTAAGTTTGTGCAAAAAAAAAAAATTAATTTTCCTTAGCTTGTTCCTCAGAAAGACCTTCACCATTATGTCCAAAAAACTTCAAAAAACAATTAACAAACAAAAATCTTGAGACATACAACTTAGAAAATATCAGTCCAAATTAATAAAATTTGTTGACATTACAAAGTAACTGTAGACAATGTGGAAAGTGACGTTAATAAGAGAGGATGTTCCCAAGTGGAGGTCCCTTAAAATTTCAGTCTACTTTCTGAGCTGACAGCAGGTACCCAGTCCATGACAATAGATGTGTGATGGAAACAGTGCTATAAAGGTTTTTATGACATCTGTTCTGAGGCCTGTTTTGTACTGCAGACCTCAAAAAATGCAGATTTGCACAACTGGAGGGGAGTCATGGTGCAAAGGGATGGTGTGGGGATGGACAAGAGTTGTCAGCCACTGTTGCAACCAGAATCTTCATACCATGAAACTGTGGATGCAGGCAACAGCTGTGTGGAGAAAATAGACAGCAAATTCAGAAAAGTTCATAGCTCCTATGTAGGCACAAGGTGGTGTTTCATACAGAGCGTAGGAAGGAAGGAAAGAATATGGCAGGACTGCATGTTCCTTGTGCAGACTGGGTGGTCTAACAGAATTAGACACACTGATTTGGTCTTTCTTCATACCATTTCCCTTGCAGGGAAAATTCTAGGGTGCATTGTTGCAATGGTCTCTGTTGTGTACTGGGCTGTTGTGACCCCAGGCTTGTGGACTTGAAATGCTCTTGGGGCTCACTTCTTTGAAAGGCTTGAGAAGCGCCGTTTCCCCAGGACCCATGTGCAAGCAAGCTTTGGCTGTTTGCAAAGAATACGTATATGTTGTATTCCAAGCTCCAGATTTTTTCCGACAGTCATAGCCATGTCAGTTGCTGCTTTTAAGAAGTTGTTCAATCCATCCTTTTCAAAGAGTTTTTATTGCAAAGGTCTCTATTAGAGGTGACAAACATTTTCACTTGGTAAAGGTGAGGTAGAAACTGTTATAAGCAGCACAAACTGAATTCTGGATTGTGATAACATGAACTATACTGGATGCTGTTTTGCATTTGTCATGACATTGTTGTGATGTTCTGTTTGTCTCAGCAACAGCTAGACTTAGTGCTACACTGAGGAGTGCCTGTGTTGAAGAAGGCCGGGCAAAATATGTAATGAGTGCTGTTTGGAAAGGAAAAAGGTCAAGAAGAAATTACTTTTCTGAACAAGTATGAATATTTGCATTATTGTGCAGAAAATGGCAGTGCTAAGATGAGATTTTACTAGTCACCTAAGACAAACTTTACTATATTACAGCTGGAACCTCCCAGACACTTCAAGCAGAGTTCTGCTACATGGACATGCCTTATCCTACGCAGTAGGCCCAATTAATCTCAATGTTTTCAATTCTGTGTTTAGCAAGTTCTGATATATCCAAGGTTGTAATGTGGTGAATGACACGACGAATAGCTTCTTTAGCAGCTTGCATAGCCAGTCTGTATTTACCCTCTGAATCCTCAGTATTTGATTCAAAGTATTTTGATAGATTTAACTGATAACTCAGCCCACAAATGCTCTTCACTGAAAAGACAGATTCCCTTTCACTGCTCAGTTAGCAGTACCAGCAACAACCTGCTATCCTTCTGTACTTCAGGAAAGTCAAATAAATTGCATACAATTTTTTTGAGCTGAAGTTTTCCTTGGTCTGTGTGAATTTAGAGTTATTTTGTGAAATGGCAAAGTTGAGCCAGAAAATACTGGTTCATTTGGCTGAGTGCGTTTCAGCTGAAACCTTCCTGGTTCAATGAACTTTTCTGCATATGCAGTGCCACTGGAACTGTCTGATCTGGCCAAAAAAAATGTTAACATCACTTTCCCGACTGCAGCTGCCCGTGAGCCACAACTTTACCTTTTTGCCAGCTCCAGTGCAGATCAAATTCACATAGAATCACAGAATAATTCAGGTTGTAAGGGACTTCACATCTTCAATGGGATCTTCAATTTGTCTAAGCTTCAATGAGAGCTCATCTCTTACTAGACTGCAGAGATCCGGGACTTGAAGGAAAGGATGTTTTTCATTTGTCCTGCTGTTCATGACATGAATTGGGGATTTGTGGTTTTCCTTTTGTCTTTATCTAAGAATTGTGAGTATAAACGACGAAGGGAATAAAAGACATGTGACACCCCACAGGAACAGGAGATAACAGGGATCCTGAAGAAGGAGGAAGTACGTGTGTACCCAGATGTGGAGTAAAGGACTGAGAGATCCTGGGATGGGCTGGAAGGTGGTGTGTGTTGAGGAATGAACATTGTCTTTGGCACAGGGGAGAGAATAAGAAACCCTTCCTGGTGGCAGAGAGAAACGCGAAGGTGAAGCAGAGTCCTTGGAAGGAGAAGAGGAAGACAACTGAAAAGGCAGAAGGAGTGTGAGGGTGTTAGGGACATGGTGAGCTGCCTCCGTCCTGGGAAGGAGGAGGAAGGAGGGACAAGCTGTTCCCCAGACATGGAGGAGGGGTTGTGGACTTCAGGCAGCCCTGATGGTGTGGGGAAGGAGGAGGTGACTAGCTAGGAGGTCAGCATGGAGCAAGGCATGGAAGCATGGAGGAAGCTCTGGACTTCTGCAGTGAGCTCATTCTATGGAGCCAAGACCCACTGCAATCCCATATTTCTTATGATAACTTTACAAAAATGCCAACCCCTTGATACTGTCAGGTGAACCCTAATATACCATATTCATTATATTGAATTTAGAGCTTTGAATCTGAGTGCATAATGAATGTATTACTCGCTACACCCAAAACTGGTGTCATATTTTGCTTGAATAGCACACGAGACATTTTTACATAATGCAGCTTTCTTGTTCCAACCTTTCAGCTAAATACTGCAAAATAATGACAACAAGAAAATAGTTTCTGCAAAGAAGCAGAAGTATTTTATTACAAAAGCAGTGTTTGGAGTAACATTCCAGAAGAGCAAAGACACTTTTTTTCCCCTTGTCACTCTCATTAAGGCTCTGAGAGACTTTTTTGTACCATGTCTCGCTGTTGGAATACCTGTCTCCAAACAGCTTTCTGTAGTGGAAAATCCAATTTAATCTCAAACAGTTTTATCAGTTCTGCACTACTTTTTTCTCCTATTGGAAAATAAAATAAAAAGATCATATGTCAACTTGACTACAAGGTGTAAAGCTTCTGAGCCTGCATTAATAAATTTATGCATCAATTATATGTTTGCACATTCATATATGTATAGCTTAAGGCAGCCTCTTTGTAGGCTAAGGTTTATTTATGCTGCACAGAATATATTTTTCCAATTTCTAGCATTCTTGAAAGGCAGATTTTTTCCAGAGATTGTCCAGCTTTCAGGTCTTCATGAGATGAAACTTAATTTCTTTTTCAGGGATAAGGAACCTGAGAACTTAACTAAAATGTCTGCCTGGGAATGCTATATGCATTTATTTACTTTAATTCAAATGTTAACTCATTTTTTCACTGTGTGCTCCTGCTGATGCAGAGGGGTTGCATGTGCTCACTCATGCTGTGCTTTCTACAAACTAGGGTGGGTTTGGAGAGCCCGAAGGCAAAGGAAGGACTTACAGAAGCCTTTTGTTTTAGCTCTGCAATTCAGAATATATTTAAACCTTTTATATATATTTAAAATATATAA